>NW_008823919.1:667957-730376 GCF_000699105.1 Pygoscelis adeliae | reverse complement strand
GCATTCCTGAAATCCATCTGGGAGTGTGTGGAAAAGTTTGAAAAAGCTGTACTGTTTTTATACAGTTATCCCTAGGTATTAGAGATTTCCCCTATTTTTCTTTCCTTATTGCATATTACTAAGGATATTTACTTGAAGACAGAGTCTTTGTTTAAGTATTCATCTTTCTTTTTCTACTTATTAAAAATCTGAAATTCTAATCCTCTGTTTGTGACATCACAGCAGGACTGCTATGGAAATTATTACACTGCCAAAACTCAGAGGACTATGACACCAGGTAGAGAATAAACAGGAGAGGCGGATGAACTGTTGGGAAACAAGGATCCCTTTTTATCCAAATATTTTCATTAATAAAGAACAAGGGAAGGGAAGGGAAGGGAAGGAAAGGACATGACATGTTTCTGAGGCCCAGCTGCTCTTTTACCCAAGCATTCAGGAGGATGAAGTGTGAAAGCACCCTGTCACTCATAAGAGAAAGGCTTTAGTTTCGTGTTTGTTTTTTTTTTTTTTTTTTAATCTAGACCTTTGGCTCCTAAGATTTATTTACATACCTTGATATTTTATTCTTTGAAGTCCACAGGCACCAGTGTCAGGAACAGTCACAGACAGTCATCTGCTGTGCTGGGTTGCTAACTGACCTCCAGAAACCTCTGTCAAGGACACAGTATTGTCAGTTACCTTCAGAAATCCTGAGTTCTCCAAAAATAAAGATATTACAAAAAATTGAAATCTTTATACTTCTTTTCTGACTTCTCTGCTTCTATAATAACATCATGTTTCAAACTTCTTTTTCATAACTGTGAACATACATCAGATGAAAGTTTACATTTTCATTTGGCATTTAACCCCAGAGAATGGGGACTTTAGTGAAAACACTGAATGTAAAGTGATAATGGGCAGGTTTTAACCCCACAGTAGCAACTGTCTGCTGCTGTATGATAATGGCTGTACCGGACTTCCACTGTATATTCATTTTGTTGATAGAAAAGTCTCTGAAAAGGAAAACTGGCTGGGCTAACAGCCATCAAGAATGGTATGAAACAGGGATATATAATGATACAAAAGTAGAAATATTATTTAAGGTACATAAAGGACTGACTGGAAATGGAAGCAAGTTCCAAAACCAAATCAAGTGTATTCTTTTTCTGACCCCAAGTCCAGCAGACAGGTGGTATAAAGAAGGAAACAGAGAAAAGAAGCACATAGACAATTTTTTCTAAAAAAGTAAGGAAAAGGAAGTGGTATATTATAAGGAGATTCTAAGGTAAATAGCACAAGAGATTGTAAAAAAAGAAACTAAGATTTTAGCTAGTACTAGCCAAAGTATGTTAAAGCAAAGAAAGTTAAGAAGGGTATATGTCCAAACTGTAGGATCTATGACCAGGCACCAAATATTATTAATCATGCAGTGGATGTAGTTGGAGAGAAGTGTATGGCAGATTTCACAGTGAAGGAGAGCAGCTGCCTTGCAAGAGATATCTTCACAAGAAGAGATCATTATCACTGTGGTCCAGACAAAGCTGTAAAGAAATGTGATACTTTACTCACTATTGCTCATGAACCATAGGTTAGAAGATCAGATAAAATTGTTGCATACAGAACAAGAGGTAGTACTTTACCAGGAACTTTTGTCTCCCATTTCATAGGAAAAAACTTTCCAGTTAAAAACTCGAAGAAAAAAAAGAATGAGAAATGCACTCAGTTGGACAAAACCAGGCACATGAAAAATATAAGCCTTACTCTAATTATTTGTCATGCAGTAGTACTTCCCAATGGAATCACTACTCTCTACATTGGAAATTGATTATATCAGAGCCATCAGAAAGCAACAGTGATGAATCTCTCTAAAATGCTGAAGAAGGCAATAACGTTCTAAACACAAATGTCTAGATGTAATCTGGATCTGTGCTAGTAACTGAGCTACCCCACTTTTTTCACTTCAACTTCTCAGGTGTGTGTGTGTGTGGAATACAACTGTAATGTTTGCTTGAGTCAGCTGATGTGAATTACAAATCCAGCTGATGGTGAAAGCAGAGCAGAGCAAAACTAATCAAGAATGAGCAATCTGGAGCAACTAGATCTCACAGGCAAGAACTGCTCTTTCTTTTGCATGCTTACAGCATAATGCAGGCTGCATCATGCCTGAGTGCCATGTGGCCAGTCCATCGACGGCTCTACTAACATATGGCAGAGGAAAGGAAGCATGGTACCATAGTTTCCTTTACTCAGCCATAGAATAGCTGAACAACAATTCGTCTCCAGCTCAGAACTCAAATGAGCCCTAGCCCTTGTGAAGATCCCCAAAGCAGAAAACTCAAGGAACATAAGGCAGAGTTCCTAGAAGGGCAGAAACCATACATGAGTGTTCAAACATGCACATCTGTGTACACAGATTAGAGATCTCCAATAACTTTGATGTCACGATTAAGTCCTAGTCACAGAAACATAGGATATGACTTGGTAGCATTCACTACCAAGTTCTGCTTTGAAAAGTCTCTGAAAAAATAGGCTTGGGATTTCTGTCTGTATTATTTCTCTTTAACTTATCTCACATAGGCTTGGTTTATGAATCAAAAGTTTGTTAGTTGTCTCTCCAGTACCCTTCATCTACTCATGCTTTACTCTGTTTGACCCTTGAGAGGACAGGCCTCTTCTCAAATAGGCTAAGCAGTGGAAGAGGGATTGACATGTTCTCTCCAAGACATGGGACTAACATTTACACTGATGGTTGCAGAGTGCAACTAATAGGAATTATCAGACTGTTCTGGAGGTGATGGACAAAATTCAGACACTTTCACTTGTTCTCCCAAAACTGCCCTGGTTTAGCAGTGCTGCTGGAAATAAAATATGATAATATTATCTCTGAGCTGATTTGGCAGGGATGGGGCAGGGTGTGCCTCTCTCCTTCCCTGTTTCTCCTCAGTGAAAATCTCCAGTTTGTGGTGGAAAACTCCAAAGAAATATTTTTCAATTTGGAAGCCTTACGGTGTTCTACATAGCATTTGTAGGTCAGAGGTTGAACATTCCCACTTGTTTCCAAAAGACAACTTGGGTTTCATCTACGAATCTTCACAGTAGTCTTCCTTCTTGGGGAAAAGATTATGGTGGTCTCAAGGCCACCAGGTATCATGAACAGTGAAGTCAGGTTGGGAAGCCCAACTCATAGAAAGTCAGCATGGTTACCTAAGCTACAACTCAGGCACTATCCAAGCATTTCCCTTCATGAACTTTTCCAGTTTGATACTGTGATGTTTTCATAGGCAGCAGAAACTTTCAAAAACAAATCCCAAATCATTTTCCACTGAGAAACCATGGAAAATTCATAGAAAATTTTCATCCAGTCATAATAAAAAGAACATTACTGGTAAACAGTAAGCATACAATACATGCAAGTATCAGTCCAATTAAATAAGAATGTTCACTTTTCAAAGTAGCAATAGAGATGAAGTTAAAATGCTGAAGACAAGGGTGTTATTCTAGGTTTTTGGCAAAGAAGATCTTATAGCATTATTTTTACTGGAAACATAGCACAAATGTTCAGTCTCAGCAAGGAGTTAGGAGGAGAGAGTGGAGACTAGTATATTTCCTGAAAATGCATGCTCTGTCTTCTGAACATCATGAATGGTTAAAATGTTTTTCATGCATGTCCATGCTTTCATGCATGGATGAAGCCATAAAATCCATCATTTCTAATATGCACTCAGATTTGGGGAAAGAAGATTACAATTACACAGTTACCAAATAATATAATGTTCAATAGGGTCAAGCATCATCTTATTAAGTTATTTTAGCCTTTAAAGGATTTCCCCTCCTTCAGAGGAAAACTGTTGATTATACCTTAATATACTGATCACTGGCAATCTTCTGCATACATTAATGTATTTTTTAAATAAAAATCTAATACCATCCTCCCTGGAGCTCAGATGTTTTATCCTTTCTTCAGAAACAAGGAATATTTTAAATTAATGGGATGTTGTCTTAGTCTTCCCACTATTGTTCAAAAACAAACCAAACAACCCCCCCTTGAATTCTAGCATACAGTTACACCAAGAGGGTTCAGTCATGAATTAGTCTCATGTTGCACTAACATGACATGAAGAAGCAATATAGACAATCCATGCTGCAAAGCTCACAGTGTAAGATTGTAACTAGATCATACATGTGTTTAAATAAGGCTGTACTGGCTAGGCAAGAAGACAATAATAAGAAACACAAGTGGGGTTTTTTTGTACTTATAGCACGTGCAAGTACTCTCTATGCAATTTACTGCACCTGGTGCAAAGAAGGAAGAAAACAACATACTACAGGAGGAAAAAATACTGTGTAATAAACAGACTAGCTGCTAACAGATTATCTTGATCAAAATCATCTGTAACTTGTGTTAATAAACCCCTGTAAACTATTGCCTAATGCTGGATTATTTTGAAGCTAAATGAAAGATTGTTCACAGCTGCATATACTTCATCACATAAATGCAGATTAAAGCAGATTTGAAAGCATCATTATGAATAATGCATTATTTTTAAAGAACAAAGTGAATAAGGTAGTCAGCCTGTATAAATCTGGAATAGGAAAATTTTCAATCAGTTGCATCATTCTCCACAATAAACAAAGGACAGCTGTTTCCTGGGATGGAGAGAGGTTGTGCTCATGAATGGGTTCAATTCCTAAAGGGCTGCCAATGAGATACAAGGAGGGGAGAGCACTTAAAATTTTTGCAGAAGTTTCTCAGGTGGCACTGTGACTGCATTGTCATGCAGACTGCATCTTCAGCCACATCAGTCTTAGTCAAGGATCTGCAAAAAGGGGAAATGGAGGTATAACTAGGGGTAAAGTTGAAGTAATGACAAGGAAATTTTAATTTTCACAGCTTTGCACAATCTATTCCAGAAAGTCTTTCCATTCCATTCATAAACCTTTTTACTATATAAGAATTTCTGAAATAAACACTGACCAAAAATCCAGTCTGCCAGTTTGCATTGGTGGTTCTGTATTTGCTGCATTTAGTGATTCAATAACACCTTGAATATTAGAACTATGGATGCTCTAAGCATTGTATCTTGCTCTTAACATTCACATTTAATAAATATTTATTATCCATGCAACTCAGAAATTCTTCAGTCTTCACTCAGGGAAAAGATCCTTTTGCACTTAGAATAAAACAAGTTTTATTTAAATAAAGACAACTGGATTAGGTCCTTCCATTTGAAAATATTACATGTGTGTGTGTGTGTGTGTGTGTGTAATTTTAAAATGTACATATCATATATAAATACAACATACAACATATTAATTGTATACTTGTGTGAGTGCATTCTTTACATGTATATACCTGTATGTTTAGGTATATATATAGCTATATGTTTACATAAAACATATGTATAATCCATATATACATGGATGGTATAGTGGTTAGCAAATTAGAAATAACAATAAGCCCTTAAGAGTATCTTTTGCAGTCATAGTCACACAGTGTACATTGTAATGAAACAGTTTGACTGATGTGAACAATCATTCCTAATGTAAAATTCTAGGCATAGTTTCCATTGCTTTTAAGATGAAAATCTGTAGTTTAAGATCAAAGCTTGTAGTCCATAGAATAGACAGCCCATCCCTGTGGCAAGAGTAACTATGCCACAATATGCTTCAGGCATCTGGAAAAACAACCAGAACAATAACACTGTTTTAATCTGAAACAAGATACTGTTTTCCCTTTAAAGTTAATACTTTTTGAAACAATACATCTTGAGGTAACGTCATTAAAAATCTGCATCAACATACCCCATGTGCTGCTGTAATTTAGTAAACAAGTGTTGTGTGCTACGAATCGCATCAGTATCTACCATGTCATTGATCAGTACTTAGACCTTTTCTGTGAACTCTGAAATTGATGGTTCATTGCATAACTGCTAGACAACACAAGAACTAAATACTTTTGTTCAATTATTGCCTAGAACTTTTATGTTAAATAGTTAAACCAAAGAGAAAGGATTACTATCTGAATACCTAAGGCCATAAGGGCCAAGTCCTGAAATACTGCATAAGCTCAGAAAAAACACCTTTCCTAGACCTCTGCGAAGGACGTTTAATCTTATCACTTTTTCCTTTCTATGATAAAGTGTTTTCACATATACAAAAGTTATGTTATGAAGTGTGATATCTTAACCATATGTCATGCACCTGGTACAACATTTGCAGCTCTCATGGTCAAATATGATGAGTGTTTTGAGAGTATAAAATTTCATAAATTCAGGGGGTGAGTTGTTGGACGTTGGAGTCTAACAGGGTGTGTCTATGTAAACAGATGAAAGAGGACTTCATAAACACTGTTTAAGGAAGAGGAAAATAAATTGTTGTGGGGTTTTTTTTTATATCTTCATATCATACTTGTCAAGATCCAGATCCAAGGACAGAGGGTTTTGCGTTTCCCTCTATTATGTTTTCTGTAAATCACTTGGGATTAAAACTTCCTCCTTATCTTGCTTTCTCTTTTTCTTTTTTAGGGAAAGTTAGTATTCTTTAGAAATTACCAATTGTTCTTCCACTCACATAGGCTCTTGTGCCAATTTGAGAAATCACACTGAAGTAAAGCAAAGATTAATGACTTCTGTCTGTTCTTTAAAAGCACATAACAAGTAGTTTCACTTAATTGTTCTTCATTGTACTTGATAACTTTACGGGCCACCCAAAGTGAATGAGGTTTGCTATTCTATAACAGGTCAGCCTATGCAATTTCACCCCAAACCTTGATCTCTCTGCCCTCCTCCCCCTGCCCCCTCCTCCCCTCGCCTCTCCTCTCCCTCTCTCTCTCTCTTCCCCTATTCAGCCTAAAGAAGGGAAGGCTTTGGGGAGACCTTCTTGCAGCCTATCATTTCTTAAAGGGCTTATAAAAAAGATGGCGGCAAACTGTTTAGCAGGGCCTGTTGCGACAGGACAAGGGGGAATGGCTTTAAACTAAAGGGGGGTAGATTTAGACTAGATAGAAGGAAGAAATTTTTTACACTGAGGGTGGTGAAAGAGTGGAACAGGTTGCCCAGAGAGGTGGTGGCTCCCTCATCCCTGGAAACATTCAAGGTCAGGTTGGAGGGGGCTCTGAGCAGCCTGATCTAGTTGAAGATGTCCCTGCCCATGGCAGGGGGATTGGACTTTAGAGGTCCCTTCCAACCCAAACTATTCTATTCTATGATTCTAAATCACTGATTCATGTGTTATTAGCTACCACAATACACTATTTTTTTCATGTATATAAAGAAATGGTTTTCCCTTACATTTTTTACATTTAATTTCAACTACTTATGTTCGGGTTTTTTTCAGCCTCCTATTCCCTTCTAAAAGAAAGCAAGTGCTATTTAATGACCTTAATGATAGGTTAGTGGACCCTACTCCTCCATCTCCAACAACTCGGAAAAAAAAAGTCTACAATCACCATCCTCTTTTGTAATTGAGCTATTCCTGAACTCTTTGTCTATAACCAACATGAGAGTTGGCCTGTGAAATCCACTTTTATCCTAGCTGCTTTGACCAGTGTAGATCTTTTTTTGATGTTGTTTTCCTGAATAATTGCATATAAACATACTAGTTTAAAAATGTAATTTGGTAATATGAAGCTTGATAAAAAAAATAATAATGCCTTATCACCTTTATCAAGGGCATTATTTTAGCATCAGCAGTAGTGCTGTTTGGACACTTTCAATCATAATATGGAAAAATATAATTTCCAGCTATGTTTTGAGAGCATTTGTGTTTGTTTGATGTCATCTGCTGCCATCTGATTTTTTTATTCACATATAAAAATCAGTTCCCAGGAGTGTTTGGACAAACAGTCATTAGTTAAATCTCTGCTGTTTTGAGAACTTTTACCCTAAGAATAAGTATTTTTGCTGATAAGACTGTTATTTTTCCCATGTCCAGTCTTGCTCTGGGCACCTCAGGTACAATATGTCTGCAGTATCTTCAAGTTCACTCAGCAGGTCCAGGAGACAGAAATTTTCTAAGAGCTTATTAACTCTTTACTTTCACAGCAGCAAGCAGTATTTCTTTATCATGCTCAGCAGTAATCAGGCTTGCCCTAAGATTTTTGACCAACCAGCTAAAAGAAGTATTCAACAGAAAGATGTTTTTCTTGAGAAAACTCTTCTTGCCTGTTAATGCAAAAGCTTGATTAAAGGTATGTTTCCATGGTTTGGTTATGTTCTTTGATATGAGCAGACTGTCCCCATGCCATCTACTCACCCCAGACTCCCTCTTGCTCTGTAAACTTTTCCATTGACTGCCATCATGCCTGTTGGGTAGAGAGAAGTTGGTCAGAACTCAGGTTTCCTCAGTGTTTCTGAGTTCCGTCAACAACCCAGTCATAACTCCAGCAAATGTTACTGCCTCTCAAGGCCAAGGTAACCTTAAAAAAATGCAACCCAGGACTCCTGGAGCAAATATTAATAAAACAGCTATTTAAGCCCTTCACTGAATGTCAGGAGGAAATCTGCTTTTTATTTTTGTATAAGCTAATGTTTTCCATCAAAAATGCACTTGTTACCTTCTTCCTCGTACGTTCCTGAAGCATAGGAGCCAAAGCCCCTGCTTTAGAAAATGACCACTATTAAAGAAAACATTTAAGCACCTGTTTAAATGCCACTAAAATCAATGGGAAATAGGTACATGTCTTCATAAGTCACATCCATAGTGAGTACTTTGCAGTCAACACTTTGCCCTTTCCTGGGGCTTGTCTTTATCCAAAAAGCAACCAACATTTGCCAGACCTAAATGCCCCTAGGGCTCTTGTCTCAGGCCTGCTCAAACCACACCAAGTTTCTTCTTACCTATTTACTCATATCTCCCTTACATTCGGGTTGGGTGAGGCACCATCAGTCTTTGTCACACAGGAGAACACGTTTAACCCTTTCTCACCATGGTCAATGCCTCAAAATTGGTGACTGGTTCAGCTAATAGCTGATAGCTTTTGCCAACTCAAAGTAAGTACTCAATTTCAGATATGAACTGAAAACTTATAATATGACCACCTCTCCTTCAGTGTTTGCACTTCACAGCTTCCTTTAAGTTGATCCTACATCCTATAGTGAGCCCGGGACTTGGGATATAAGATTTCTGGGTTCATATTGTTTAATTACCATCCACAAATATAAGTTTAAAACTCACACTGCTTATGCAGTCATATTGTAATCCCTTTTAGGCCATTGCCCTACAAAAACAGAAGCCTATGTTAAGGCTTCTTTAGTTAGATGCCTGTTTTATTGCAAAAAACCCAATGCAATTCACATGTTTATTTCATTGCCTGTTTTACTGCTGAGATATTGAAAATTGGATATACAATTCTTTCAGTCTATTTAGATCATATTTTTTCTCATAATCACCTTATTTATTTTATAGAAGAAACTTGATTTTTTCATGGACTAAAGAAGATCATCTGGCTTGACTATCTCTAGCAATCTTATAGGGATTTTTTTGTGAATTGTTCTTGGCATTTACCAGACACCAAAGGTAAATATGCATGATGCTATCAGCTTTCCCCTTATTATCTGATCTGGTTATCACAGGCCAAGAACCACATTGTTGTAAACAGGTGCAACTTCACCTACTTCAGTTACAACCTGGTTTAGCTTGAAGGAACTACACCTGTCTGTCTATTCTTTCTTCACCAAAGTGAGCAGGAAGATACACAGACACCTAGATCACATCCAAAGTGCTACAGTTTTTCCATTAAAATCAGTGAAAATGTTCAGATTTTCACATGGCAATTCTAGATCTAAAATTTCCTAGCAGAAAAATTTGTGATTCCCTGCTTAGATGATAAACAGAACTGAGAATTTCTGTGACGATTTCTATCAATTTCCTCCTGTGCCAATTTTATACTCACATTATTTCATTTCCTCTTTCTTTCCAATGGAATGCTTCATTACCTTGCAATAATTTATTTTATTACAATTTATTATAGAGAAAATAAAAGCAGGCATTATTATTATGATTATGATTATGATTATTATCCTTTCTTTTTCTTCTCTAAAAGAGAACTCAGTTTCAGGTGCTGGTATAATCTACCTAGTGAAGATGAACCTTTTTCTGATTATAAATTTACATTGATCAGAATATTTTCTAGATTTGAATTGAATTTACAAAGGAATAGCAGATCTTTTGAAATGAAAGCCAACCTGAACAAGAACTAGTTCAAAGGATACAGCTAATTTAAAACTCAAAGAAGAGAAAGGTAATTTTGTTTCTTATTCCCTTTGGAAAAATGGGAACAGACATGAAAAAAAAATTATTTCCTGTTTCAGCTGAGCATAGGAAAACCTGAAAATCATACAAGCTTCTATCTTTGTCAAGTTTCTAACTCAGCTCTCAAATTTTTGAATATGTGTCAGCTAAGACTCCAAATCCCTGCAATGCCTACCCAAATTATGGACTTCAGACTTCTGTGAAGCAGCTACATTCTAGTTCCTTTTCAAGCATCAGAAAATAGAGACAGCAAAATCCTTAATAATAATTTTGGAGTTCTTGAAAAGGAATATTTTAGAGCCCCACTTTACTTCCCCAGAGCCTAGAGTAATAGGCACTTGGACACTTTCTGGGTTTTTGAAACATTATTTCACTAGTAAATATGAAGAGGGGTTTTATGGTGGTTTTTTTCAAAGAAAATAAATTTTTGAAAGGAAAAGACTTGTATCTTCTGTCTTCAACATTCAGAACTGTCTTTCCAGCTCAAGAGAACAGCTCTCTTCCCTACCGCTCATCCCACCCTCTGGTGGGAACCAATACCCAAACCTTGGAGTTCAGTGCTTTTACTTTTCTTCAGGGCTTGAGATTACTGTTTTAGAGGACTAGATCAGATGACTCAAAAGCTGTCATTAGTCCCTCTGTTCCTATGTAAAAGCATCACTATAAAGTAAGCAAAAAGAATTGCTGCCCTGTGCAAAACAAATACTCTAACGTAGATTCATTGGTTTCTTACCATGATAACATTTCTTTTCCAGATCACATTTTACTTTGCTGCCATACAATCCAGCTCCTTGATTGACAAGACTGCAGCTTAATTCAGGAGTAGGAGGCAACTGGCTAAATTGGCAGCATTTCAAATGCATTCCCTAAGGTCTTAGTCCCTAACTCTTGTTCTGTGCCATGAGCGTCTGCAAGACGGTTATCACAGCTGGGGCAGATGGAGTTTGATACAACCCACGCTTTTCCTCTGGGAGAGTTCCTACAAAAATTGGAAAAACAAGAAGAAGCAATTAAGTTTCCTTAAAAAAAAAAAAAGCAGAGCTATAACATTTCTTCTACTCTAAGAGAATCTAAGGAATACCAAGCTCAAGAATCTTATATGTCATGCACCCTCACCTGTTCTTTCTCCTAGTTCAACTGCAGCTGAGTGTATAGCAGTCATTTTAACAGCCTAACTACTACTTTTGAGATTTTAAGCCAGTGCAGAGAACTTCTGCCTTAAAACAGATATAAGACAAAACAGACTGCTTCAGCAAAAAGAAAACTGTCGGGGGGGGGGGGAAATCACATCACCATCCAGCAGTCTAGTTCAGGGACTGAGGGAACCATTCTGCTCACCTATATTGCTAGTCTGTCTAAACACCCCACCATTCTGAGCTGAACAGTCTGGACTCTCCAAAAACCTGTATTTTCTGTCCAGATAAATATCTACATAATATATTAAAAAATGAAGTGCTGAGAATTTTCTCCCTGAACCTATTAAAAGAACACTCTGCACCCAAGAGAAAGCCATTTCTAACACCATTCAACTTTGCAGAAGTCCCAAGAAGAAATTCAGCAAACAAGAACTGGACCAAGCATCTTCAAGTAGATATAATGCCACTTCTGGGCTTTATTTTGTCTATATAACATAATAAAGTCTGTCTTTCAGAAAGAAAACCTATATAACCTTTCAGAACCAGTCATCAAATGGAAATTAAACAGAAGAGGTAGGGGAAATATAAATATTCTAAAATTTAAGGACAAATCAGTGTGGCCAAAGGGCAGTTATTGGATACTGCACACAGGAAAGAACTTAAGACTGCAATTTCAAATCTGGAGAAAGGCTTGTGTGCCTAAAAGTTTGACTGCTTTTTCTAAACGTACTAACTAGCTGGTCTAATAAAAGATACTACCTTACCTAGAAATTTTGCCCTGCCTTGTATTTTTACAGCATCATAGCTACAATAACTGTATTACTAAATAGATGTTATCCAAACCAGTTGTTTCATTTGTGCTCAAGGGAGAGTTCTATCTTTCCTCTCTAAGGAAGAAAAAGCTGTTAGTGCAAACTAACAACACGAACATGCACTTGCATTAAGCACATCTGTATTTGAGGGTAAACAGAAAATTCTCCTGCCTTGATTTCTTTCTTTTTCTCCCCCCAGTATTTGTGGCTACAGTAAAGCGACATGAAAAATCCTCAGTAGGGATTTTCTGAAGTTCTCCTGTTTCTGTCCAAGCAGCATCATCAGTGCTGAAAAGAGGGAGAGGAAAGTGCCTGTGGATCACTGACACTGTTCCTGTCAGATTTGCCAATCTTCCACGGTGTGGATCCAGACAAATAGTAAAAAAATTACAGCCTGCCCAATATGGCTAATGCTCTTCTGATGCTAAAGCAGTACAGCAAAAATTACAGGAAAACCACAATGAATGGAGATTCTAAATGGTGAAGACTTCATCGTTTTTACATTGTCTAAGAACAAGCCGGGATGAAGGAAGAAGAAATGGTAGGGATAAACAGAGCAGGAGGCACTCAGCTGTCTCCTTGTCACAGCTGAGGTCACAAGCTCAGGAAAAGTGGCAGGAGCAGCAGGTGCTTTTGAAAATCCTCCTGGCGCATTGCCACTGTCACATGTTTGCTGGGTCATGCTGTATGAATCAATAAAACCACACTCCCAGTTCATAAGAGACACAAGTGTTCTAACGAAATAACCTGTACCAGCCAGAAATGTTTTTCTTTTGAGACTTGGAGAACTTGACCTAAGACACAGAGGAGATAACTGCAATATTCCCAGTGATTCCATCAGCTTTGAATGAGCTCCATAAACTGTGGGAAAGAAGTGCACAGAAGAAATGTCACCCAATGGCCTGCCTGGGAATCTCCTCTCCCAGGCACTATGATTGTCGCTGACCTTCACGGGGGCAAGCAACAAACCGAGTTTTCATACATCTGTTTTCAGCTGATCTGTTTTCAGTCAATTTACTTCTCTTGAGGGCAAACCTCTTGCAAAATAATAAAGGCAAAACATGCGAGAGATGCACACAGGAGAAAGGGATTTATACAAGAATCACATATATGAAAACCTGTATTCATGTAACTGTGTAAAAAAAAAAAAGTGTGCATTCTGAAGCTAGTTGGGAAAGTAGACAATTACAAATGGGTCTCAGCTGTAAGCTTGCAGGCTACCCATGAACAAATGTGACAGAGAAGTTGTCTGCCTGCTTTTTCTCCCTGTCTGTGCAATCAGATCATACATAAATTGCTATAAGCAGAGACCTGCTAAGAAGACGGGCTTCACATAAAGAGCAAATCACCTGGGAAAAGTCAGGACCTAAATAATAGGGTCACAGATTCTGCTGCCTGGGGCACAGTTTCTTGTGTTGCCGTATCAAGAGCAGGTTGGCTTCTGCTTTTGCCAGGTAGATCTATGTACAAATTGAAGTTTGTAGTTCATTGGAATCACTTTCTGTTGCCATTGTAGTTGCATGCTTTACTCTAAATCCTCTCCTAATAGAATGGGGTAATAATAATTAAATATATTTAACAATTTTTATATACAATAATAGTTACCAGGAAAAATAAAGAAGGCAGAACCAATATAATGCTAGCTCTCAGAAAAAATGGGTTTGTGTGTCTGGTAGAGAGAGACCTCTCCCTATGATTTAAAAGTATCAGTGAAAAATTTGAGATTCTTTTTAAATGTGTGTATTACATTGTCAAAATATTATATGTATTTCTATTTTGTACCTATAAATTCTCAGAGTGCATCCTGTAGTATATTAGCTAATAATGTATAGCACCAATTTACTTGGCAAACATTTACAAAGATTTTCTGGACTCTTTGATAACCCAAATACTGAATGAAGAACTTAAATTTTTAATCAATGTCTCTCTCTCATTCCCTTTTACCAGGCAACCCAGCTAGAGGACCTAAAATAATAATCACTGTTTGCCTGCATAAATGTCTGTATATAGAAAGTGGCCTCTGTTGGCAAAAAAGGTGAATTACTCTGTTGTTGAGTTATTCTGTATAGCATGCTGTTACAGCACATTATTTTTTGCCACATGAATATACAGAAATCCTGCTGACATCTATAGCTTTTTGTGTGGGAAAGGACAATATACAG
Source organism: Pygoscelis adeliae (assembly GCF_000699105.1). Taxonomy (NCBI): domain Eukaryota; kingdom Metazoa; phylum Chordata; class Aves; order Sphenisciformes; family Spheniscidae; genus Pygoscelis; species Pygoscelis adeliae. The sequence continues at coordinate 716,036 of NW_008823919.1, read as the reverse complement.
CATTTTCAATCTATGGTTTATATAATACTCAGAACAAAGATCTTTATATAGTAAAAAATAAATAGATATTCAGAAATTAATGGAATCGTTAATGCCTTTTTATAGTCTCATTGGTAGCATCTGTTCTCCAAAAACATAACTCTACCTATACTAAATAATATTTCAGTCTAATCAATTTTTATTCCCTCCTTTCTAGCTGTTTATTCCCTAGTCCAGATGTTGATAAGCTCTTGGTGACATCATATTGAGGTGCTGTCGAAACAACTGTCATGTCATAAACAGAAGACTACTTACTTCAGTCACAAAAATGAGGACAATATATTTCTAAATACCAAAAGTTTCCTTTCAAATATACTTCCAACAATGTATTTCCAACAATGGACATTGTGTTATTTTAAAATTTTATATTTTAAAAATCTTGCTGGTGTAAATTCAGTGGCTTTTCCAGTATCATGCGCTGGACCAGTTCTGCTCTCAATTGCATCAACACAATCCTCTAGAAGTCAATGTCATTACACCACTGTAAAGCTAGGATAAGATCTGGTGTGGGCCTTCTTATTCTTTTTGACTGTGTATTACAGACCTTCTTTTTCTTTCCTTCTTTCTTTTTTTTTTTTTTAAACTCGGCTTCAACTTTTTTTTTTTAAGCTCATTTTGCCCCAGGCTTAAGTTCAGTTTGGACAGTCTGAGCTGAGAAAAAAAAGCAAAACAAACACCGTTTGTCTCCTTTTGAAAGTTATTCAGGCACCAGGGGCTAGGTCTTGATTAATGCTCTCTTTTGAAGCCATTGTTATCTAAGCTCTTATACAATTTGTTTTGGAATTTTCCTTGTTTTCAAAAGTAGTGTTGAAAACTCAATGAAGTTAACACAAAGAACTACTGTAATGAGGTAAGAGTGTGTCCATACCAAAAAAAGGGATAAAAATGAATTATTTCATATGCTGCCAGTGAGCATCAGTGTTAAGGGAATATATGAACAGTGAAAGTTTGATTCAGTTGCCTAAACACAGGCTTCTAGTGACATTTGAGATGCCCTAGGATTTCCCACATGGCATTCATATGTAAATCCAAAAAGGCATAAATCTTCCTTATTCTCTTGGGGTATCATATCTGACAGGCCTATGCAAACTCTCCAGTGACTGAAATGACATGAGAGAGTTTTGCTGAGGCAACTGAATCAAGACCTAAGTGTCTGTGTATTCTGTCACTTAGTTATTGCCACAAAAAATTAGCTTTACACTTTGTCGATAAAGGACACACCTATTAAATGCTTTAAACATATTTTGGAAAATCTGATCAATATGAATTTTACACAGTCTGCAAAGCATGAACATGAGAATAGTGAAGTCCCAGCACCTTTATGCCACATGCTTTGCTCTCTTGGCTGGTAAATTATAGCACATTCCCACGGGGACAAATACAACCATGTTGTGGAACCTTAGTGAACCATGTAAAAGCCAGAAGTCCAAATCATCTGCTGCATAATTAGACACAGCCGCTGTGACATTTGCAAAGTTACTCCTGTTTCATGTCATAGTGAATTCATCTGGGTTTTAATACAATTACTGAATATAGGTATTACAGGCTTTGGTTCCGTCAACATGTGCAAAATTAGAGCACAGGATATCATAAACTGCTTCCCAACCATATGTAGTGTAGAATGTTTATAAATAAAAGTGAAATATTCTGAATAAGTCAGTTTATACTATGAAATATATTTTTTGTTCTAGATGAATCATCTAATGCTTACTTTACCCTTGCTATAGCATTTGTTACGAATATTAGGAGTGCATTTTGCCCTACTCTTTCAGAATGAAAGAGTTTCCAAGTGATCTGTTTCCATTTAGTGTGTGAGAAAGCTACTTTTGAGACAGTGTTTGCAATACATAGACAAAACACAGTGTCTGTTCTGTAGCTGTCACCTATTATAAAGGCTTCAACCATTTAATATGGATAGCAGGTCCATTATGTTTAGCAAACTTTGTCATCTTGTCCAAGTCACTGTGACAAGCACAGTTTCTTTTTAGCTTATTTTCTGGTTAGTTTCCTTGTCCATAGCCAGCTTTCTTTCACCTCAGCTGCTGACTCCCTCCATACTATCCTTCTTACTTTACAAGGGCTGGTATGCTCCTCATTGCTCACTGCACCAGTTAGCCTATCCTTGGAGGCACTCCACCTCCAAGTTGATCAATTCATCCCATTCCTGTCTCTTGGCTACAAAGGTGACCAGTTCTCAGAGCTTCAGTTCTACTTTGGTAACCTTTTGACATTGTGTCCTGATATACAATGGTGGCTTGCACTACTGTTGTGGTTTAACCCCAGCCACACTAAGCACCACACAGCTGCTCACTCACTCCCCCCGGTGGGATGGGGGAGAGAAACCGAAGAGTAAAAGTGAGAAAACTGGGGGGTTGAGATAAAGACCGTTTAATAGGTAAAGCAAAAGCTGCGCACGCAAGCAAAGCAAAACAAGGAATTCATTCCCTGCTTCCTATCCACAGGCAGGTGTTCAGCCATCTCCAGGACAGCAGGGCTCCATCACACGTAACGGTTACTTGGGAAGACAAATGCCATCACACCGAACGCCCCCCCTTCCTTCTTCTTCCCCCAGCTTTATATGCTGAGCATGATGTCATATGGTATGGAGTATCCCTTTGGTCAGTTGGGGTCAGCTGTCCCAGCTCTGTCCCCTCCCAACTTCTTGTGCACCCCCAGCCCACACTCTGGTGGGGCGGTATGAGGAGCAGAAAAGGCCTTGACTCTGTGTCAGCACTGCTCAGCAGTATCGAAAACATCCCTGTATTATCAAGACTGTTTTCAGCACAAATCCAAAACACAGTCCCATACTAGCTACTGTGAAGGAAATTAACTCTATCCCAGCCAAAACCAGCACAACTACCAAGAATTATTAGTGACGTTCAACATGGCTTTAGAGGGGTCACTTAAGGACAGATCATAATCTAAGTGTAAGCTCCTTTCTATAGTTGGTTTATTGTATTCTTAACGTTGCTTAAACTTAGATTTCTCTGTGCTAATGTTACTATGATTATACTGACCTCTAGGGGCTTGCTTTCCATCATAGAGTCTTTAGCTTCTTTAGCTACAGTTTCCTGCTTGAGTTGTGCCAGCGGAACTGCATTCTCACTTTTTTTGCACATTGCAGTTTGTTTAAAAAGTAAGAAAGACATGAAATGAACACTAAAGTAACAAGACAGAAAAGCACACACATCCATGTTTGTAGGGCATCAGGTGAGATACAACACTTACCTTCAGAGGTGAAGAAAGCCTTGGACAAAATTGCTACACTTTCAAGACCTGTCAGATGCAATGTCTTATAAATACAGTAAGAGCAATGCTATTCTTAAATCTTTTCATTGTAGCTCACATTCATCCTGCTGTATTCATGAGATTAACATCACTATTTTTTATTCCATAAACCTTTGTTCCTTCTGAGAATCATTAATATAATTTTTAGGAAGAAGGACTTGGACAGTTTTCAGTGACAATTCACCTTTTGTCAAAGATGTGCATTTGTCATATATGAAGACAAACTGGTCGCTTTGAATGATACAAAACTGGCTTCTGAGCTATGAAATTGATTCTTTATATCAAAATACTGCATTCTAACAATACACATCTTTCTAAAAGGACTTTTGGCATATATATAACATTGTCTAGTAGTGTGCATCAACAACAAATTTATTCAACAAAAACATGGTGGCCTTAGCGCCTCTCAGCAGCATGAGTTTTCCGAAGAAAAAGCCCACAACATTAACACTACAGAAGTAAGATTTCATTTAAACACTATAGGTCATCAAATATAGAAGTGAATGTTTCCTACTGCTTGGAAATGTACTGAGACAGTCTTTAATTACAGGATTTCATACAGATGCATACAATTCTATGTTTTTAACATGGACATGTATATAATCTCTTCACTAGTGTGCTCTACTTCATATTCGCCCAAATGAACACTCAATTCACAACTCACCAAAATTATTATTCATAAGCGAAAAACAATTTTCAAGCCATCATCACTTCTGACAAATCAAAAACAAGTTCTGCAAAACCTTCATGAATTCTAACTCTCACTGAATCTAAGTCTCACTATTATGATGCACATAATTAGGCAACATTGATGACTCTTACTGCTAGTGCCCCAACTATAATCATAACAGAACAGAGACCAAAAATTTACTGTCTAAATTTGGAAAAGCACACTGGCTTCATGCCCAAAATAAAACACTCCCAATTTCTGCTTTTACTTGTACATCTGGAATCACCAGATAATCAGGAAATCCATAGGTGGAAAATGGGAAATCCTATATTCTTCATCTGAACTGAAGGGAAATTCCACTGTGGAAAACCATATCATCTATCAACAGGACTAGATACAGTATATAAAAACAACATTTTTAAAAAAGAGATTTAAATTGCTAAAGTTTAAATAAAGGGCAGAAACACAACAAGCAGATGATTCTTAGCTGTCAGTTAAATTTGAATTTACTATGGTAGTATGATAGAATTCTTAGCGGTTTTATAAATGCCACGTAAGACAGCCTCAGGCAATAATATCAGAGAACATTACATCTGGAGAGGAATGCTGAATTGCAGTCAAGGACTGGACATGTCTCATTTTGCTCATCAAATTCAAATTCCTGATCTTCCTTCTTCAGATTCCTTCAATGCTGTTTTTAATTTTGCTTCTGTTTCCTTCAGTCCCATGTAGACTTTGTATACTGATTAATTTTCCTCTAAAATTTCATTTGGGGGCTTCTATCTCAGGCCTGTATTTACACAGCCTTTCTCTCCCCTGCCCCTGAGTCCTCTGGCTGGTCCTCTCTCTTGAATTGTTTTGTATTATACTGGAGATGATTCAGGCCCCAGACCTGCATGTTTGGCAATTCCTTATCTTTTTTTCACTGCAAACAGACTCACTGATAGAAGGCAAGCACAGCACAAGCAGTAATCTTATACAAGCCAATACCTCTATGCGAATTACGATTTCTGCTTCCTTTTATTGAACACCAAGGTATCTGTGCAGCTACCATCATCTAGTTTAAATTACAGCCTTTGAAATTCAGAATCATTCAGAATCATCCTTTTCTATTATCAGTCATCAAAACAAGCTCAAATCCTGTGCACCTTTTTGGTAGACTATCTTATAGAAATAGATGCCTGAAGAAGCAAACTCTGTCACATTTGCCCCAAATCACCCTATGAATAGGGTGGAAGTTATTTTTTAGGGAAAAGAACTGCTATTCCATTCCCAGAAACAGTGGGGCTCCTACAAGAATCTTCCTGATGCTGTCAAGTTTGGGAACCTCTGTTACAGAGCTGCTCTGTAACAGCCTAGCTCCAAAGAAGCAGGGTTAGTACGTAAGTACAAATGAGATTTCCCAATCTGAAAAGGACTGTAGAAGAATTAATTCTGTTCAGATCTTGTAATGCATTGGAGCAACTTAGAAAACAAAACAAAACAAACCACCAAAGTTGGCGGTATTTTAAATGGGTTCAAGGAAATTCAATTGCAGAATGTCCAGTTGATGGATGATCTGAAATCCAGAAACATGATTACAACTTCTTTATGGTTAACAGTACATAAAGTAGTAAAAAATAGGGACACAGCCATGCAGAATCTCTACTTGATGAAAGGCCTATAAGACCTGCTTTTATAGTACATAAAATAAACTCTTGTGTTCATCAAAAGCCTGAAGTAGAAGGTAGCACAAATACTGCACAATTAAAATTCATTTGCAGTTTTTTTTTTTTTACTTTTCCTGTAAACATAGGAGGAATTTAGTCAGTAGTTCTAAACATTATGTTGCTAGGTGCTGCCTAAAACTAATTCTCTGTGTTGCTGTGGTCCAAATTAGAATTAGCAATAAGCAGACACTCTTTAATGAAGAGCTTGAAAGCTATTCTCCCTGACACTGCCTAGGAAGCTAAATGAAGAAAATCTGTAGTTTCACAGCTTCACCTTTAAAAAGTGGGCTATTATTTTAAATAAAACTAGAAGGTGGTTGTTGGTGAATAATGGAATAAAACACAATAAAGAACAAAACCTTATAATTATAATACACCATAAAAATGTTTTAGATATGATTTGTATACTAAACATATAGTATGACAAACACCAGTTTTGTTTGACTAGCTAAATTATATTTTCATATGTCACGCTTTGCTATGTAAGCAAAGTGCTTTATGGTAAATACTTATCAACCAACGCTTCTAGTTAGTGACTTTTGACAAAGCCAGTTCTGAAGAAAGCTGAGCATATTTAACTTAATGAATTGCACATACAGAATATGTAAGCTGGAAAAAAATTGGACAATGACTGAGTCTTGAGAATTATTTCTTTGTATGTTTCTTTAACTACAAAATGCCTGGTGTAACAGGCCTTCTTTCAGTACTCAGTCTCCAGCCAGTCATGCTTTGATACAGTAATATATGTGTTTAAATTCTGTACAACAATTCACCACTGTTGTTTTTGTTGTGTTTTTGTTTGCTTTTTTTTTAAAGAAATGAATAGGAAATAATCCTATCAGGAGACAAATGTGGTATTCCAAATGAAATTGTGTCCAGTATGTAATTTCTAAATGAAAGGTCCTCTCTGGAATCTGAGCTTGCTGAATGAAATTGAAATTCCTGTCAGTGTAGCTATGCTAATATCATCACTGGACCTGACAAGAATCTCAGTTTCTTTCAGCCCATGTGAAATTTATATAAAGGAGTGCATCAAAGATACTTAAAATTATGATGCACTTGAACTAACATTTGTGAGACAACTATGTCTTGACAGCTTTTATTGTAGCTATTTACAATTATTTCTGTATGGACTTTTTTAAATTTTCCTTGGCTTGGTCATTATAAAATGGCTGTGCTATAATCACAAAATCCATATTAGTCTCTGGGCAAAGTAGAAAGCCCAATGGGCCTAGAATGTGGAAGGAAAATGCCATAGGAAATGGAATAGCTGCATGGTTATATCTGATTAATCTCAATACCATCTCAGTGTGATCTCTCATGTTAAGAAGGGTTCTCTCACTCTTTTGCTGGAAGATCTGCAAAATCTTAGTGTTAAAAAGGAGCTAAATACAATAGAGAAAAGCTGCCTATGATAGTTGGAATTAAACCAAATTAGAATTCCTTCTACCAGTTTCACTGGAAAATCTTCCCTTACTCTTCTAAGCTGTTAAATAACTGTCACACATCTCACAAGGTGCAATTTTGCATTTAATAGCATAGAAAGGCATTCCTCTTAACAGTGTGACCTCTGGATGTAATTAATTTTTAAAATTACTTCATCATGCAAGCTTAACATATCTCACACAGTGAGAGTGAGACTCACAGAGGTGGCTTTTCAGCTTACCACTGCTCATCAGCTAGCTCAGTCATCTCCAGACATAAGTGATGGCCTCCTTTCAACAGAGCTACATGCAATGTGGCCTGATCAGTGATCCACTATCCAACTCTGAGTGGAGTTACATGGAGCAGCCAAGTCACAAAACAGCGCTACACGATATTGTAGTCAAAGGTGAGCTATACAGTGAGGGTCCATGCTTGAAACGGCAGTGCTATGCTACAACCTGGCACCATAGCCCTTTCCAAAGTCGTGTGATCTGATTATCCCTGTTCCTTTCCTCTTCCTATACATTGGGCCACAATTCTGAATGTGACACATCTCATGTCAGGAAAAAAGAAATTTAACTGCGTGCACTTAGTTTGAAAAATCCTAACAAGGATACATATTAAATATCAACTGCCTTAGCTCAGTAAGTACTCTGCATATGGGTTGCCCACGTTGGAAGAAAAGTCTCCTATACTCACATTACACAATAAAAGCAAAGTTTCAGAAAATATTCATAGCACTTTTCATATTTCAACAATTCAATAGTTAAATTAGTGTTGACTAAACTCTGGACTGGTTTGGACACAAGACTACGAAGAAGCAGCCCTGCTACATGTTCACTATGTAAACTACAGAGATGTAGTAGCATCAGTAAATTTGCTTAGCTATTTCATTCTACAGTTGCAACAAGGTGTACTAGCCACATACAAGTTCCTTCAATTGTTTCCCAAATTGCTTTAACATGAGGAACTCAAAAGAAATGCTAGCCTAGAAAAAGCAACATATAATACCCTATTGTTCAAACTGATGAAATGCCTTCATTTATACTTCTAAATGAAACTTACTTCTGTAAATGTGTACCATCTCAATTTGAAAAACTTATCACACTAAACTCAAATCTGTCTTTTACATACTACTGTTTTACAACACATCAAAGCACTCTGAACAGAAGCAATTGTTGGAGTTGTAAACTCCTGTTATTCAGCAACATCTTAGGCGATTCACCTTTATAACTTCCTGCCAGTTGCATTTAACCTTTGATTTCTCCACTGGGATATTTTCTGTAATAGTAGCCAAAGCAAACAGTGCAAGTAGAGTAGAATCCTTTCCCATATCAGCTTAAATTTCATTCACAGAAACATACAGGTTTTTTTTCCCTTTTTTCTTTTTTTTTTTTTAAATATAGTTTGTTTCCACTTGGCTATCAAGACCTGTCATATCTTATTAAGCATGCTGAAAAAATGAAGCCTCAACTAAGAACAGTATATTTCTCTTACCTGCTTTGTGGACCAAACCCTCAAAACTAATTATCACATACTTAAATATTCAAAGCCAGTTTCTGACAAATTAAGTGTTTTTGTGGAGTAATCTCAATGGCTTAGCACTGTTTAAGAATGGAAATCAAGAAAATGAGGCCAAAAAACAATCCCTAGATTCTTAGCCTGATGACCAACAGAGGCTTCCCCTCATTTGTTAAAAGGGAGTCTCAGAGTACTACAAACTCTAAAGTTGGATTGGTCCTTTTTGAAAAATGATGGGAAAAAAATACATAAATCTCCCTTATAAATCTTAAAGTCTAATTTAAAATGTTGATGCTCTTCAGCTGTATAAGGTCTCACCCAAGTATAAGCTGTCACCCAAATGAAGATGCAATTTACTGGACACTGGGTGCATCAAATCTTTGTTGCAGTTTCTGTGGTAAATCAACATCAAATCAGATCAGAGGGCCTACTTGTAGAGGGTGTGCATACAAGAGAGAATTGAGAGCTCTTTCTTTCTCCAAACTACAGAATTACTGTGAGGTCATTTTTGTCTTTCTACCAGGGAAGAAATTTTCTTGGCTTCTTTTGTTCTTTTTACATTCAAAGAGGTTTGCTATGATGAGCAATTTCTATAGAACGGTTCACAATTATTTTAGTAGGACTTGTCCCTGTCATATTCAAGAAATTTCTCAACTATGTCTTGTTTACTCTTCCACCTCACTCATTGTAACTTCTGTGACATCAGTACTGCTTACTGATGCACTAGAAAAATGACAGTAGAATATAAAGATTTCCAGAACCCCTGAGTTATATATTGACCTTGCAGGAATTTTTGTGAAAAAAAGTAAAAAAAGAAAAAAGAAAAGCCATTGCTATTAACGTTCTAAAGATGACTCAGGATGAGTAAATTTCAATTAACATCTAATTACCATAAGGCATTAATTGGTGGGTTGTTTAGGTGAAGTAGCCTTTATGTAAGTGTGTCAGATGAAAAAGAAATAACATAAGCAGAAAAGTCATACATGTTAAAACTGTCACATTAAAAACAACTAAGGGTATTAAATGTTTTCCTCTGCAAATTATTGCAAATTGATAATTGGAATACATGCTAGAAATGTCATCTCTGTTTTAAACTGTAAATAAGTATTTTAAGTGGAACATATGGGAACTATATGGGAAATTTTTTGTCCATTCAAATTCTTGCTTTGACACTGTTTTGTTGTAATTTTTTCATTGCTAATTTTTAAGTGCTTCAGAGTAATTAAGAAATTATTCAAATAAACTTGAATTCAAAATGCCTGCTGTTAATCTAAAATGAGAAAGGTAAAAACATTTCAGTACCATTTAATCTCAACAGTAATGCTATTAAAGTTTTCAAGTAAAAATAAAACATAAAACCTAAACCATGTGCTCTGCTTTCTATTTGTCTTGTCCTTGTAAGTTATCTGACGAGTTTGGTTAGACTCTAATGTAAGTAAGGTAGGCAAAAGTAAGTAATAATGAAGAGCAGCACTATATATTTACTTACACAATTTGATTCAAGAGTATGTTTGAGTATACTGTATTTTCATAATTATTTTATTAGCTAAGAATTTAGCACAATAGGAAACATAAATATAGCTCCAAATTGCAAAGATTTTTTTATGGATACTCTCATTTGCTTCTTTCCGAAGTCAATGTTCCACTTAGGAAAAAATATTTTCTGAGGCTTCTGAAGGTATATCTAGAAAAAGCAAAAGACCCTCTGATAAGCAGGGGAAAGAAAGGTATCATGTCTTTTTAATCTACCCCGAGGAGTGTAAAAAGATAGCATCACACCTGGCAATTCTTGAGCCCTTTCTTCTCTTTTCCACCATTATTTTGTATTCATGGCACCTGCTGACTCATTCAGCCTCCAGAATCACTGCTGGCACAACATTGTACAAAACAATATAGAAAACAAATACACAGGAACACTGGCTTGATTGCTGGCTGCCCAACACATGAAATACACAAAGAACAGCAATTTTGTGTGCACCCTGCAAAAGCTCATCTCACTAAAACAAGACATTTTTTTCTCTGTCACAGGCACACCCTTTTTAGCTTAAACATCAACCATGCAAAATAAAATGGTATATGTATGTCACAGTTGAAGTTTTTATGATAGACAAAGACTCTGGAAGATTCTTTCTCATCCCCCCTTTCTGAGAGTGACAGTCTGTTAATTTTCTCTTCCACAAGAGTGGTATGAAGTCATGACTATAATTTCTTGTATATGAAATCAGAAGTTTGTTAGAGGAACTGCCATTCAGTACAGTAATTACAGCAGAAGAGCTACCTGTTTAGAAATCTCTTTGTGTACAGCACTATTGAGATTTGAAGCATGACAGGAGCTGCCAGGCCTCACTACAGTAGAAATAGTAAATGGGATTGATGACTCAGTTTGGATGCTTCAGAACTACCAAAAAAGTAGGCTATTACCCTAGGATAAGAAACTGAGTAGCAGAATTACAGGGGCAAGCAGATATTAAGTGGAGTAGGAATTAGCTGAATGCACAGTTAACTGGAAAGACCTAGTTTAGACAAGTCATGTTCAGTGCTTTGAAACCTGTTTCAGTCATCACACCCACATGGGAAACTCAATACTTAGCCTTGGGACAGACCCTCTGTACTGGGGAAAAGTCTGCGAGAGAATCCTCAGCAAGTATGCAGCTCCAGTTTCAGCCTGTTATAATATTGCTAATTTTCTAGCTCTTCAATAAAAACAAGGAAAATGTGGTATTTCTGAAGTAAAAACACCCCTACGGCATGAAAACCAAACAGCATGTGATATTTCATAAAGTAAAAACACAGCAGCTATGATACACGCTTTGGGGGCACTATGACAGCCGTCTTCACTTTTGATTAGAAGACAAATAACCCAGAAATCTGTCAACATGTTCAGGTCTGCATAAGCCTGTCAAAAGGGGACTAGTTATAGAAATATATGTGTTCCTTTAAATTCTTATGTATGGTCAAGTCTTGAAATTGGCAGTTCATTAATCTGAATTGCTTTTGCTTCATTAGTGCATGTATGATTTTAGACAGATTTGTAACCTCCTGAAATGAATGAGAGCACACTTAAACATGTGTCGTGGTTTAACCCCAGCTGGCAACTAAGCACAACACAGCCACTGACTCAATCCCCCTCCCCAGTGGGATGGGGTAGAGAATCGGAAGGGTAAAAGTGAGAAGGCTCGTGGCTTGAGATAAAAAAAGTTTAATAATTAAAAAAGAAATAATAATAACAATAATAAATTGTAAGGAAAACGGGGGAGGGGGATAAAGAGAGAGAAAAATAAAACCCAAGAAAGGCAACTGATGCAAATGAAAACAGTTGCTCACCACCAACCGACCGATGCCCAGCCAGTCCTGAGCAGTGCCCCCGCCCCCAACCTCCCCCCTAGTTTTATTGCTGAGTGTGATGTCATATGGTATGGAGTATCCCTTTGGTCAGTTGGGGTCAGCTGTCCCAGCTCTGTCCCCTCCCAACTTCTTGTGCACCCCCAGCCCATGCTCTGGCGGGGTGGTGTGAGAAGCAGAAAAGGCCTTGACTCTGTGTCAGCACTGCTCAGCAGTAACAAAAACATCCCTGTATTATCAACACTGTTTTCAGCACAAATCCAAAACACAGTCCCATACTAGCTACTGTGAAGGAAATTAACTCTATCCCAGCCAAAACCAGCACAACATGCATACATGGTTGAATCAAGGTGTATGAAACAAAACAGGTTTAGTTCTGATCACCGGAAAGACATCTACATGACCTTGTCTCATTATGCGAAATGAGCTACTTGAACTAACTGCTTCTATATCTTGAATTGGAAAGGACTGGTCTGCAAAGTGTCCTTCCCAAGAACTCATCACCAGTTCAGCAGAGCCTAGGTTGGATGATGCTTTGAGTACTTTGCCAGACCACCTACACAGACCAAGGGTCTTCCCTAAACAACGCTGGAAGGCCTTTCAGCAGGCATCTTGCTTAAGGCTGGAACACAATATGGACCGAGACATTTGTGTTGCAAGGATTAGAGGTCTCTTTGGCCAGTGGCACTTAGAAGTACATGTTTTCTCAGAAATTTATCTACTTTTCCCACTTTACTGATATAATACAGAAAGGTGTTTCCACAAGAAGTCCTTGCAGGAAGATACCAGGTTAATTTAATGCAGTCTTAGGGCAGCTGTTTTGTTTGCAGCAGTAAAGGGGGAGGGAGAATAAGGAGGCAAACCAAAGGCTGAACTATGCAGCATATTGAACTTGGCATCAGCTTTAGAGATTTCATAGTGGAGAAAATACACACTTTTGGAGAAACCACAATTTGGTTGGGCAACCATTAAGCACTAGCAAAATAGTCATTAAACAGCAATAAAGCTAATAGTTGATTAAATGACAATGTAAGCAGAAGTTGTTGGAATAGAGAATAACACTGGGTGGGAACGTAACTGATAGCAAGATTTGTACAAAACCAGATAACGTCTAACATGGAAACACCCAATGCACCTTTGCAAATATTAGTACTGTTTATATTTCTTCTGTTTCTGACAATTTGTCCACTGTGCTGCAATGATAACACATTTGGTCCAATTCTACAACTCTTTACAAATAGGAAAATTCCTACTGAATTTGTTGTGGAATTATGTATGCCCCGAAAGGTAGTGAATGAGCATCAAGACCTCCATAGTGTTAGCACTCAACTTAGCTCTTCTTTCCTTCTATGATTTAAACAGAGTTAGAGCCTACAGATAGCAAAGAATACTCTTTTTCCACCTTAGCAAAATCTTTTGGATGTTATTTTAAAGCATCTAACATGTAAGTCAGGAGTTCCAGGTCATAACTGTGGCATCATGAGCAAGTTTCACTTTTAAAGCCTCCCATGCTGATGAGGGGGTTAGTGGTTTTTTCTGAGAAATACATAGCCCTTCATCCTTAGCCTCATAATTGCTTGGGTAGCATTCTTTGTACTACTTGAGGGATATGAACCTAGCACAAGTTAACTGAAACCCTGTTTAGAGGGGCTGTCATGTCAAAAACTCCAATTGTTAAGATAGAAAGACAAGTCTGCATGAGGTACCTACAACCTGTTTGGGACTCAGGGGCTGAATCTGTTTTGCTTAGACAGCAAAGAACCATTGAACTGCTTTGCTGAACAAAATGTTACCAAATAATTCAGTGAATGATAAAAGTCAGGGGCAAAAAACCAGAACCAATTTACATATGGTTTAATCTATAATTATTGTTACAGTTCACACTTTGTTTATATATTTTTTGTAGCAGTAAGAAGGAAAGGAAATGACTGTAAATTCATCTCTTCTGTTCATACTAAACTGTGGCCAGCCTCAGAGTTGGGGTTTTTTTGTTTCCCTTTTTCACTCAAACTGCCCCATACTCACAGGCCATCTCTAGGACACCACATTAATTAGCCAAAGGGTAGAGGACGTGAAGACCCTCTATGAGTATACAATGGCACAACTAAATTAATGTATAGGTTAAAAATATCTAGTGCCTTTTCAGCTGAAGAGAGAAACTAACCTGAAAAGGTCAGGTCACTGACAAAGGTTGTTGCATAACTGTGTACATTCCTGTTCTAATGAAAGGTTTGATCTACCTTTGCTTGTCTGGGTCCAGCATGGAAAGTAACAAGTCAGGCAGTGTTGATGATGCTTTGCAGCCAAACAAGTTCTTCTAGCCTCACCTAATTCTTCTACAGTGATTAAATTTTTAGGAGCAGAAGGGTTATATATATCAACTGTCTTTGTAACCCTTTCCCATCTACCTGACATTTTAAATTTGTTAAGACTCAAAGTATTTAAGTCTAGTCCCTTGTCAGAATGTGCTGAAGTCACGTCTAAGGTAGCCTGTCTGTGACACCCAGACTTTACTATTAATATGGCTAATTAAAAACTGTCATGTCATTTGGCTTTTTTTTTATGTGATGAGTCTTATTATATGGTATGATATAGAGTAGTGGGAGGATTGCAATGTTGCACTGTGGCAAAGAACCATCTTATAATGGTCTTGGGTTAGTAGGAAAACATAAAGCATTATTAATCTTATTTAACAAACCCCTTAAGCGTATATGTATAGAACAACTTCCCCAAACCTTCCATAAAGGCACTACTGTCTCTGCATTTAAGTCTGTCTTTAATCAGGCTGTGTTACACTGAATTGAGCAGAAGGGTACAGAAGCTACCATTGTACCCATTTCCTTCACAGTTTTATTGCAGATTCCTGTTACAGTGACTATTCCCAAAAGTTTGAATGCAGTCTTTTGCATATAGTAAGCACTGCTGCAGATGAGGACGTGTAATAATTGGTGACAGTGGCAGAGTTTAAGTCTAATGTCGCAAGACAAGAAGGACTCTGATCTGATTTATTCCTGTTTTCTTTGAGACTAAGGAACTTCTTGTTTCTAACAGAGGAATAGCAGCAAACAGAAAGAGGTTCAAAAGCAAGAGTGCTGGTAGTTTATTAGATACTTTTGTGGAATGGATGGGGGATAGAGACTTTACTTCTTCCTTTAAGTTAGCAGAGATCAAAAGTAATTGCCACAGCACAATCCAGTAAAGCACTTTAGCATGTGTAGCCCTTTAAGAATGTAAATAGTTTAATTTGATGGAACTTGCATTCTTTAGATGACATAAATGCGTAAGCACTTTGCTGGAGTAAAGAAGATGTTGGTTATTTGTCATGTTGACAAAAAGGGAGAAGTTATGATTGTCTCAAACAGCAAAAATGCTAACCTCGCACTTCAGTCAACAATGGAAAAGTCACGGCAGTGTTGTACTTAAACTGCACACCAAAAGATATTTATAAGTTGAATAGACATATTTTTGCTTGCAATAGAAGGTTTCAATCCAAGTAGTATTTAGTATAACACTATTAAAAATCCCTGCTCAAGCTCTCATACACTTTTAACTGTGATACAAAGTCATGTTCAATGTCTATTGAATCCATGTTTGTTGGGAATAGAAAATGAGAACTTCTAAGTAAATAATCCCCAAAATTATGGTCCCCTATGCTGAAAAACGACAATAGAAAAAATCCAGTATATAATAAGTATACAATAGGACTTAGAGAACTATCAAGAAAAAATGGGGGGATAAAAGGGGAGAAGAGTCCTAGTGTCCATGAGTTAATAATTGGGCAACCTTTTAAAAAAAAACAATTGTTAATGATTTCTTCCTGGGCAAATCATCTCCCAGTGAAATGAGCAGAAGAGTCTTAATGATTTCAAAGGAAACTGGACCAAGCTCTTTCCTAAAATCTTACAGGTTTTTTACATATGCTGTTACACCACTTGATCAGTTCAGGTTGGCTCCTACAACTTTGTTGCTGTTAATTTGTTCCAGAGATTCTGTCAATGTTACGGAGTATCTGCCAAGGAGAAACTTCACAGAAAAAGCTATGCTGGAGTCAGATGTAAGGAGAAAGAGCGAAGGTCAGGTATTGTAGCAACACTGTAAGAACCTAACTGAGATGTAGGATCATCCAGTGAAGCATCCTTGCTACCATCAGGAAGCAGTTGCCCACACATATACTATGCATATTAACTCACTTAAATGAGATGATAACTCTGACTTTTCTTGTTACAGTTTGGAATAATCACCTGCACCCACAAAGTTAACTTTGAAAACTCAGAATCCCCTTATGTTTAGTGATACATATAAAAATGGTTTTTAGCTACCCTTACAGTTAGTAGGGTAGTAAATTAACTGTGGTTGTCCTGATTGCTTGATTTTTTTCTTTTTGGTTATAAAAAAAGATCAAGTGAGCTGTTCAAAAGTAAGAACCTATAAAGGTCACAAGTACTTCACCATCCTGTTCTGCAGTCTCCTCCCCATCACACGCCACTTAGTTCTAGCTTTTCATTGTAAAGTGGGGCTTGCCCCTGCCATAGGTGAAGTTCCCACATTTACATAAATCAATATATATATCCTATATGCAGTCTCAGAGAAGTGGGCTTAATAGTGCAGGCATCACTATATCTGCACAGAGATTAATTTTATTTCAAAATTTGTGGCAGCTATAGGTAGGTGGCCAACTGTTCTCTTCAACCATCTTCCTTCCTTGCACTGACAGAACCAAACAATCGTTAAAGCTGTTGCTTGATAAAGATTTCCTACTATTCACTTTGCTCACTGTTTGCTCAGCTGTGGTGCTGGTTAACAAAAGATAGTCATTGTAATCTGTGGTCCAATGAGAGGCTATGGGAATAATTTTTTCATTCCTTTTATACTGTCAGAGATCCTGCCCTTTTGTCTTTCCACTGTCAAATAAAAATCTTGTATCCAGGTGAAGTGGCATTGCAAACTGGGCTAACTGGTCTCACTGGCTGTATAATACAGTGGTAAAACTCTGCTTTAACTCAGCCAAATGTGCAGTAAAGATCAGGATAGATCATTCAGATCAACAGATTTTCAGTGCCTTCCCACAGTTTTCTTCTCTTCAACAAAGCAAAAAACTTCTCTTGGTCAGAGAGTATTGGTCAGAGTATTTGGTCAGAGTATTTGCAAAAGAATCATAAAAGCATCATCTTACTAAAGCATGGACATCTATACCATAAGCTGCAGACATCTTAGTGATGTACATGCATTAGAGAAAAATAAATAATCTGATAACTCAGGCTTGGTTTTTGTGTAATTTACAACTATGCAAAATTTTCTTAGTAGCTGCCCAGAGTAACTCTGAAGCATTCAAATATTCATAGTTCAGTGCCTCAAGCACCCACTAGTAGACAGGTGCATATTTATTGCAGTGATTAAGTTGCATTTACAACACCGTCTGTGTCAAATGATGAAGGGCTGAGGGCAGGGGAAAGCTGTGTGCTACACAGCCCCTCCAAATGTAACAAAAGTGTTGTTTTAAATCAAATGTCAGCAGTGCTACAAGTATGTGCAATATAAGTGTTTTACAATAACATGCCTCTACCTTCAAGCAACACAGAAATGGCTTGGCAACACCCTGACAGCCAAACCAGACTCTTTGGAATTTCCTTGTTACAGCATCACAGGTCTTTATATTTAACAAGTCATGGGGTACAGTTCCACATCTGAAAACAAACAAAATTTCTTAAGCAAACTCTAGCATAAAAGGGGGTGTGTGAGACACAAGGGAAGTACGCATCCAGATCCTGAAATCAGAAACCCTAGCACTAAATTATATTCTATACTTTTTTTCTCCAATAAGCTTACTACAAGCTGAAACTTTGCTTTTCCTCCCAAAGAGGTACTTCTTATGGTAGGAAGACTGCTATATGAGCTATCTTCCATAAAAAGGTTGTGGACATAAGGCTGTAGTTTTTGGCACAACATAGGTAGGCCAGTTCAACGTTTGTTGTGGATATTGTGTTGGATATAATGTTGAAATTGCCTAGTTACATCAAGGTAAAAGTGAAAATGCTTTATCTCCAGAAAAATCCTAGTGGATTTTAGTAATTCACGTAAATTACATCATCATAAGAAAATTCGTTAAAAACATGCTGATCAATTACATAGGCTTTCCTTCCACTAGGAGCATGTATATTTTGGAGTCAAAGGAGAATTCATATATTTTGAAACTATTTGCATATAGTGTCAGTCCAGACAGAAAGTGGTCTAGTGCACTATATATGTCTCTTTGTCTCATAGACTTGCTTAACAACCAGTGGCAATAAAAAAGTATTAATTATATGTAGCACTCCACGTTTAATTAAATCACCTTCTGAACACTTCTGCATGATTGTTGTTCTGGCAAGCCAGTGGTATTAGCACTCTACTAATTAAATCAGAAAACTCCAATAATTAAAAAAAAAAAACAACCAACAAACTTGCCTAGAGAAATGAGCAAAGAACCAGAAATAGACACTGATTTAGTAATTGCACAATAGAACACTGAACGAACTTCATCAAGCAATAGCAAATGTCAGGCTCACTTTAGTTCTGCATAAGAGCCCTCTGCAGGGGTCATTTAAGAGCAAATGGATTCCTAGGTGTCTCCCAGCATGGCCTAATGATAAAAACAAATAGATGATAAGAAAACTACAGAGCTGCAAATTGTACAAAGCAATTTGAACAAAAAAAGATTGAAGAGCTTCTCAGTAAGGAAGATAATTGGATCTTTTGCCAAGGAATATACCAGTATTTTTCTTTGTATTTTTCTTGCTTGTCTTAACAATATAGATGCTTAATGCATGACAGGAAATGGTGGGATGGAAGGATAATCCGACACATATAAACTGGATTGCAGGATGCATTCATTCCCTACCTTATCTGATTTGTGTTTTGGAAATAGTTCGTTTGCTTTCCTTTTGTTCTAAATGTGCTTAAAGTGAAGTAACAAAAGCAAGAAGTGGGTATTGAGTTTTCTCTCCCTCATACATGTCTTCTGAGAGTCAAGCAACAGCTCTGACTGATGCCTTCTAAGTGTTCCTGATCAGAGCAGGCTGACAACTAAAGCAGTTTGAAAACCCAGTTTGCATATCCACACTGGTCTTTATTCTTCTTATTACCAACATAGCACATTGAAGTAATAGTCTTTAACCTTCACTATGGCTATGGTACTACACAAATGAAGAACCAAAATCACTTCTTACTGCCTACTTAAATTAAAGAAGCAAAATTTACAGACTTCATCCATGGACAAAAAGTGTTTTTCAGGGTGTCTGGTCCAACCTAAATTAGTTTTTATCTAAGAAAAGCCTGTATTTGCATTCTTTACATACACTGTTGTATTCAGCACCCTCCAAACTCATATTATTACTAAGACACACAAAATGCAAAAGCCAGCCTTCTAACTGGCACAGTTTCCATGGCCCTCTGTTCTAAAAGAAACATTCCTCTTTTTCCCAAGTAGCCCACTGAACAATTTTTACTTCTTGTTGGACAGGTTTTCTTCAGCTGCCACTGAATCCAGTTTATAAATTAATGACCCAAATTTCAGCCCATTTCCTGCCGTTTTGGGGTCTTACCCTTTGGGTATCAATGGAATGGGCAATTCTGTCCATCAGGGCTTCCAGCATTTGGTGTTAAAAACTTTGTCCGCTCTATAAAGTTACAAGGTCAGCAGTGGGTTACTTGCACTAGCCACACCCTTTAAAAAAGAGCAAAGGCATGGCATAAACACTGTTTATGCAAAGCATTACAGTACAAAAACAAATCTAAAATCTATTGTACATAAATGTGCTAAAGGAAACAAAGGGATGTAGTTGTAAACACTTTTTCATTTTTGAAACTAAAATGAATGGCAATGATTTCACATACTGCTACTTGTATTAGTGGCTAAAAGTCCACTTCCTTCCCACCAATCCACAAGAAATATAAAGAAGCACAGCAGAGAAACTTAACCTTCATAGAAGAGGAGTTGAAAAAAGCAGGTTGCTAAGAACCTATCTGCATCTTATTAGCATATAAATTTTCACATGCATTGCTAATAAATTTAATGCAAGCAAAACAGATTGGAAGCCTAAGCTTTCCACCTGACAGGGTAGAAATGATGGAGCAGCAGCTCCAGAAGTCAGCTTTTTGACACTGATAAAAGTCATATTTGCTAATCTGGAAGTTTGCTGAAACAAAGATGCTTTGTTTCAGTTTGACATTATTCTGTCTCTGCATGAGCTTCTACAGTGCTTCTGGCAAAAAAAGTAGTTCAAATTCTGTATTTTCTTATTCTCCTCTTTCATGGGTAATATTCCTGACCTGTCTCTTCCATAATGTACTGTGGCACACAATGATAGTTAAGCCAAAAAGGCATTGCAGTGTAGCATCAGAGCAATAGCCACACAGAGAACCCGTTTGGGGGATTTTTCAGAAGACAGTTTTGATACCATTCTGATGTAAACCCAGTCATTTGTGCTCCAGACCTGCACAACTCTGGGAATCCTATTACAGTTCTCCTTGTTGAACATTCAGTGAAAAATGTGAAGTTCATTTCCTCGTAAAACAGAAACCTCAGGACCTCAAAGGAATTTTAGATGTGACAAAAGACCATGCAGGTACAATCTACAAGCATATCAAAATGTCATCCTTCTCAGTCAGAACATCTTTCTCTCTCTGAAGTGAGAAATTCTGTGAAAAACGTCTTACCTTTATATCGCAGAATGGCATACTTTCATTTATCTTCTGGATGAATACCCCATGGAAATGAAAGGAGGTAGTTACCTGCCTTTCAGGAGGACAACAGAGACTGCATTTATAGTTTGTATTAAAAAGCCCTGCCATCCAGACTTTGATGCTTTTCATTTGGAGATTCTGCATGATAGAATTTAAAAAATGTGTGCTACCATCATATTATACCAATGTATTAGATGGCTTGGGCTTATCATCCAATAAGTTTGGTTTAAAATTTCTGTAGTGTTTGATAATTTCATTAAAGTAGTGATGCACATTACAGAACAGTTGATTGTGTGTACAACTGTACAGAAAAGGGAAACTTCAGAGTATGGAATATAATGGAAACTAAAATTCATTACTTTGAGCTGGTGTGCAGTCATATAGTCAGCTTGCCCTCAGTCTTTATATTAAATTTTAGCTAACAAAAAGCATTGTAAATGTAGATTGCAAACACACAAAATAATTCAATTTTCCAATTCTAACTTCTTGTATATTAAAAATTTAAAATAAATAGCTAGACTTTTATTACAATTATGATAATATGATAACTACAGATATGTGTAATTCTACACTCTAAAGCAAAAAATACAAAATAAAAGTATGATCAAAATGCAGGGGCTGATATAAGGCGTTCACATGGGAGAATAAGAACTAGATTTTCATATTTGGGCACCTTGAATGGGGAAACTAAGATCAACTGTTCGGCACTGAAATATATGATGTAATTTTCAGTGCCATATATTTGAAGCTGCCATTAGCTTTTAATGGATTTGCTTGTATCTTATACTAGCAAGATCAGAACCAGCTCCAAAGTTTCTTAAAATGTTTCAGGACTTAGTCAACTTTTGAAGGAGGGAAGACTAAGGTTGAAGTATTTCTAGTTTTCTACCTAGGGGTTGCCCAATATAGGTAAGAGGAGTAAAGACATACCTTGTGAAGGTTATAACATGACTGGGTAAATTAGTATGTTGCTGAAACTAAAGCGACCTCAGCCCCTCTCTAGCCTCATATACTAGTTTATATACACTCTTTACTGGTCTGTAAGTATCCTGTCTTCCCACCTTGCAAGTCTGAGCCCTGAACTAGGTCTCCTCTTTGTAAAGCTAAGCAAGTATATAGTGCTGTGAATAGGTAATTAACTTTCTGCTCCTTAGGCTTACTAAAAGCTTACAAAGTTTGGATTTTTCTTCTGCTTGTATGTTTTAGAAATCGTCCAGTTATTTACCACACCAGAGCTGAATAAATGGTAAAAAGAATTTGTATACTTAGTTCAAGTTGAAAGTGTCATTCCACTGTATACATGACCTTCAAAGACTCCTAATTTGTAAGAGGCTACATCAGGGTGTTTGGGAGAAAACAGTTTTTTGCAGGTTTTGTGTTGAGTTTAAATCATTATCTTCAGCGTTAGTCCAATGCAAATTTGAAAGAAAACTTTAAAAATAATTATTCAATGGTCTAAACATTCATTATTTATGTGATTACAATTTATTTGGACTACTTAAAAGTTTCAAATTTTTTAAAAGTATTTAACTAATTATTGTAAAATGACCACTTCTTCCCTGATTCTCCTGTCCTCCCCATCTATTGTAGCCTCCTGTTACGCTTTTCACTTCCAGGATCAGTAAGGTTTCTATATGACAAAATAGGTTTCTACTTTTAAAGGCTATGGCAGTCAAAAATAAATCAGTATACCCTATTAAGGCAGGAAGTCTTTGCAGGATATAGATGAGATAAAAATGTGGGGAAAAAGATGTCCCAGTCCTTTCATACAGTGCCGTTGCACTGCATACAAAATACGTGATCTTTGAACACACATATAGTAAGGAAAGCAGTAAGTATTTATGGTCATGATTAAACTTCAAAGTGTGTTTTGTACCAAACACTTCAACACTTGAGACTGTTTGAAGTATGCCAGTCTTTTACACACAGAGCTGATTCCCAGAGTCATTATACTGATAGTATGACAGATTATGGTGGCTAGATAAGGCCTCAGCTCTTGTAAATCTTCCTTTACAATTCAGGGGCATTACAAGGAGTATTTAAATGAAGAAGAAATCTCAGTTTGGGACCAGGTGCAACTTTCACTAGGTTTGGTAACCACTCACTTTGCAATGACGTTACTGTGTAAATTATTCAGTGCTGAGAGACTTCCAGTACCTTCCCCTGGTGAGAGCTCACAACAACAGAAAAATATCCCACAATAAAGAGGTGAAGAGTTACAGATAGTTCACAGATAGTTCATACTCCTATGAAGAAAACGAATATATCCTAATGACGTGGGAGAGACTGTTCAGCATGTTAGTAAATTATCTGATAAAAATAGTGATACTGAAGTAACGAAGTTTTCTCTTTAAACTACAGTTATTCAGGACAATAAAAATAAGCTATAAAGAAGTAGAGAAGGAATAGGGTGACTGGGCAATAAAATAGCAGAGGAAATGCGGTGTAGATAAAAGCAAAGTGAGGCACAGGAAAAAAGTAATCCTAAAGTTACATGTGCAACGAGTGACTGCAAGTTGAGTAATAATGAGGATTGGGATTTTAAGTTTATGATAGTTTATCTAGCTCTGTGAAAACGTTCTTGATAATAGAAAAACAAAGCAGGGAACAGAACCGAAAATCTCATTGCTTTACCATATATAATGCAGTATTACAATACCTACAGTTTGAATATTGTGTGCATTTCTTACGATTTTAAGATGTTACCCATCTTAAAAGGATGTAGTAGAACTAAAGATTATGGAGAAATGGGAAAAAAAATGACCAAAGGTATGGAATAGTTTTCCTGTGTAGATATGTCAGCTTGGAAAACAAATGACTGAGGAGGAATATAATTAAGGACTATAAAGCCATGCATTAAACAGAAAAAGCAAATAGAGGATGATTATTTACTGTCTTTCCTAATACAAGAGTTAATGTGCATTAAATGCAATTTTGAAGTACTTAGTCAAAAAGAAGTAGGTGGGGTTTTTACACAGCATGCAGATAAGCTGTGGAGCTCACTGCCACAGGATGTTGTGCGTGCCCCCCAAACAGTTAGTCTAAAAGAGATTACACAAATTGACAGGAAATGTCTCCCAAGGACTATTAAATGAAAAGATATCACCTTTTATGGTGCATCTGAACAAATGACATCTGAACTAGCTATTACTGGTAGCTGGGAAATATTGGAGAAGTATGGCTACAATATGGTGTTATATTTTTTCCGAGTATCTTTGCTTATGACTACTGAACATAGGACACTGGGCTAGATGAACCTGTGATATGTTAGAGTGCAGCCATTTTTGATATGTTAGAGTGCAGCCATTTTTTGTCCTAACAGAGTGATGACAATACCATTGTGGATACAGTGACTTCCATACAGCTTTGCAATGTGGCAGACCACAAATGTCCAAGCTCAGTGGCAGATCAGCTGAATTAATGCAGCAGTGAAGACATAGCCCCTGAGAATTTGATGAAAACTTCACCTGAGAGGTCTCTGTAGACCAGCTATAAAGTAACTGCTTACACAAACAAGGTCAGCTGAGAACTTTAATAACAAGAGAGTAATGTTATAAAGTGCACGTTATATAACACTGTTGTTTGATTTTTAAATAAATTATAGATAGCCAAAAGATAATGTCAACAGAATGGATGATGGTTCCAGAGGTTAACTAAATGCTATTATTGTTCTGTAATGCCATGAAACAATGCTACAGCCAATGCTAGCCTCCGGCAACATAAAGGCAAGAACTTTACACAAGGTGTTCTGAAATGTCACAAAAGACTCTCACCATAATTTGAGCCAAACCAGTAACTTTTAATCCCAGTTACAACTCTGATGTATTTTTTAAGAGAGATATTACCATAACACTAGAGAAACTAGCCATAATCATTGATATTGCTGTGTCTGAGTTAGTAAGAAATTTGGTGCAACAGTAGTCAAGCAGTAACTCAAAGGTGTTGTCACTGGGACCCCCAATATCAACATGTGATGAAGTTTAGGGGTTTTACTTTAGGCTAAATTTACTCTGCCCCTCTGAACTTAACATTCACATTGCACATACAGCCCAAAGCTGCACAAAGTTCCACAGCTGTTGCTTTGAATCCGTATGTTCCAATTAGAGGCTGGGGTGCATCTTGAGCACAGCTTACCGTTTAGGTCCCCCTGAAAAGAATCCAGGGTTTGTGCATACCAGAGCCACTTGTGAACCAAACCAATGTGTAGTGTAGGTGGGTACAACTAGGGCATTCTCTTTATTACTGCTCCAGTCTTTACACTATGTCCCCAAACCAAAATACTAATTCTGATGGTCATTATTCTGCTATCAAGCAGCAGTCAGGGTACAGTTAGTAATACAGAGAATTTTTTAACTACTTGTTAAAAGCAGTTAAGGACTTGTATTGGCTAAGTATCACAGAATTACAGAATAGTTGGTGTTGGAAGGGACCTCTGAAGGTCTCCTGCTCCAGCAAGGCCATCTAGAGCTGCTTGCCCAAGACTGTGTCTAGATGGTTATTGAACATCTCTAAGGATGGAGACTCCACAAACTCCCTGGGCAACCTATTCCTGTCCTTGGTCACCCTCACAGTAAAAAAGTATTTCCTGAGGTTCACACGGAACTTTCTGTGTTTCACTTGGTGCCCATTGACCCTAGTCCTGTCACTGGGCACCACTGGAATGAACCTGGCTCTATCTTCTTTGCACGCTCCCTTCAGGGATTTATATACATTAATAAGAATCCCCCGAGACTTCTCTTCTCCCAGCTAAACAGCCTCAGCTTGCTCAGCCTTTCCTCATATGTGAGGTGCTCCTGTCCCTTAATTATCCTTGTGACCCTTTGTTGAACTCTCTCCAATATGTCCATCTCTCTCTCATACTGAGGAGCCCAGAACTGGACACAGCACTCCAGGCGTGGCCTCACCAGAGGTGAATAAAGGGGAAGGATCACCTCCCTCAACCTGCTGGCAATATTTTGTCTAATGCAGCTGAGGATACCATTCTTCTTCTTTGCAGCAGGGGCACACTGCTGGCTCACGTTCAACCTGGTGTCCACCAGGGCTCCAGGCCTTTTTCCGCCAAGATGTTTTCCAGCTGGGTGCCCCCAGCATATATTGTTGCATGGGCTTGTTCTTCCCCAGGTGCAGAACTTCGCACTTCTCTTTGTTGAAGTTCATGAGGTTCCTGTCAGCTCATTTTTCCAGCCTGTTGAGGTCATTCTGGATGGCAGCATGACCCTCTGGCATATCAACCACTCCTCACAGTTTTGGTGTCATCTGAAAACTTGCCGAGGGTACACTCTGCCCCATCATCTAGCTCATTAATGAAGATGCTGAACAGATCTGGACCTAGTATTAACCGCTGGGGTACAGTGCTAGTCGCAAAACTAGATTTTGCGCTGCTGATCACCACCCTCTAGGCCCGGCCATCCAGCCAGCTTTCCATCCACCTCATTTTCTACTCATCCAGCCTGTACATCAACAGCTTGTCTATGGGGATCTTATGGGGGACAGTGTTAAAGGCTTTAATGAAGTCCTCTCCCCTCATCTACCAGGCCAGTCACTTCATTGTATAAGTTTATCAAGTTGATCAAGCAGGACTTCCCCTTTTTGTGTTTGAGTTTGGCCAGGAGCTACTTGTTCATCTACACAGAACTCCTGGCATTTTTGCCTGACTTCTTATTTCTTGGGATGGAGTTCTCTTGAGCTTGGAGGAGGTGACCCTTGAATATTAACCAGCTTTCTTGGGCTCTTCTTACCTCTAGGGCCTTATCCCACAGGACTCTTCCAAGCAGATCTCTGAAAAGACCAAAGTCTGCGCTCCTGAAGTCCAGGGTTGTGATCTTGCTTTTTGACCTGCTCACTCCCTCCTTTCTGGGTCCTGAACTCCACCATCTCACAGTCACTGCAGCTAAGGCTGCCTTTGAACTGCACATCCCCAACAAGCCCCTTCTTATTGGTGAGTCTGAGATCCAGCACAGCACCTCTCCTTGTTGGCTCCTCAATCACTTGGAGGAGGAAGTTATCATCAATGCACTCCAGGAACCTCCTGGTTTGCTTATGTCCTGCTGTGTTGTCCCTCTAGCAGATATTGGGGTGGCTGAAGTGCCTATGAGAACGAGGGCCTGTGAATGTGAGGCAGTTATTATCTGTCTGTGGAGGGCCTCATCCACTTGTTCTTTCCGGTTGGGTGGCTTACAGCAGACACCCACTATACTGTCACCTTTGCCTGTCTTCTATTTAATCCTAACCCATAAACTCTCCATCAGCTCCCTTTCCATCCCCAGGAAGAGTTCCATACACTCCAGGTGTACAGTCACATAAAGGGCAAATCTCCATCCTCTTCCTTTCCTGCCCTTCCTAAAGAGCCTGTATCCCTCCATTGCAATACTCCAGTCATGGGAGCCATCCCACCATGTCTCCACGATCCCAACAACATCATAGCCCTGCAACTGCATGCAAATCTCTAACTCATCATGTTTATTCCCCATACTGCATGGGGATAAACAGTTAAAGAACTGCACTGCTTTACAGTTTCAGTTTTCTGACACTAAGGAATTTAATTTAGAACATACTTTTTCACATTTATGTAGATTAAAAAGTCAAAACATAAAACTACATTATTCTTAAAAACTATATATCTATAATCAGATATTCTGCTACATACTAGAGATGGAATACTTGACCATATCAAGTATTGACCAGGTTAAGTATTGTCTAATGGAGGTGTTTGATCACTGATTCAAGAGTGTGGCAGGAAATGGAAATAAGGATATGACAGGAACAAATGACAGTTAAGATTTTTTTCTTTAGTTCTCATATGAACAACTACTACAACATATGGAACAAAAGAAAAAAGCACTAGTGCTTTGGAACCTATCATATAAATCTGCCTAATGATTGTTTGAAGACAGTGTAGTAAATCAAAAACAGCACAAAGAAAGTCTGAATGTGAATCCACCTGTTAAGATTTGGGCAGTTCATTACTTTTAAGCCACATATGTAACAAACACTGCCAAAGCAGGAAAATAGGATGTATACATGTGCTTTTATCATTAGAAACAGCTATAAAGCAATTAAAATTTCCAGAATAAGCAATATTTCAAGGGAAGTAAATTTATATGAAGACTATTTTAAAAATCCAGCCTCTTTCTGGTGAATATTTTGTCAGTGGGGAAGCTGAAAAAACATCACACTGAATTACACAGGTCATGTGGCTGTGTAAACTATAGATTTTTTTTCCAAAAACTCAGTGACACAATGATACAAATGCTGGCAGGGAAGAGAAAGTGCACAAGTCTGTCTTTTTTTCTTGTTGGGAGAATATGCTTCAACGTAACTAGGGAGATCATCCTCTAAAGGTGGTATTGGCCCTGTTAGTTTGGCAACCTAAACCCTCCTGTCACTGAGTTTTTGGTTGTAATATTATCTCTGTACAAAGCAAAGTTAATAATACATATGCAAAACACTCATAGACCAAGTAATGAAAATGATTGTAAAATTGCTATGATGAGGAAGTCCAATAGCCTCAGCCTATAGTTTCAGAAATACCTGCAACACTCAGGGGCTTGCACTTTCAGATGGCAGCTGTTAAGGTTATTTTCAGACCAAAAAGGGAGTAACAGCACGTAGTATGATTCTTGTCACCATTTTATTGTACATCATCTTCCTTGTTCTGAAATTTCCAGTACTTCTAGGTGATCTATCTGGCAAGGAAGGAGTTCCTTCTATAGCCTATA
Organism: Pygoscelis adeliae; assembly: GCF_000699105.1. Taxonomy (NCBI): domain Eukaryota; kingdom Metazoa; phylum Chordata; class Aves; order Sphenisciformes; family Spheniscidae; genus Pygoscelis; species Pygoscelis adeliae. The sequence goes on along the minus strand of NW_008823919.1, from coordinate 687,603 downwards.
TGATGCATCTGCTTCTTGGCCTTTGTTCTTTTTTTTTTTTTAACTCAACATAGTTATGAAAAACCATTTTGCTTCCTGAGGATTTTGCTGTAGTTACAGGCAAGGAAGACAGAGTTTGGTTTTGTGGGGGTTTTGTTTTTTTTTTTCCTTCCTGAACTGCCAACTCCCCATACAAAAAACTCAGAATACTTGAAAATAAGACTACAGAAAGTCCTAGCTATTTTGTCTGTACATTTCTTCTTGTTTTCAGCTTTGGAGACAATGCTGGGCTGCTCAGAGGAAAGATGTTTACTAACTAGTATTGATGACTAAAATGATACCCAGGATTGCTGGATGAAAATGGGGCTATAAATAGGTGTCCCTGCAGAAAAGCAAAAAAAAGGACTTCACGTACCAAATTCTGCTCTTTTCTACACCATATGACTCTTGAGTTATTAGACTGATTTCCATGGCATTCCTCCAAGCTTAAACTGATGTAGCCTGAGCAGACTTCACCTCACGGTAATTAGCTGGTTCTCTTTAAATGTCTTATTCCAGGGAATGCAGTCAGTCGAATACACAATTATTTTCCCAATTCTTTTATGCCAATTTTGGAGAAATATATAATCTATGAAACCTATGGTATTCTAGTTTTCCAATAGGGCATGTTTGAAAGATTTTACACTGTCAGATTTAATATCACGTGTCCTCAGGACATATTAAACTTGCATTTGTTGAAAACCAAGGGGTGATGATAGGCCAGAAACTTAATGACAATAACATAATATCTCTTGAGATCTCTTTCAACCCCATGTTGTACTACATTTTTATCTATTAGAAAGTTTTGTTAACAAAAAAGATAATGAAGAAAGGAGGAAGTGGTAAAGGAAATTCTTTTGTAACCACTGAAGTGTTTTCAATGATATGGAAAATTTTTCCATCTCCCCCTTTACAGCCAAAAGTTGCTGTAGTAAACAAACATCTCTCTCACAAAATGTCTCTCATGTGCATGTGTTTTTTGTACGTGTAGTCCTAGTCATAACATTAGTTAATGGAAGTCACGTTCCTATGCCTCTTCTCAGACTTCCCAACTTCCATGATTAAGCCAGTTCTCTAAGTTTCCTTTTTGCTGTAATCTAATGAACAGTACTTCGTTGTTTGCTCACAGTGAGAAGCATGTTTACGTTCTAGCTTTATTACACTCCTAAAAAGAGAGTACACTGCCCATTCTTATTCTGCAGGTAGCAAGATATATTTTATCTCAGGCTTTAAAGAAATTGTTTTTAATTTTTACCTTACTGTTTAACAAAAACAGAAATTAAACTGAAAAGGCTTTATGCTGCTCTGAATCTAAGGACTGGTTTTTTAGGAAGTAATATCCCAGTTAAACTTAATTGTATACCTCGATTCAAAGCAAGCTGTCTCCATATTTTGACTAAGATTCAGCATACTGTTAAGTTTTCAGTATAAAGGGCCTGATTTGGTTCTCATAAATGTCAGTAGTAATGACTGGTTGATATCGATGAAAACAGTCTCTGATTCTGCAGAAAGCAGTGGTTTAGCAAAATTGTGATTTATTCAGTTAAGTCAAAAAAGGCCTACTCTAGTTAGAGCAGCCTTAATGACTTCAATATTTTTCATATTTATATGTACATTATTAGGTAATTAAAAAAAGGAAACTTACATGGTCTTCAAACTCTTTCCATGAAATTTTCAGTTCTTTTAATCTCTTTATATACTGAAAAGACAAAAAAGGTACTGACTTCTTGCTGAATGATGACTTTTATGTCTGTACATATTTCAGATCAAAATTAAACTGCATGCTTTCCATGGCGCATTACAATTAAATGAATATGGCATATTTCTTGAAGGTTATAGTTTTATGTCCCTTTGCACTGTGTGTAGATTTCACTGTGGGAACTACTTTATACTTTAAAAGATCCCCAGAGACTTTTAAATACTATTCCAGTTTTACAGATGGGCAAATTGAAGTCAGAGCTGCTAAAACTATACAAATAATAAGCAGCAGAGCAAGAACTAGAACATACAGTCTTGACTGCCAGACTTCTCCTCAAACTAGAAAGAACGATGCAAAAAGTAGGTTGAAAATAATAACCCATAACAAAAAGGCAGAAAATGATCTGAATGAGATGAGTAGTAGCACTATTGACTGGCTAGATTTTATTGCACATGCACAGCCAGAAATCAATGTGTTCAGTGAATGAGTTTATCAAACAGACAGAACAATCCATTGTGATATGTCTTGACTGTTAGTGGTGCTGGCAGCTCAGCTGAACCTTATAGGGTAATTAGCTGAGGATAAATTAATCTGCTCTCAAATGTGGCCTGCTGATCTTTCCCAGGTTGTGAGCCCTGCTTAAAAGCATGGTTTCTTTTTTTTTTTTAGTGTTTAATTTAGTCTTCCTTGGAACTTGAGTAAATAGTTGCATCTGAAGCTATGAAATATTACTTTAACATTTTAAAAGAATTTTCCTGAGTGAAAAAGCTGCATGTGTTGGATTAACGTCAGACCATTTTCCAGTTAATACTGCATCTTTAGATTCTTTGTGCAAATGTTCTGCAGGAAATATCACATAGCTAGTCTCAAGGAAGACAAATATTTAGTTTTTGCAATAGTGTCCTTAAATGACTACATGTAGCTTAGGCAAAAGGGATTTGGCACAAATCTCTTTATTTTACTTTAGCTACCATAGATGAGGTTTGTTCACAGTTCCTGAGGTTTTTAAAACTTGGTATCTTGGTTCTTTTAAGCTATCCTGGAACATACCTAGTTTCTGGCATGTATTACTGTTTCAAAGATTTTTCTTTAATGGTAGCTATTTCCAAATACTCTTTGTGACACTTGGTCTTATATCTCTGTCTTATTAGAGCTGGCAGGCTAAAAATATAATTGATATTTTAATTTTCTGCAAAGCATTTTTTAAAAGGAAAGCAAAAAATGGAGAACTGCATTCAGGATATTTATTTTCTTTTAAAATCCATTTAAATCACTTCCCTTTAATCCAAACTGGAAATAAGGCTGTTATACACAAAGAACTAATAAAGTAGACATCGTCTTTCCCCACATATACCTTCATTAAAAATTAAGGTTTATTTGAACTGCTAAACATTTGAGTTGTTTCCCCCCCCCCCCAATGAATTCTATTGTGCATCCCATAAAAACCTGATTTTCAAGTAAGCTCTCCTTCACATGCAGTTTTATAGCCATCGGTGACAGGAGCAATTCATAGCATGCAGAGAATATGCTAATTGCTTGCACCTACGCAGACTGTCACTGGGCATCTATTTGAATTTAAATATGGCAGCAATTGTTTTTGCCTAGAATTAATGGGTTGTAAAAGCATCTCTCCATTACCTCACAAAACGTGCTGTCAGCTGAGATATAAGCACGGATTCCTCTGCTCATCCACAGGGTTGAGGGTTTTTGCGGCTGCAGAAGGATCCATTTCCGGTGGTCTGCTGTCTGTGGATTCACTCCTGAACAAAACAACCACAAAAAACTATAATTTTTGCCATGTTAAGCCTCCCTTTTTAGGATTTCCATATGCTAATGTTTAAGTTTAACCTTAGGCTTGACTTTGTGTTTACTAATTTTTATTTGTATCATCCCCGTACAGATTTTGGCCTAGAGATGCTGCTGTTGGAGACCAGCAGGCTGCTTCTCCTTACCCATACTCCTCACACAAAGGTGTGAAACTTTGTAAATTTGGTCTCCATTATTCATGTAAATTTTCACCGTTTGTCATGGGATGGCGGCTCCACACAAATCCTAAATGTGGGCTTCTCTGTTTAAATGAAAACATGCTGTACACGTAACCTGCTGGAGATACACCTCCTGCTCTGTGTCTGATTGATGGTGGATGTAGTGTTGGTTAGAGGACATTGGCTTTTCCTGTAGCCTTTCATACGTTGGGATGAAGCTTGTTTGCAGTCAAGGCCAAACTGAGGAGGGTGCCAGGGCCTGGCCTCACGCTGGAGTGCCCCATCTCACCTGTAGGCTGAGCATCCCCCACCCACACACAGGCTGTCGGTCAGAGAGGAAACAGAAGTAGAAAGACTGTAAACAGATTTTCTCACCATGCCTTCTAGGTCACATCCTTTCCTCCTGGCTGGTTCCAGCCCAGCAGTTCCAGGGCTTGCTGGGTTGTGGCAGATTCGGTGCCGCCGCAGCCAGGCACCCATGGCCGTCTCCTCTCCCTTCTGAGGTACCTAGCTGCATACCTGCTTCCTCCTCTTTCCCATGGGTTAGCAAGCTTTGCTGTCCCCAAGGGCTCACTCCTCACCTTGTCATTTCCTCACACCGCTCCCCCGCACTTGCCACTGCCTTCCAGAAGGTTACCCCAGGAAGGGCTCAGCCTCCTGTTCCGTCAGGAGCCTCCCGTCCTTCCCAGCAAGGACAAGCCTAGCCTGTGGCCATCTCTGCTGCCAAGCTGAACCCTTGGATAGGAACACAACAGGCTGCACATGATAAACAGTGAACAAACAAAATAAAAGAGATATGGCCTTTCACAGCTGGTATCTTGTGGAAATTGCAGCACCAAGGGAGCGGTAGCAATGCTGAGCTGAGGGAGGTGCCAAGCGGGGCCAAATATCCCCAGGCCTCACCTGCTGGTCCCACTGCCATGGCAGGTGGTGGTGTCTCCACGGCACCAATTAGCAAGGAGCTGTGGGGAGGAAGGCATGTCTGCGCACTAAGATGTCCACCTCTGTGAGTGCTACAGCAACTTCAGCCACCTTCAGCATCAGCTGCCTGGCAAATCTGTCAGAGCATCTTTGTGAGATTTGCAAGAGTGCCCCAACTCGCCGGCCTCCCTCTGAGAAAGCCTTCATCCCACGTCTCAGGCCCAAGTGTGCCGCCACCAGCAGCAGCTTTCGCACAGCCACAAGTGGCCTCGCCCTCAGGTAGGGGAAGAACGCTCCGCACTGTCTGGTGGAGAGAGGAGGTTTGAGAGAGGTCTTGCACATGCTTATTAGGCTTTTTTAAAAATTTCCACTATTTGCAAGGAGTTATTTGCTCCTTTGGGAGCTTTCTGGGGTTGCAGCTCAAGTCCTGAGATGCATAGCTGCTTTTGCTTGCTGCTTTTGCTGTAAGATAGATGTTGCAATAGTTTCCTGTTCCCCCGAGCAGCGTGCAGAAATCAGACATCATGTTTTCATGAAAGCTGAAAATCAAATGAAAACTGGTTTGTACTAGCAAGTTTCAGGCTTGGCAGCTTAGCTCGCCACTGGTGGTGTGACCACCTGCATGACCACTCAGTATCTGCTTCAAATTCTTCACCTTTTTATTAACAGTTTCCCATAGTCCATAAACAGCTTTCCTAGTAAGGCACGTGGTCAGGCTGTCAGCCGTGAGACCGGTTTTCTCCGAAGTTTGTAAGTTTGTTCTGACAACCCAGTTTGATTAATGGCAGCCCAGTGTCAGTGAACACAGCAGGGCCAGAAAAGGCAACATGCTCCTTTGGCTCAGATTTGACTGATGAACCAGAAAAAGCTGCAGTGAATGCGATTTTCCTTTTACATGGGGCTTGCGATCAAAACTGTTTTGGTGCATATTAACTAAGAGCAGCAGGTCAGGCAGTTAATAAAACCTTCACATCAGAGGAGAGATGGGGAGAGAAAACAAGAGCACAACCTTGGGTTTCTTAGCCTGCACACACAGTGCAAAGCTACTTTCATATATCACTCAAGATAAGTGAACTGGGATATTAAGTATAATCAACAAGGAAAACTAGGTTGTATGTGACTTATAATTAGGATATTCTACTACAAGGCTTGTGAGATATTAAAGAAAAAGAGATATAATGATAAAATGTATTCAGACATTTTGTTTATTTAGGAATATGTATGTGTTTAAGAAATAAAATCATCACGGGGCCATGGGATAAGAGGCTAATAGGATAATTCAGGCTGGAAGGGAGCTTCAGAGGTCTCTGGTCCAACATGCTGCTCACAGACATAGTCAGACCAGGTTGCTCAGGGCTTCATCCAGCTGGGATACGCAACCCTCTGAGGAGGGAGGGAGCCTACACGATCCCCCTGGGCAACCTGTGCTGCTGCTTGCCTGGTTTTCTAGTGGAAGGGCATTCTTACAGCCAGTCTTCACCTTTCCCTCACCCTCCCACCATGCCCCACTAAGAAATGCCCAGCTCCATCTCCCCAGCAGCCCCTCACAGGCACCGAAGGCTGCTGCTGGGTGCCCCCTGAGACAACCCTTCTCCAGGCTGAATCAGCCCTGGTCCCTCAGCCTCCATTCACGGGACAAGTGTTCCAGCCCCAAGCATCTCAGTGGTCCTCTGCCTAACTTGCTGCAGTTTATGTCTTTCCCATACTGGGGGCCCAAAACAGAACACAGTATCTCAGTGTGGTCTAGTGAGGGCTGAATAGACGAGGAGTCTCCTCCATTAATTGACTGGCCAAGTTCCTGTTCATACAGCCCAGGACACGGCTAGCCTTTTTACCTGCCAGAGCACACTGCTGGCTCATGCTCAGCTTGCTGTGTGCCAGGACCCCCAGGACCATTTCATCAGAGCTGCTCCCCAGCATAGCAGTCCCCAGCCTGTATCACTGCAAGGCATTATTCAGTCCCAGGTCAGGACTTCGCATCTGATTTTGTTGAATTTCGTGAGATTCCTGTCAGCCCATTCCTCCGGCTTGTTTAGGTCTCTCTAGGTGGCAGCCCTGCCCTTGAGCATATTGACTGGTGACCCCTATTTAGTGTCATTTAATTATGTTATAACCACCCATTTAAGTTTTAAATTGTCCTTTTTATTTTTATTTTTCAAAACATTCCTGGGCAAAACAACCTTCAGAGGGGACTTCTTCTACAGGATTTTTACTTGTCTGTTAGTGGGACAAACCAAGTAGAACTTGTTTTAGGGCTATTGAAAAGCTAAGAAAATTAAGCTGCCCTTGCTGTAAGAGGATTTTAGCAATATTTGATACAGTTTATGACTTAAAGAGTCTATTGGCCTCCTGAAATTGAGCTTTAATTCACAGAAGCTCAGCCACAATTTTGGATTAAATTTCCATGTTTCCTTAGCTTAAAATAAATCTTTGTCCTATAATAAGACAAACATATCAATGTCATCTCTGTTCAAAAAGGTTTTGAATTGACAATAATTGGAATATTTGACCTAGAAAGTGATAAATAAATAAATAAGATTGCATTTCTTAGCCTATGAAACATTATGTTACTCAGAAATGAGAGACAGCATATACTTTCTCATAGTTGCATTTTTCCTTTAATTTTGGAGATGTTACTATAGCTTAGTGTGATAAGATGTTTAATATTTATAGCCCCTGTGATCTGCACAGTGGTATGAGTCTGTAGATGTCCTCAGGTACCGAAAAAGGACTAAATCATTAAAGAACAAAGAAGAACATTTATGTATCAAGTTCCCTTTTATTTCATAAACCAATTTTGATAATGTTCTTCACTTGTTGGCAGACAAAAATGTGATCTGTAGTGTCTTCAAAATCAGATAAAGAGAAGGCTCCAGGCAAGTCTGGAAGATATTACACCACAGGGAGGGAGCAGATGACTTTTGAGACAAATACAAGTCTCAGCTAAACCATACAGAGTTCACAAATCTCGTCCAGGGTTGAGTTACACTACTAACTACCTGTGCTGCTGGCAGTGTAACTAATAAAAGAATTTTAAAATTACTGGCTGAACCCCTGCATAGAACAGGTATTTCCAGACACAGAAATATGTAAATTTGGTCAAACTAGTTTAGGTGTTATGTCTAATTTAGGAAAACAGCAAAAAATATTTTATTTTCCTTCCTCCCCCTTGTCTTCCTCCCCACTTTCTTTCCTCAGCAAGCTGCTTTTAATTTCCTAGAGGTTTTAGATTAAAATGCTTCAAAGTAAAAAAGGACAAAGCACAATCTAGTTAAAAGCTGTCATGCTAGGCATAGTTTCTATTAATTCCATTGATAGCTGAATATTGGCTGTGCTTTGGCTAGGGCCTGAACAAACCAGAGAATCATTGTGGAAATAATTTCAGTAGCTTCTAGCCTTTGAGTTATGCCTTTGAGAGGCATAATAAAACTTTTAATCACTCCAAGTGAATGTCTGCATCAGGAATTCCAAATGTCAGAATCTAGAAACTAATGCAGTCAAGACAAGATCTTCTGTTATCTTTCTCCACCAGGATTATTTTCAAATAGAAGGCTTTTTTTATTACAGTATATGTTATTTCTAGTATATTAAATAAAAGGCTTTGATTGCCTGTTAACTTTCCGTTTTATCTCCCCCATAGCCCTCTTTGCTAAATGTTCTTCTTCCATAGTGGTCTTTTCTGTGTTTTAAATGTTATCTTTTACAAATGGAAATCTCTGTAGGGTTCTCATGAAAACATTTTTGGCAAAGTATTTTTAATGGTGACTGTAGCAAATTTGCATGATACCCTCAAGCATACTGTATCTCTGTGTTAGATCTACCTGAAGTGCACTAATTCACTCACATGGAAACAAGGCTATCTCTTACCTTGGGCACTAAACACATCTTTTCCTAAATTTGCACCAGGCCAAAAGATGCCAGTGCTCAAAAGCATTAATATAGCTGGTATAAGAAGATTCAACGGTACAGATCTCTATCAGACATTATATTATGTTTTACTTTGCATCAGCCAACCTACAGAAACATTCCTCCAGTATGTAGCTACTTACTGTATAAACCTGCATACTCTGCCTGAAATATTGTATGCATTTTTTTTGCAGGTCATAAAATACTAGATCTCCTCATCTTGCATCTTCTTATTGTAGGTATTAAAACTAACAGTATTTGTCTGTCTTCTGCTATCACTCCAGTTTTGGATTCTGAGCATGGGATTCTTCTCACTTAACTTGAGCCAAATGAGCAGTTGCTATCTGGTTTAAAAATCAAATTGTCTCTCTGTTTGTAATCAGCAAAGACAACTCCTAGACACTGAAAGCAGAATAAGATGAACAGACCTCTGGTTCCATCTGTATGTTTCCATTGACTGGAGATGGAGCCTACATAGATAATATGAATTCTAATATCTACCTTTCAGGCAGCTAAAGTTAGCTGAGACCGTATTAACAATTTTCTCAGTGGATTAGTTTTTGAATCTAGAAAACTGTATTCAGATTTCCTGTTTTCTTAAAATTCATAAACCTTTTTTTAAATAACCAGCTTTTTTTTTTTTTTATAGACTACTAGTGAAGTTAGACTTACTTGATAAAACTCATCTGTATGGATGCGGCAGGTGTCCAATAGCTTTTTTTTTTTTGTCATTCCGCTCTATGACTCACATGTATATGGCTTGCATTTTAGTCCATATTTAGGCCACGTGTGTATATGTTAACACATCTGGAGTGCGATACCTTAAAAATACTTGTGTGTGATGAAAGTTGCTCAGTGCAAGCAAAAAAGTGGTATTATTCTGAAACTAATGCTAAATGACCATTTATTAAGCATTATAGGATGTTATGCTGTAGGTCATCTTTCAGACCAACAAAAAAACTAAGGTCCTTATTATTTATGGACATTTAAGGTCTCGTTGGTGTTTTTCAGCACTGTAAGATACATGTACGTAAATCCTGGTGTTCCAGCTTCATTCTATCTCATTCTATCTGCTAAAATTCCCCTACTAGTTCTATTAGCATATTTCAGTTGCTATTGTGTAGCATACATGACACTGAGATTAGGCAACAGCTGACTGCACACAGTGAAGTGACATTTAATTCTTGCAGGTGTTATGAGGATGGCTTGGTATTTTTATGATTCTGTCTTTACTGCAGCCTTTTACCTTAAAATGATCTGTGTCAACCTAGCCACTATGCCCTGAGGTCTAGGGCAGACCTCAAATTACTTTTCCTGAATATTGATAAAAAATAATCACTGTGAAAATGTGCAGACACTACAATCACAAAACCTGATACCTGATTTTCCTCCCAACCCTTCCATAAGCTTCTCCAAATACACGCTCCCAAACACATGTTCCTCCCCTCTTGCTGTACTGTAACCTGCCCTGCCTTGCCAGCGGAGACCTGAACTTCATATGGGACTTCACCATGTTCACTCCCATCTCCATCTGCCAGTTTCTCAGCTTGCACTCCTCTGTCTGATATTAAGTAAAACAGAACACATACTTCAGCCTCAATAAAAAAGTGACGATTCTGTTTTTTCACATCTCAGGAGGATTGTATCAGAATCTAGGTTCAGCACTGGCCTGATATGAGGGCTTTAATCTCTCACAGAGAAACTCTAAACTGTAGAGTGTTGTGTCAGAGTAGCAGGAACTGGTAACAGGATCAAGCAAACCAGCTGGCAGTGCACAGAGGTGATGAAAAGGACAAGGATAACAGTAAGAGATCAGGTGCCACCATACAGATCTGCCTTTTCCTGACAGTCTGGTCAATGTGGACACCTTCAAAGGTTTATCACACATCTCCAGTCAAGAGGAGTTCCCTTCCCTCTCCTTGTAATCCAGGGATCTCTTCCATAGTGGGTACCAGAAAGACCAATCAGATACAGCTCTGTTAATAACAGCCATTTGGCAGAGGCACAATCTGATAATTGCTGTCTGAAAGTTTAACAGCTGTCAGTTGTTTAGGGAAGAACAGATCCCCATGGTAAGCATTTAACGGAACATGGTCACACCACATTTTCAGGGTCTAGACTCAGTCAGCCAAAATACAGCCTGAGGGTTATCTTTAGCCTTTTGTTTGATTGTCTCCAGCCAGGCACCTTTCAGCAAGAAAAGAAGGAAAACAGCTGTTTAGGCAGGTAGCATACTTTCCTGTATCTACCTGTTGTCACCCTCTGTATTGAGAGAAGCAAGACTCCATTGTTCATGTGATTCCCAGCTAAACTGACCTGGGTGGTGGAGAACTGGCATTCCACAGCGGGAGTTCAGATACCTTTGGCTGTTGAGAGCAGAGCCATTCTGCTCTAGAGCATTTGTTTCTTTAATCTCTTGATTTGGCAGGCAGGCTAGTCCATCATCTTCTGCAGAAATGTGTGGAATAATACAATGATTTACTGTTTCAGAAATCCTGAGATAAACTGCTTGTTCTACTGATCATAGCCAAAGACAGCACAAGGTGTACATGGGGCATGACACCAACTTACTTATATTTATGTGTGGTTCTATTGCTGCATGTTGAATTGCTACATACGGACTAACTGGCAGTCATTTTACCTATGATTAGTTTCCAATGAAGATACAGCCTACACATCTCTTTGAAAAGTTTCAGGTGGAAGACGGTATAAATTATTTGTCCAACCCTGAAAATCCATAGGAAAAGAGAGAGATACAAACTATATTGTGTGTTGAAGGCACAAGCGTTATCTGTCTGCACCATTCACACCACCGAAAGCATGACATTTAAGACTAAGCAAAGCCATCGGTTATGTAATTAGTTAGCAGAGGCAAACATCCTGCCTGGAAAAACAAGAACAAAAGCTGATTTGTTTTATCTTTGCCATTCTCTTTAAGCCAATATGCTGCTCCAAATACAGCAGTGCTGTACCAGTGTTCGTGTTCCTTCCTCACTAACAAAGCTGAAACCGTGCTGCAGAATAATTCTCTTGTAGTGACATCAGATACAAATGGCCTTAGAAGTAACGTATTTGTTTGAAGAAAGTCCCAGTTACTAAAATTAGCTGTATAACTGCATTTATCATGAGAGATTACTGTGTCAGTGATGCCATGCTGCTCCCTGGGACACTTACATAATAGGTTTCTCTATCACTAATAATTCTGATTTTGGGATTCTCTGATCATCTGGGTATAACACAAAACTTAAGCCTGCTTTCAGGCAGAATTAACTGGATAGAGAGATAGAAAGTTCCAATTACTTACATTAGCTGTATGACTACATTTATTATAAGAGATTACTGTGTCAGTGATGCTGTGCTGGTCCCCACGGGACTTACCTAATGGGTTTCTCTGTCACTAATAATTATGATTTTGTGGTCCTGTGATCAGCTGGGTATGACACAAAACTTAAGTGCGTGTTCAGGCAGAACTAGCTGTAGAGAAGGAATTTCACTTTTGGCTCTACAGAAATAATAGTGTTTATGCACTTTCACATATAAACACTGCTGCTAAGACTACCTTATTTCAAACAAACTTATCCTCATTAGATCCAGTGTTCTATTTAAACACTAAAACACAATAGGCAGTGCATATTTGGGCAATCATTGCATGCATTGAATGGTGTTTAACCATCCATCAAGTACAATAATCCCCTAGAAATGCACCAGCTGAAATACCGTATTGCTTTTCTAGACCTGAACTCATGAAGAAATAGAAGGAAAACAGTCTAAATGGGCACTGGCCTAAATAGGGTAACGCCACAGCCAAGCACAAATCTTTGTTTATATCAAGTATTCTTGAGCCATTACACAACTTGATGAAGTGTCCAAGGTATTCTCAGTAATCTCCCTAGTCAGGGCTAGTTCAGAAGAGCAGGATAGGAATATGGCACAATATGTTAGACTTTGAGCATTTAGCTAAAAATCTGGTTGGTCCATATTTGTACAGATTCCATAATCACCTGGAAAGATCTGTGATAGAAAGCTACAGTTGCTGGTGTCTGGGAGAGATAGTCTGGTTGAAACGTGGAGATAAACTTGTCATAGTTATCTTTATTTTCTTAAAAACTAAAATTGTGTCATTAACTCAGATCAGCAAAAGAGGAGAGGAGAGAGGAGTGATTCTACTCAAATGTTAATGTGGACTTGACCTTGAACTTCATTGCTGTTTGTACTGACACAGAGAGAGGAGTCAACATAATTCAGAGGAAAAATCGATTGAACAACTCATAAATCTGGCCGTTCTCAAGTTACTAGTGAATATGCAGTTTTCTCCTTTTCTTTGTGCTGGTATTCATTTGTATTAGCAATAAACTGAGACTTTTCCAAGGATATAGTCTTGTGTTGAAAAAGACATAGTAGACAAGCAGAACTAGATAAATATGGGCTATAGTTATCATACTGATAATATATGTGTATGTGGGCATATTGATAACCTTCAATGAATTACATACATTCGCACATGTAGATATTCGTGCATTGTATCTGTTACCTTGTACTAGGGCCTTTGTTAAGTCTTCAGGATTCTGATGCATCCACAAGCAGGTCCAAATTCATGATAAAATCAGAGATAAGGAAGATTCCATTGCTACTTTTCTTAGCATTAATCTTATCTGTTTGACAGTGGTCAAAGAACAAAAGGAAACAAACCTTCTTGGATGTACTTTCTGAGGCTCTCAAGAGCCACAGAATTTCTTGAAACTTGAACAGTCTGCTCAGATCCATTAAAGACAGAGACTGGAGACAAAGTAGATAATGGAAGCACATGGTATTTAGTCATTCCGAAGGAAAATAAGAATCTTGGTAAGAACTCATTCTTCTTACTCGTTTTATTCTCTTTCCTCAACTAATGGTGAATTGTTAGTGACATTTAAAAAAAAAAACTTTGAATTTGATTGTCTGGACATTCTCATAAACTTTAATGTTAGCTAAGAGTGAACAGACTGCAGATCAATTAATTAACAAGTACTGGTCAGTCAGTACCAGCTGTCTACAATAACATGATGTATTTTAGTTACAACCTCTACTATACATTTGGCAGACGTTTGTGAGTATAAAACCCCAGAAGGATTTCAGCACTACGACTTGGCTTATTCCAGGCTTCCTTCTTCCTGGTAAAATGCACTCCCAAAGAGTTATTCCCTTTGTTTTTCTCCTCAGGTTGTCCATCAAGATTAGGGCTCCAACTACTTTTCTCACCAAATTGCTTTTAAGTGAGAAATATCTCATGAGACAATGCTGCACTCTGTACTAGATTCATATCCAAATAATGTAAGGAAGTTATGGGGTAGTGCTATAACAGGGAGTCAAGCTGTATGGATGAGTAATGGAGTGGAGAATAATACAGAGGCAAAAAAAAGTTGTTTTCGGTCACCCCCCTCCTCCCACCCCCACCCCCCCAATTTCAGAATGGTTCGGGTTGAAAGGGACCTTCAAAGATCATCCAGTCCAACCCCCCAACATGAACAAAAACTGGTTAACCAGATTATAGTAGGTTTTCCTAGGTAATAGGCATGCTATCAAAGACCTTTATTTTAACAATTTTTTGAGGAATAACACTTACATGTGTGTATTAGCAGTCTAGAAAATAAATATTAGAAATGTTTAAAAAGTAACAAGTATCAGTTAAGGGTACAAACCTCAGATTGCCTGTTGTTTCTAAGAGAATTGTCCTGCTTCTGGTTGTCTGTCTTTTATATGATAGCATTTATCTTTTTTCACTTAGCAATCCAAAAAGTAAGTGAGCCCTTCGGGCAAGAAGGGCACTTAAAAGCACACAAGTAAGAAAGCAAAATACTCTTCTTTAGTGTAACTTAAGTCTGAGTTTAGAGAAAAAGCACAGGGGTTATAAGCCCCACAGACACAGTTACATAGTACTTATTCTTTCCATTCACTCCCTGCTCAGTGGAAAAATGGGACATTTGGTTAAAATCCTCAAGAGCTCTTCTCTCACCACTTCTATGGTGACTCACACAGATTTTACTATCTAATTAGAGCTCTGCAAAGATGCCCAATGGCAGCCGGGCCTGTTCTCCCTGCTCACATGAGCCTTTTTAGAGAGCCCAAGGGTAACGCCGGATATAACTCTCAGATCAGTAGGTCATTTCTACTAACGAAACTGAGATCAGAATTTGGGACTATGTAATAGTAATGTCTCTACAGTGGTGTAAAATTAATGTAAGGAGAATCGAGCTCATTGATTTCAACAGAGCTTCTCATCAGAGTAAAGCCATCAGGACTGACTCTGGGAATCTTGTGACACAATGTTCCAGGAAGCAGCCTTTGTTTGCACACACTGTGGCTCTTATTTATTAATATGCGAGGCCAACAATGCCTATTGTTTCTTTTCATATTAGAACGTTGTCACATGAGCCGTTCAAGTGACACCAAGGATTGCAAGGCGAAGACAAGTGGTTCTCTCTGGCTCCAACTGGAAACGCTGTATATTTGAATACATTAATACTCAACAAATATCCCTTCAGATTAAATCACTCACAGATTTTTTTTTTAATTAAAAATGACCCAAACAACTATGCCTAACTAAAAGTAAGTTTACCTACCTAAACAAAGGAATATTTTATTATGAAAATCCAGGCATAATATTTATATTTTAAAAAAATATTTAACTTAATGATCTGAGTATCTGAAATTATGTTACAGGTTACTTATTATGATAAAATTCAAAAAATAACCACTTTGTTCCTGTGCCACTTGGAAATTTTAGGTGCAGAAATGTAATTTTTAAATGGAGTTTTGTTCTGCTGTTTGAAAGCCTCATCTTTTTTGTCCCCTTCTCACTGGTATAGTTTAGTCTTACAAAATAAACAGCCTATAAAATATTTAACCTTATTTACATGAGCCCCATTATGTATAGTTTCATCAGAGTTTTTTCACTCTATAAACCTACAACAATCCTTTCTTTTTTGCTTTACAGTTGCTGCTTTCTCCCCATATTTTAAGTGAATCAGTTTTGCATAACTGCATCTATTATTCCATTGAAGAGAAGAGATGAGGACTCCTATAAATGGTATCAGGCTAACTTGAAATTAATACAGCTAAGCCTTCAGCTAGTGTTATAGTACAAGGAGTAACCTGGCTGGCTCCTATACATTTCATGGTGGAATGAATGAAGAATAACAAAAAGGAGGCAATGAAATACAGAGGAATTATATCTGAATTGTGTTTGAAACTATCTAAACCATTGGCATGTAGACAGTACTGAGGAGATGATACTCTGTGCTGGGAAAGATAGGAGCAAGTACATCGAAGGTATTTTCAGAAATGCCAGTGCATTCCCTTTTGCAAAAATCTATTAAACACATAGACTCCAATCACCAAACACTCCCCAGACACAGATTTCAGTAAGAGTTATACACCAAAATATTTTTTTTTATCTAATCCTTGAAAGCCTAAACCGTATTTTGTATACTAAAGGCTAGGTTCAAAAAATATCTTAGATTTTAAAAGTGGAATGGAATAGAATAGCTACGTCCAACATTATGATGCCACTGAGAACTTTGAAATCCTTTACACTTACCTTTTAACTCTAGTGTCCCTGTTTCTGGGAGGAATGTGCAAAACTTCCCAAACATCCAATGTCACCAGACTGTTGGCTCTAAACCTCAGTTAGCAAGAGAGACAGGACAGAGGAGAGTATGGAAGATCTCTTTTTCAATTAATATTCCTTTTATGCAAATTAGAGAAAATTCAGTTAGGTGCTGAAATGTAGCCCAGCAATAAGAACACTTGTTCTATAAGAATAATACCTTGCTTTATATAAACAGATACTCTTGAATGGTTGAGGCACCCACCTACTTTTGAGAGCTGAGAGTTTTTATCAGTATTTCCCAAAGCCGAATTTAAGCAACCTTCCACTCAGTTTATTGACTGCTGTTAACCCCATTCTAAGGTGAAGGCTCCTTCCTGAGTCGATGCAGATGTTTATATGTCTAGCTCGGGACAGATAATTCCTTTAGACATAGAATCCCTAAATGGTGAACATGCCAATGCCCAGGAAGTTCTGGATGTATCTGCCTCCCATTGACCTTAAAGCATTTAAAAATCCTACTGTTTGGATTCTTAGACATTTAAAAATCTTTACAAGTCTGGCCTTACATTCCTTAGTTACTTAAGGTACTTCTGAACATTGTATTTCTAGCTTTGCTGTACCATTTAGATAATATTGCATAACATATGGATCCAGAAAAGATCTCCCAAATGCCAAAGGCATTTAGCACTAACCTGATTTTAACAACTTAGGACAATGCTCTCCCTTTCCCTTTCATGACCTGGGGCTCTATGGAGACAGAGAAAGGGAAGGCACAGAGCCAGGAAACAGCTTATCTAAGTACTCTGAGTCTTTCATAAATCAACACTATTACCATTGGAGAATGAAGCCAAGAGAAGAATAATGCCAGCATCACTAAATTGCAGCCACTGTGCATCCCTCTTGTAGGGGAGGGTAGTGTTATTGCATGGCAAATAATGCAGCTTAGAAGGAGTAGAAAACAGAATTACAGCTTCTTGTGGATGTTCTGAAATGTACATCTCTCTGGATGAAAGGAGACTTTATAGCTCTGCTACACATATGAAGAACTGGTTTCTAAGAGTCTGCCCATGATTCTGCTGAAGTGAGAAGAAGATTTATCATTCTTAGGAATTCAGGACCGGTGCGTGAATTTTTTACATACCAAAAGCTTGCCAACTTATCTCTTTAGAAGCTGCTACTCTCAAAACCCATGTACAGCAGTGGAATAAAATTCCAGAGGTTTTTATTGCGCAAGCAACTACCCTATTTTATAATAATTATGCAACAGGCACATCTCTGTTGAAGGGCCATGTTCTTTTAGATTCTCATCACGTGCTGTTGAAGTCTTTGTGAGCTTTGCCACTGACTGAATGGGCTCTGGATCGTGTCCTTACTGCTAAAACCATTCTGCAGTGACAGACAAGATAGCTGGCAAGGAAGAACAGTGGCACCCAGTGGTCATTTGCTTTTTCTTTTCAAAATATATTCTCTTGAAAGACCTTTTCCTTAGCTTTTTGAGCAGATGCCCCCATATAATATATAGCCTAGTTTACACAAAGAATATACAGACATCTATGCATCTATTATACAACAGTATACATACACGCACATGCTGTAATTCATAAAGTAAAAGGTGGCTTTTATAATTATAATGTAATTATAATGTTGATTTAAAAGGAAATAAACAACAAAATTAATTGCACTTTAGGAAAAAAAAAATCAGTTCATGTAAACTGCTTAGGGTGACTCTATTTGATTAATGGTAATGCCCTTTCTGCAGCAGTTAAAGAAACTCTGTCCTAATGAAATATTAAAAATTAATACAAGTTGAATATTGAAGTGCAGGTAGCTATCCTTTATCTTTTACCTTATTGCAATAAATAAGTAGTGAACATGCTCTCACTTACTCTAGAAGTTCCCAAACTGCAATTTTGCAAAGAGTTGTCTAAAAAAAGGATGCAGCTTCTTGTAACAGTGTGATTCTTGTTTCATAAAAATCCTTTTTGGTACTGATTCATACTCCAGGTAATTAATTATTCAACCCAAAATATATTTTTTATTTGCTAGTCCCTTAGAAAATGCTGCAGATTGTTCTTTGGTCTCAGCTACTGTATCCAAGCCAAACTTCTCTTGAATGTCATCTAGTTTCTTACTACTTTTACCTGGTGTACTGCAGGAGGTACTGGGTTGTCTACATTTTTGGCTATGTTGCCATCACATTAATGCTGCATCTGTGCTATTAGCGTAAATGTCGTCAGGGGTGTTATAAAACAAATTGACAAGGGAAGGCTTATACATACTGTTAAATTCTTTAGTCTCCAAAACACAAGGTCTGCAAGCAAAGTGCTCTTTTGGAATGATCCATAGCCCCTGCTAGTTCCTGAAGCTCAAACAGGAATTATTAAAAAAAGTTAAGTGGCTCAGGCCACAACTACACCAGAGGTCATTATAGCAACTTATCTGGATGGACAGTTCGGAGCTAATGCCTCAGAACATTCTCAGACTTTGCTTAATTTTTTAACATATGGTTATCCTATAAAATTGCTATAAAGACCTCAAGATTTCTGAAGTCTAAGGCTGTCCTATCATGCTTGAACATGCGTTTCAGGGCTGTAGGATAAGTGTGGGGCCTGAGGTCTGAAAGAAATGAGGAGTCCTGGAGCAGAAAGCCCTAGACTGATGGAAAGTCAGAAAAAATTTTTTGGCCCTTGGCTGTTTACAAACAGAGAAATACTGGTGGGAGATGTGGTGGTCGAAGGCCGTCTTGGGCTTAGCGACCATGAAATGGTAGAATTCTCAATTCTTGGTGAAGTAAGGAGGGGAGGCAGCAAAATTGCTACCATGGACTTCCGGAGGGCGGACTTTGGCCTGTTCAGGACGCTGGTTGAGAGAGTCCCTTGGGAGACAGTCCTGAAGGGCAAAGGGGTCCAGGAAGGCTGGACGATCTTCAAGAAGGAAGTCTTAAAGTTGCAGGAGCAGGCTGTCCCTGTACGCCGCAAGAAGAACGGGCGGGGAAGACGACCGGCCTGGCTGAACAGGGAGCTTTTGCTGGGACTCAGGAAAAAAAGGAGAGTTTATCGCTTGTGGAAGAAGGGGCAGGCGACTCAAGAAGAGTACAGGGATCTCGTTAGGTCATGCAGAGAGGAAATGAGAAAGGCAAAAGCCCAGCTAGAATGCAACCTGGCCGCTGTCGTTAAAGACAACAAAAAAAGTTTTTACAAATACATTAATGACAAGAAGAGAGCCAGGGAGAATCTCCATCCTTTATTGGATGCGGGGGGGAACATTGTCACCGAGGATGAGGAAAAGGCTGAGGTACTTAATGCCTTCTTTGCCTCAGTCTTTAGCAGTCAGACTAGTTATCCTCAGGGTACTCGGCGCCCTGAGCTGGAAAACAGGGATGGCGAGCAGGATGAACCCCCCATAATCCAAGAAGAAGCAGTCAACGACCTGCTACGCTACCTGGACGCTCACAAGTCTATGAGGCCAGATAGGATCCAGCCGAGAGTGCTGAGGGAGCTGGCGGAGGAGCTCGACAAGGCGATCTGCC
>NW_008823919.1:587665-666633 GCF_000699105.1 Pygoscelis adeliae | reverse complement strand
CCTGGAAGTATTTAAAAGACGGGTAGATGAGGCGCTTAGGGACATGGTTTAGTGGGCATGGTGTTGTTGGGTTGACGGTTGGACTCGATGATCTTGGAGGTCTCTTCCAACCTTAATGATTCTATGATTCTATGATTCTGATGAGCTATGGATCTTTTGAAAAAGAGAGAGCTGTAACTAAAAGGATCAAGAAGCAAATGTAGATAATGTTTAAGTTTAATTTTATGTTCTGTCATAGTTGCAGCCCTTTGTTTAAAAAAAAAAGGGTAATAACATGGAGAAGGTTATGTTGTTGAAACAGTGCGTAAAGGTTTGGGCAAACTAACTACTCTATCAAGGGGAATAGTACTTAACTTCACCAGTACATTGCAGCCTTGGGATTCATTCTGTAAGATCAAAATCACAGAAAAAGAGAAACAGCTGCCTGGGCTGGACACACAACACTGGGTCAGATGCAGCTTGTTCAATCCTTTGCCATCCTGCAAGAAAGATAATGGATCCCTGGGATTTGATACCCACATTTTGTAGCTGGAGCGTTACTAGAAGAGGAGGAGGGGAGCAGACAGCTGTCCAGGTAGCTGCACAATTAAGAATTCAGAGGGCAGACTTCCTTTAGGAAAAGAGATAGCACACTATTACATATTTTTCTTTCTTTTCTTTTATAAAGTTGGTATTGTAAAAGACTTGATTAATTATTTTTGAATGAGGGTTTGTAGTTGATTGACCACCAAGACAGCTTTTCAATTTTCCAGCATTTTCAGAAGGGGAGGTTAAGCTGTTATTTGTTAGAGGCCCTTCATTGAAAATTGTCAGGCCCTATTGAATAAGTCTTCTTTGAATGAGTAGACTAGTAGCAAATTAGCAGATCTAAGTTTTACCTGATGTCTTTGGAAAAATCATATAAACTTGACATCAGATGTGGCTTTTGTTATTTTGGTCACATATTAGTAAGCAAAGCAAACCTTTCTAAACTGTTAAACTGTTGTAACATTTTCTGCCTCATATGCCAAGTGCTGCTATGTTCTGCAACGCAGACAGAGCATGCATGTTAGTTCAGCAAGACATTGTTTATTTGAAATGTTAGGCTCGTTTTCTAAACAGTAGCACATAAAGAAAATATCAGATTTGAGTAAAAAGTGCTATGTCACATGTATTTGCAATCACAGTCTTATAAGACCTGGTTTTTTGCTTACACGGTACTACAAACATGCACAATGTCTGTTACTCCACTGTTCAGAACACCAAATGCTAGATAATTGTGCTGACAGCTTGTAAGAAAGCAGTGCTGTTGACCCCAGTTACTACAATCTGATTAAGACGCAAACAAAATGAAATTCACTCACAGTCTATAATTCGTAATCTCCTGTCAATGTAAATTAACTGATGCCAGCAGTTCTGGCTAAGGCTCCTGTAAAGCATTCACGTCCAACCCAGCAAAACTCTTCTCTGAAGTTAATATCAAAATTGTCGTCCTAACACTGGTTCAGTAGATTGGGATTTCTCATATCTTAATAAAATACCACTTTCAAAAGCAAGAGTATGACCAAACACTCTATGACAAAAAGGTAAAAATGGCAAGCTCAAAGGATATATGATAGACTCCTATTCTCTGTTTTTGAAAAGAGAACCTTGAAAGTAAGGTTCCTGAGAACTTACACTAACCTAAAAGAGCGTAATAGGAAAATGAGAATATCCCTCTATTTCTCTTGGGCAGTCTTACAGCCGGTTATGCACTTGGGAGTCTCACTACACTCAGACAGAATTCCAGCTTCCAGGAAAGCCAGGAGTTGCTCTTCTTCCATTGCCACTGGGGAGAACTGCCACATCTAGCTTTAGCTGACTCCCCTCCATCTGCTAAATGCAAACAAATCAGCACTACTAGCAAGGACTCACAGTGAAGGGCGTCAGTCCTAGAGAGAATCAGTTTCTGAGCCAAGACTGATGTCAGACCCACAGAGAGACTCACCTGGCCAAAAGCATATCTAAAGAACCCTAGCTACCACTTTGCCAAATGCCAGTGTCTGAAGTTTCTTTCTTCAACGACACTAAAGATTTAGATATTGCTTTTTTTAAACCTTCAAAATGCCTCCTGGATATAAATACTATCTATGAGCTCACAGCTTTTTCCCAGGAAAAATTAGGATATCATACTCATAGAGTATACTTCTGAAGGAATATTACCAACATGGAAGTTTTCTAAATACTTACAGCATTAAATATTACAGAATGATTTCTGAGAACACATGCAATCATTTTCTACTATTTGCTGTTTTATTAGTAACTTTATTGTGTAAAAGTTGATTTTCTTAAATCTAGATAAATGCAAGGGTTATGCATAAAAAATAACTCAATAATATGCAGTAGACATTTGAAATGAGAATTGCACAGCTCGCTAGGGCATAGAATCATAGAATTACAGAATGGTTTGGGTTAGAAGGGACCTTCAAAGATGATCTGTTCCAACCCCCCTGCCAAGGAGAGGGACATTTTTCACTATATCAGGTCACTCAAAGTCCCGTCCAACCTGATCTTGAACATTTCCAGAGATAAGGCACCCACAACTTCTCTGGACACCATGTTCCAGTGTCTCACTACCCTCATCAGAAAAAATATCTTCCTTATGTCCAGTCTAAATCTACCCTCTTTCAATTTAAAACCATTGCCCCTTGTCCTGTCACTACAGGCCTTGGTAAAAAGTTTTTCTCCATCTTTCTTATAAGCCCCCTTTATATGTAGAAAGGCTGCAACAAGGCCTCCCTGGAGCCTTTTCTTCTCCAGGCTGAACAACAGCAATTCTCTCAGCCTTTCTTCACAGTATAGTTGTTCCAGCCCTCAATAGGAATACATGATACCCATTAACTTTGGTTTTCTTTAAAATTAAGATAAATGGAAAGACTGATGTTTTCACAGCTAAATTTTTGAGTTTATATGAATAAATTTCTTCATTTTTTAAGCATATATAGATAAAATCAGAGAATAAACTTTTCAAAGTTTAAATTCATCAACTAACTAGCAATATGTCCACGCTGACTCTCAGTTTGAAACATCCGATGTTTGACATGGCTCAATAATTCAGGCTCAGGCCCTGAATTATTCAGATCTCTCATTCATAAAGTAGATTCAGCAAATATATGACGTACTTCTTTATCAGTGCTGGACAGAAGTAATACTCCAGAGTTGGCAAATCAACAAAGCTGTATTTGAAAAGATGTACATAAGCCAAACTAAAATCATAGAAAGCTTTAAGACTACTGGAAACATTCCCTAA
This sequence comes from Pygoscelis adeliae, assembly GCF_000699105.1. Classification (NCBI taxonomy): domain Eukaryota; kingdom Metazoa; phylum Chordata; class Aves; order Sphenisciformes; family Spheniscidae; genus Pygoscelis; species Pygoscelis adeliae. The sequence continues at coordinate 663,365 of NW_008823919.1, read as the reverse complement.
TAGACCTTACATCACTAAGAGATTTCAAGACTGTCAGTGCTGTACAGAGTGGCCAGCTGAAAGTTCATAACAGTGAAATAGTCTTTTTAGTCCTTTTAACAGAGCATTTATGCCAAAAAGAGAGAGCCTCTCTGACTCTCTGTAGGGCAAACAGGCTAGACTTAGGTCAGTGGCATAGTACTCACAATTTAATGACTATGGTTCATACTGTTGGAACGAAGAATGAATTCAATGAAATATGGAGGCCTCCTGGATATACAAATCTGGAGCAAATTCACAGTCAGCAATGTTTTAATCTGTAGTGGCAAAATAAGGCATAGGCTGAAAGCCCCAGAGCACAGTACTGATCAAAATGCTTGAAAGAGCTTAGAACGGACTAATCTGCATTAGCAGAAAGATAAAACAGATCTTTCACTGACTGTAGGTCTGTCAGCAGTGGGTGATTACTGAGAGAATTTGATTAAACTTTAAATCCATCGTTATTAAAGTTTCTTCAAGTTCTGCTTTATGCAGTTTGTGTTCCTTGATGCTGTTTCATAGTACAGTTAGTGGAGCAGCGTCTGAAATATAAACAAGAAAAGGCAGCCTGTGAACAACATTCCATCTTATTTTGGGTAATTGCCAACTAACTCTTAAGCACCATAATTTTATTTTAAATTTCTGCCTTGAAAAACTGCCTGCATTGAAAAAACCCTTGAAATAATAATGAGAAGAAATGCTGAGTGCTGAATTTACAGATCTTTCAGTGGCCTCAGGTAGAATTATTTGGAGAGAAGTATTTCTCAGTAAGAAGTCTAACGTTTCTGTTTGGACATGAGAAGAATCTGGTGAATAGTAAGTTTTCATTTCATTATGTAAAGACAACACAGAAATGCTGTCATTGACCCCACACACTGGTAGCCATGCTGTCAAGATTTTGTCATCTATCTCCCTATTTTTGTGCCGAAGAGGACGAAAAAGTGGAAAACTCCACCAGACAATGAAATTGAAGTTCAAGAAATGAGTCCAGTTCAGTTCTGTATTTTTCTGCATATCTCTGCTTGGAAGACTGCAGTTTCTTTGTAAGGAAAATTTCAGATTTTCAGTCTTGGTCTTCAAAGTTACTCTGCCCAATAGGAACAGGAACACTAATGACATCGGTAATTTGGGCAAAGGAGGCAAGAAGATGGAATGTACTTTCACAGCAAAGAAATTCTATTGATCTGGGAATCAGCTGAGGTGGAAGGAATTTGGCTACATTTGAAGGACACATATGGAAACTCCATGTTTCAGTGAAGAAACCATGTACAGAGTGGAATAAATTTAGCCTCTTTGCAGGGTTATGGACAAAATCAAAAGATTCACAGAATTCAAATTGAATTGTTGGGTATAATATTGTCCCAACACTGTTGTCCTCCTACTCATATTTTACACAGAGCTGGCAGAGTTAACTCTGCATAGAGAAATGTACTTCAATGTTATCAAAGGGTAAATATTCATTATCATATAAGCAAAAAATTATAAAGACTGAGATTCCTTATGTTTGGTAGGACATGGTGAAGGAGAGCTGGATTAGATCAAATGAAGAAAAAAATAAAGAGGAAAACATAGAAGGTATACCTTTGTAAGGCATAAGATATTTGGAAAAATGATGATCCAGGAACAGAAGAAAAGAAAGATCTAGAAATGAACCAGAACTGAAGAACCAGAACTGTCTTGTTTGTATTGTGACAAAGAGGGCTTTCACTGGGAGTGAGAACCCTCATTTCAAGCGAAAAGTTAGGGATCCTCAAATCTCCTCCATTAACCCCCGCAACTCCCTCAACAAATAAACTAGAAGCCTGTTGTATCATTCCTCATCATTCTTCTTCTCTAGAGTTCTCTATTGTTGTCCCTCTTGCCCTCCCCCCCCCCAAAAAAAAGCCTGCACATATTGCTATCTTGTCTACCATACTAAATATTATGAACAGTGCAGTTAAAGTCTGTTTTGCCTGCTACAAGTCCTTAAACAGATGAAAGCAAGTTTGTTTGCCAAATCCACAGTTTGGCCGATAAAGATGTTGACAGAATATGCTTAAAACTCTTGATGCCGATACTTTAAATTCTTAAAGCTGTTCGACTTAATATTACAAAGCAGTCTAATAAAATAACAAATGCTGTATAATACAGAGATGGAACATACCGCATTAATATAACTTCTTTGTTAATGAAGAACAATTCACTATTGATGGTGTTTCTGTTAGGAATTAGACATAGATTATCTTGGGACTGTTGCAAAATTTCTTACCAATAACAAAGTAGATTTTTTGTTGATAAACTCTGTCTGTCAAACAACAGTTCTTTTCATACAACAAAATAGAAAATATCTGTAGTTGGAAACAAGGGACATAAACTGCTGTTATATCATGATGAATTATACCCTCAGCAAAAGAGCAAGAAAGAAGTGTGGTATAAAGATGCTTCTACTGGTCGTGTTTATTTTTCAGACAGGTACTCTGATAATAAGATATTCAGATAAAGATCTTTTCTTATCATACTAATTACGTTCACATTAAGAATTTTATTTCTAGTAGCAATGGTATAGATTCACGGGACAAAAGGTCTGGCAGCTTGGGATAGGCAGCATGGGCAAAGAGCATGTAGATAAGGGACATTTTCAATCACCTTTGGAGTACGTAGCTGACAATCACCCCAAAGCTAGTCTAATGAAGTGTCAGTTTGGGGCATGTAGGGTTTACTAGTTTGTGAGCCCTGCCATGTGAACACAGCTAACCTACCTGCAGAATCATCTCAGAGCTTTAGTGACTTTTAAGAAACACCCAAGACAAGAAGTCTGGAAGATTTGGGAATCTCTCTTTTGTGCTCCCTACTGCTCTAGTTTACAAAAGTCTAATTAAACACAACATAGTGAATGGCACTTGGATGGTTTCTGCAATTTTATTGCTTTTCATTTGAGCCAATATGTCTCACCAGAGCTAAAGTTCTGGGAATTGCATTAAAGCAACCAAGAAGGGCCTGCAGAACTGAGTGTGGGTGCTCTGTGTGTGTCATATAGTATTCATATTACCCAGATATTTCTGCTCTTTAAGGTATCTATATACCTAAGTGTCCTGGATAATGAAGAGCTAACTACAGTCTCTTCATAGTATTTCTCTAGTTCCCCAGTCATCAAGGTCACAGAGAAACTTATGCCCTTAATCTGCTTTCTCTTATCTGGGCTAAGAAAACTAAATTCCTTCAAAAATGCATATTCCAAATCTCTTCTGACACAATCACTCGAACACCTCCTTAGTGTCAAGCTCTTTATACAATGTCTTAAGCTGGACATTCTACCTATCCAAGGCATTGCCAGAAAATGTAACCCTTCATGTCTTCTATGTAACAATACCATTACTATATAGGAAATGTCTTCTTTTTTTAACTAACGCATTACATCTTTACTCATATTTGTTTTGTAATCCACTACAGCTTACAGATTCTTTCCTACAGCACTCCTACCTGCACATTTCTTTTTCATTTTGCAAGGGTGCTTCCTAATTATAATATTGTATGTTATGTATATGTAGCTTATCTTTTATGAATTTCACCTACCTGATTTTAGAGCAATTTTTTGTCAATCTCTGACTTACTTACACTATGCTTGTGACTCCGCATAACTCATTGCTGCTCATAGATCATAAATGCACTCCTCTGTCATTACAGCAGTTAGTAACAATGTGAGCAAGATCTGGAAAAGGCCAGACTGTCTTCCAATTGCCTAGACTGTCCCCGAATCTTCTATATACCCCCATAACCTGCGATGTCCCCCAGTCTGACAGAAAATAATAACAAAATTTGCTTAAGTGCTGTTTTACAATCAGGTATAGTTCTGCCTTATTGTAATTTCATGAAGACTTATCGCCTTAGTTTATCAGGAAAATGTCACATAGAACTGTTAGAAGTCTTACTGAAATCAAGGCAGACTTTCTTCTATCCTCTTTGGTAGCTATGCTGCCTAAGAAAAGCACTGGATATGATTTTTTTCTTTCATACAAGTATGTTGACTATCTTTTATGTCTTTATTATACACTAAATGCTTGCAAACTGATTGATATCTTTCCAGTATATTTCTGGATAACTAAGCTGATTGACTTGTAATTCACAGGATAATTTCTCTCTTCTCAAAAAGTACTGTTTGTCCTTCTTCAGTCCACTGGAATCTCTCTCTGACTTTCCTGAGCTGTCTGTAACAGCCTGGAATGTCTCATCTAGTTCTTTAAATTTCCTGATGTATTTTATGTAATCTTTTCCTTTTGCTTTTTTCTCATCTTGCTCATTTTTTCTATATCTCCATTGAGAGTTATACAAATATCCACCTTTTTTCTAATCTATGTTTTTAAAGACACATCATAAATTGTTACATTTTTATCAGATAACTTGTATTTAGACAAATATGAATCCTATATTAGACTACATGTGATAGTAGATCAGATACCTTATCATAAATATTACGGTATTGACAAATGCTTAAAAACAGAAATGTAAAAAAAAAAAAATGCTATAGATGGACAGTGGCCAACTACTGTCCCACATCCAGACTGGTAGAACCTGTTCCCTGTCCCTTTACTTACCCTTTTCTAAAGGTCACTCAGATGCTCACAGCCGGCCAGAATCAGGACACAGAAATATTTCTGACATATTAATCCCTGCTGCTGTCTTTCCCAGTCATGTCATTCTTCCATCCTTCTCATCATATAACCAAAATGCAGGCAGCTGGTAACACAATCAGCACACACAAGTGCATCGGGAAGGTAGTCCAGAGGACCATATGACAAGAACACGTTTTATCATGTGTTTGTGAATGCTTGCATTTTGGTCTAACAATGGGCACAAGGACCTAATTTTTGGAGCAAAACCCACCTCTTTCAAGCATCTCATAGAAAAGTATCCAAAGCAGGAGGAAAACAAAAATTTTAGTGTTTGTTCAGCTGATGGAATTACAAATATTTTCTTTGTTAAATCCCTTTTTCCTCTGCTACTATTCTTAAATGATTAAGAGTTTGGCTGGAACAAAAAAATCAAGTCATTACTTTCTGAGAAATGTTCCTGGCAAACTAAACTGTAAATGAACAGCTAATGTAATTTGAGATAATGAAGGTTTATACTTACTTCTTATTCCACTTACACATTTTTTCCATATTTGCATGACAGTTATATACAACATTCTTTACAGAATCCAATGGGTTGAAAGTCAGCATTGCTTCATAGAAACCAATGACTCCCTGTAACTTTTAGAAAACATATGATAGGATTATTTTTTTATAAGTAGTATGAACTATGAAGGAGGACTTTTGACCTCTCTGGAAGTACTGGAAGAATATCATTAAGCAGATTTCAAACGTCATCTGTAGTACATAGCTGTGTCAACTGCAATGATACACAACTGATGGATATTCCTTTAAAATGGAAATCATCCATTCCTTCTGCATATGCCAACAGGGACAACAAAAGAAATATCTTCTAAATATCAAAAATCTGTCTGCACACCCCTGTATACAGAACAAATACTATAGCAGCTGAAAGTCAGTGATTTAGGGATGGACTCATTTCCTGTACTTGCCTTGTTTAGCACTCTCATACTGTAATCCCACCAGTTCAATTCACTAAAATTTAAGCTGAGCAAGTGTCTAGGTACAGGCTGCTGTATGGCAGGTCTACACAAGAAATTACATTACTACCACCTAGAACAAAAAGGAGGATACACCAATGGTGGCTCTGTAACCTCAAGGCTCTGCCATCATATGAAGTACTTGAGCATGATGGAACAGTAAAATAGTTCTAAAAACCCACATAATCTAAGCAGTGTGCATGTGTTTAACACATTACCTTGCATAATATTAAGCACAAAACTAACTGTTTACAGCATCCATCACGCTGCCTGCAATGATGAGTTTCTGAGTATTTTTGTCAGAGAATTTAGAACAACCACAAAAAATGTTGCATTTTCCAGTAGTATATAAAAAAGTCAGCATTCAGGCTGAAGAACGAAGAGAACTAGTTTATAACAGGCCTTGTCCAAAGCCAATAAATTTCAGTGAAATGCTTTATTTACCTTCCACAGGCTTTGAATTAAGTCTGCTAGTCCACTAGACAAATTAAGTTTGTTTTTCTCTGCTGCCTTGTAGTTAGCATCTGTACCTAAGGGAGGTTTTTTCCACTGGTGTTATAATCCCTTTTTAAGATGGAAACTAAATTATTTTACTTAGATTTCCTAGATTTAGCTAGATTTCCATTGTATTAATGTGACTGTATTACTTTAGACTTCAGTTTCTAAAACACACTAGAGTTTAGCATTGTTGCCTGAAATAATATAATTAAGGGCATTTTTATAATTAGTTAGAGCAAATTTTCATAATTAGTTATAGCAAAGTTCAGATCTCTTCTAATATTTTTATGGGGAAAAGAGTATTTCATTTATTCATTGTGTTACTTTAGTATCATTTATGGAAGCAATGTTTATATTATATTGACATACATGGAGTTTCACTATAAAAGTCTAACTTGCATTGTTAAATTATTTGTTGACTTCTTTCTTTTGTATGGTATTTCTTTGAACTTCATACCTATAAAAATGTTCCTTAGGTAACTGAATAGTGTGAAATAAGGCATATCCAACATAAAAATTTTCTTTTTAATTTCAAGATTTCAAAGCAACAGTGAATAAGCAGGTAGTTTTCAGGGAAGGATATACAAGAGAAAGAAGAATAATAGAAGGAAAAGATGGGCAAAAAAAATCAATGAAATTGAAACTTACAATCAGATATTGTAATTTTTTTTTCAATTTTGTCCCCCCCTCTTTCCTGATGAGAGACAGTTGACCTGAAAGAAAGCTCAGCCTACTTTAATCCTGGAAAGTGATTGGGGCTTATATCATGAGGTGTCCAGAAAAGTAGGGCAATGAACTAGCACTCAGTTGTACTTCTGTTGCCACTTTTAAACAAGTAACTCTCCCCTCAAAAGGATTTAGATTTCTCTCCATTCTTTTTCATGTGTGTTCATTTTCACTCACCTTCAAACAGCCACCCTGAACTACATAAATACAACACTCACTGTATATGCACTAATTGCTGAACTTTCTGGAGCATTTCTTTGAACATTATTTTCTCCAGGAGTTTAATTTTCTCTGTTTTCTTGAATTTCAGTCTTCAAAGTAAACTTTACTGTTCAAACTGCAAATTCAAGTGTTTTAAGGAAAACAGTGAGTGAAAAGAACTTGAAGAGAAATTTAAAATTCAACAGAAAGAAAAAATCCCAGAAAAGCTATACAATTTTTTTTTGTCAAAAGAAGTCTTCTGTTCAGGGTTACACATATAATTCTGATGTTATGGAGTGAAGGATGAGATGTGCCGCATCTCTCACATCTACATTAAACTAGACACCACTTTATTGGTGTGCTACATTCCATTTTAAGTAGGTAATGGGAATCAGAGATATTTTGCCCTTAATAAAGACATTTACTGCCCTTGTAGTCTGTCCAATCATTAGTGTACTCAGAGTGGATATTTCCTCTGCTAAGCAATATGGACTAGAGCAAAACTATGGAAAATGTGGTGATGATTGTTGTTAAACACAGTCATCACTTCACCTTTAGAAGACCATACAAGTTAATCACACAAGAAAGTTGGGAGAGTCAGGAAGCATGGGGAAAAGAGTCTGAAAGCCATTCTGAAATGTTGTGCCACAACCTATTACTAGAATCTCTACTGGTAAAACAGACAAAACACTTGAAAACCAGCCACTTCACAAGACAACAAAAACAATCAAAATTTCTAGACCATCCCAGTCCTGGGTTATGTAAAGCACCTATAACAGGCATGCTGGGCCTGACAGTTGACTGTATTTGGTGTTTAAATGCAGAAGGCAACGAGATGTCTTGATGGAAACCAAGGTATTTTATGCTCCCACATTTCTGTCTTCTCTCCATAAGGAGTAAATTTCACACGAGGAGCTCCAACCACCAAGCAGCTGTTTTTGACACTATGTGAAGGAGAAGGTAGGGGTTATAATGAGTAGAAATAGGAAAATGCTGGTCTTCAAAACATACAGATTCTATACATAGCAAGCAGCAAAATAGAAGTTCTTCCACTGGTCTAAAAGATGCACCATAGGCCAAAAGCTGATTAAAGCAGGACATCACACTCTAAGGAAAATTAAAGGTAAGAATTTTGGCTATGTCCATCGGTTCTGTTCTCTGGGATTCAATAGAGCTATGTCAGCTCTGCAGCAGCAAGTTAACCTTTAATAACATATTAAAAGCTAGATTTCCCATAACCTCCAGTGGTCTGGTTGTCACAAAGCTGTCCAATTTAACTTTTCCCCATGAGAACAATTCATTTGTGCAGATTGTTTACAAGGCAGGACATATTACTTTATTTCAGACAGGAACATGGAGGATATGAGCAATGACTGTCCTCAGAAGAGAGTCTTCACTTTCAAATTGTGAGAAAGCAGAGAAGACATGCCAGAAGGCAGTTCTTAAATAAGTTACAGGCTGTGAAGTGTGAAGTAAGCCAAGTGACTTTTCAGAAGTCTCAAATGTCATATACTGAACATATGTCCCGTTATTTTTTGTCTCCTTCACACTAACTACTGTAGCAGGATCACTGGCCTTGACTTACCCATGTCGGAGAAGGGCAGACTTACTCTTAAGGACAAAGATGTTACGCCAGTACTACATGGTTTTAAGTAAGGAGACTTGCCTTTAGAAGTTGAATACCAATTCCATTGCTTATCTTAGTGAATAGAGCATGAGGCCCAAAAATGCAGGAAATCTCAGTTTATCCATCCCATGGGTTCCCTTTGTTTAAAGATATGTCAGTTCAATATGCTAGGGAAATTAAATATATTTGAACAAATTTTTGGCTGACATATGCACAATTTGTACTGACTGTCAAAATTTACTCATAAAGTTCCCTGAAATTTCAATGACTTTATAAAATTTCAAATATTACCAGTGCCAATGTACCAACAATTACAAACTTTGATTTAGCATATGACTTTCAAGCATGAAAATTTAAGACTACCCTTTATACCTACCTGCAATAGCCAATTGACTATTCAAGAGGAAAATTCAGGTTAGGCCTTTTCAAATCAATGAAAATATTTCACCTTTATGTAATATACACTTTCAAAATCTGAAGCAATCCTACCGGTCTCTGTTCAGCCCTGAAAAACTCAATTGTTAGAGCAGCAGATTAGGAAGAATCTTTCCACAGCACAACTCCACCGCATCTCCAAATTGGTTGTCCAAACTAATATCAAGCTGACTCAATTTAGATGAAATGAGAAGTATAGCCACTTACTGTCATTATGTGATAAGCAGCATTTGCAGTCCAAAGAAAGAGTCTCAAGCAAAATTTTTTCCATTGTTCAGTAGCCTGATCACTCCAGGTATCTAGGATACTATTTCCTAATTATGAATTAATAGAAAGGTCATATGCCAAATGAAAAAGTGGTGAGTGATAGCACATTGAGGTGATATTTCATATGCACATACATGAGCTAAACTTGTCTTGCCTATGCATAAAGCAGTAACCAGTGTGAAAGGACTCAGTCAATTAAATACTCAGATCTAAAATTTCAGGCTCAGATAAAGATTTAAGATATCCCAAATGAATCAAAGGCCAGAGAGCATAGAGGTCTCTACAATTCGTCTTCATGGCCTAATTATCCTGCAGAGTACAGCTGTTAGGCATCCAGTGAATCAGAAAAGCAGAAGCTTTCAGAGATGCCATGCATTTGAAGAGTTATTTCAGAATTATCCCCAAGATTTTTCCGCCTTAGGTTTAGAGGTCTTCCTTGGATATTTTTTACTGCTCTAGTGGGCGAGTGGGGAAAAATATCCTGAATCTTTTAAGGATTTTTCCTCTGTTCATGGACTGTGGGAAGACCTGAAGACAACAGAATGGCACTGGCATGAGTGCATGAAATATTGTTTCCCATGGTCTTCTGGGTGTACAAGGACCATGAGGCTTTAGCAGAACACCCTGTAAGCATACACATTACTGCATCACATTGATCTTTGTTAGCAGTTCACTGTTCCAGCAGCATCTTGCATGTTTTAACTTGTGTCCTCTTTCAAGCACCAACCTTATCAATCTATAATCTAATCATTACATAAATACTGGTTGTGTTAATTTATTCTATCCGTATGAAGCACTCCCTGACTGAGAATTTTTAAAGACTATAATCTTACAAAAGCTTTGCTGCAGATTGCCTGTGGCTTACTTAAACTGGGGGGAGGGGGGGCAGGGGGGGAGGCATTGTTTGCTTGTTTGTTGGCAGAAAATTAAATGCAGCATCAGTTCAGAAGGGAGTAAAAACACCACACTACTCACAGAAAGTCAGCAGGGTCCTAGGATGCTGCTTCTTGTTTTTGTTTTTGTTTGTGTTATTTTAGTAGTGACTTTATAATGTTGCTAATTTAAACAAGACATTGACAAATTTGTTCTGTCAATATGTTTCTCTATCCTAGGACTATTCAGAATTTTTTCTCTGATATGTACCCTCTTCTATTTATTTCCCCCAACAGAATTACTGCAAGAATGATGCTTTCTGTGGAAAAACAGCTTTGTTGATTTTTTCTTACACTCCAATAGGAAAGCAAAAACATATTTTCTTTCAGATTTTCTTAAAATAAATCAATATATTTCTCTATTAACCCTGAATCTGCACAATATATACTTGATCTGCTTAAGTGCATTGCATCATTTTCCTCTCAGACCTGGCTGAATAACACCCTAAAGTTTAAGCAGCTGTAAAATGATTATTAAAGTTTTGGGTTGTTTGCATCTTAATATGCAGATTGAATTCAAATGAATTTGAACTGCAAAACTGAAAATTTGAATAATAGCATCACAGAGAAAAATAGGGACTTGAGAGGCTTTTCACTCTATCCCTGTCCCTAAGCAGGATTATACCTAAGCTATTCTTAACTTGTATATAAATCAAAATTAGTGGGAATTGTTGCTGGGGGCATACTTTCTACAAAGTACTTTTCAAGTTATCACACTTCTCTGAGCTTTCTGAATTAAGTCCTCAGCAGTTTAGGAGTACTTCTTGTGCTGGTCTGAGTCAAGGGAACTGGGTAGGACATGGGGACTTGCTTGTTTGCAAGCTATTGCCTAAATTTATAGCCCCATCAAAGTAATGCTAAAGGGAGACAAGCATTTTCTCAGGTAGACTTGGTGCAGTTAATTGATAAGCAGGTAATTTGCAAAGATTCCACATTAGAGACAAGAGCAACTGATTTTCCCTTCCTATTTTATTTCCGTATTAAATCACGGTTTCCTTTCAGGTACTCAGCATTAGTTTATTACCAAGTCATTTTAAGCTAACATTTTTACTTTTTGCATGTGGTCAATGCAGAATATGCCTCCCTCTCTTCTAAATGTGTTTTTGTGCATCACTTTTTGCATGTGATCAATGCAGAATATGCCTCCCTCTCTTCTAAAAAAGTTTGTTTTTTTTTTTAAAAAAGCCCACATCTGTATGATATTGTGTACATGCACTTGTCTGGTGTGGACAATTTGCAAGTTATTAATCCATTTGCTTTATACATGGAGCATCTACAACAGTTCAAATGAAATAATATTTTCAGAAAAATGAAAGACAACAGAAAACAAACGTACCCAAGCAAAAACCTAAGTCATCCCTTAATGTTCAAACTGTCTTCTGCTGTAACCAAAAAGTCCTTAGCACTCATCTAAACATAAATTCCCAGGATTGGATCTACCCATATTTTGCAGTCTGCAGGAAGACAGCAGATCAGATTTAGCCACAGCTTTCTCTTTCAAAAACAGGATAGCAGTGAGGTCTTGGCAACACCTTGCAGACATTTAATTCCTTTACCCAGGGGGTGTAAACATTTTTCTCTCTCAGAAGCATACACCATATATTATGGAAAACCTTCTATAAAGGAAGAGGTTACTAAGAAAATTACTTGCAAGCTACTTCAGCTACTGCAAAAGACTGCTATGAAGCTAGAAGGTATGTTGCATGTGAAAGGCTTCCTTTTAGCTAGGTGAGGTGGATGGACAGGAGCAGGATTCTATTTGCTTGTAAATAGCATGGTCTATTTAGAGCCATAACATAGATCTCTTCTTTTCCTCAAATAAACTTGGCAGATGTTGTAGTAGCCTATGCAGTGAAAATAATTTTCTTCCCTTCAAACAGCCCTCAGGTTAAAGAGTTAAAATTCTACAATGTTCTGTCATACTAAATATAATGTATTAAAAAGTTGCAAGAATTGACAAAGATGTACTTACCTGAATTGTTCTTAAAATAAATCTGGGACTGAACTACAGAACCTTAGAGAATCTTGGTCTACAGCTTACACCAGGCTTAAAGAAAATCACCTAGTACTTTCCCTGAAATCTAGATCTCCATAAAGCCCATCATTCAAAGCTTCTAAAAGAACCAGTCTCCAAACCTGGAACTAGATTTTCCAAAGATTTACCATTCTGTTTATGTTCTGGAATAAGTGACAAGATTTTTCAAGAGAGAGAGGTATCTGGCATTTGGCCACTACATTAGGTTGTATAAGAAAACTGGATAAGAACTGGACTTCAAGAAACTTACTGGAAGTTCCAGGCAAAGATTTTAATTGCAATAAACAACTAAACCATGTTGGGGGAGGGTTGCTTGGCAGAGGGAGAGGTTTTGTCTTTGTAGCTGCCAATGACAGCACAGTACTAAGTGTGCTATTTAGCTGCCAGAGCAAGTGGAAGGGACATGGGATGATGATTGGGTCATTATTCTTTCCACCTTCAGGCAGCCCCTGAAATTCCTATTTAACTGACCTGGCATGCCACAACTAACATGAAAATATGCTTTTACAGAGTGTAAATAAGCATGGAAATAGAGAAATGTAGTATTCCTTTCGTCAGCAACTGAATCACAAATAAACTTAAACAATAGCCTCTTTGAAATTTGGCTAATGCCTGAAGAGAAAAAGAGGAATGCAAGACCAAAAAATCCACCCACAGTCTCAACAAACTGATAATTAAAATCATCCTTGTTTACCATTCCAAACTGGTTAACGTTTTTGTGTCGCTTACCCCTACATACTCCCATGTATTCTATTGTAAAAACTGCTCATTACACAGGTGACATCTTAATTTAGAGGGACTTGGTTCTACTTCCTTTGAAATCAATACAAAAATTTTCATTGCATTCAGTGAGGGCAGGATTTACCCCTAAATCTGAGCTACGTTTTTTAAGAAGTAATTTATGTGTGTGAATATATATATTTATGCGCAAACACATAGCCACATTCCTTTGGGTTTTTTCCAATCCAAATATATTAAAAAACTGTTCCTAAACCTAATACTACAGGAACTCAGATATATATTGCATTTTGTGGTGCCCAGTGTAAACGTGACTGAGGTTGTCCACTGAGGTGACTGAGAAAATATTTCATTTCTCAGAAGAAATTGAAATACAGGAAGACATTCTAAACTTCCTCACCATGTTTTTTCTCTTCTCTGAATTAACAAGTTCATACTAACTGCAATTAAACCTTAAAGAAACTGAGAATTTACCTTTTCGAATATGCTTCTAAACAAGATATGCTTTGTAATTACCATATAATTAATTTATAACTACTTCCAAAAATAAAAAAACGGAACTTCTGCTGAATGCCAATTCTGAGACCATTAGTGAAAAAAAAAAGAAGTGATAGAAATAGAATTGTGTGTGAAATAGATACATCCCCATTTTCCACAAAACCTATATTATAAAGGAAGATTCTTGATTCAAAAGTTATTTTCCCAGTGAGCTACCATTTATCAATTTTACTCTGGTACAAGCAGCTCAAGAAAATCATAAAAATAAAATGCCTCCATCTGTTAAATAAAGGATCGGGATCCCATTATAACTTTGCTTCTGCTGACCCAAATTTCAGGGACTTGGAGTTGGAACCCATTTATACAGGTATAAACCTGAAAGCAGCATCTGTTGGGTGGTAAATGATCCTCTGAAAAATGGCTCATTTCTTATCTACAGGAGCAGAGCCTTCCACATGCACAAGAAAGGCAAGACAAGCTGCAAGTTTGATGGTTAGATGGATCTAATTGGAGTGTCATAAAATAACTGAACCAAAAGAAGGATAAGGTAATAGCATACTCCAAAATTAGCCAGAAAGACTGAAAGAAACTGAAGACACATTTAATGAAATCAGAATTGCCTGATATTACACCAGTGAGGACAGAACAGGAGGCAAACAACCAAAAATCTTCTTACATTTTCTGCTTGAAATTAACATCTACCTGTAGTTGTAAGGAACACATGATTCACAATGGTCCAGGTGGGATTGTTAAGTGGCTTGTTGATACTGAGAGATAGCACCTTAGTACACCCATAAAATACCAACATTCAAAAAAAAAGTCGTCTGTAACACTCACAGCAAAATAAAACAGGAGTTGAAATGATTAATCCAGAAAAGCTGCATTTTGTTTTTTCATTTGTTACCTTAAAATATTTTTCTGTATCATTTGCAATAGATATTTTTACTTGTATTTCTGTATTTTACTACCACTATGAAAGTAATTTCCTTTCCCAGTTGAAATTCATTTACCAAATCTGTGAATTGGAATCTTCTCATAGAAACTGTTTTAATGAGCTTTTTTCTTGTCTTCTGTAAAAGAAGAGTAAACAATGAGTCAGATGTAATTTCAGGTATTGAAGGGATAATTATAAAAAAGTATTTTACTTTCTTCTTATACATTTTAATAATAAAACTTTTATGTCCCAGAATAGTACAGTTATAGCCACAGAAGCCTTCCCCCAGTGAAGCAAATGAGAAATATTATACCATGTTTGATGGGTTTTGGATAAAGCCCTCAGCTGAACAACCTCATAACCTGTTTCTAGAAAAACAAGATATTTAATAGAGTGAAATCAATGGTCTTTTGCACTGTCACACCTGCAAGCCAAAAAATTCTTTGAAAATATCTATTTCATTAGAATGATATTTTAGAATATGTGAAACAGCTGGATTCTTTGAAAAATTATTTCATTAGTGCTCACATCCTCACAGCATGTCTATTACCAGTGGAATTAAAGCTCACCAACTGTTTAACAGAAACTGATTTTATACACAACACATTATGTGTACATTACAGGTGTTTAAGATAATCCTTTCTCTCTTGGGTCTTCTGTAACACGAAGCTGAAAGGGTGCCCTTTTATATGATAACCATATTTTCCCTATCTGACATTACAGACAGCGGCATATTACATGCCCAAGGCCTTGTCAGAGTGCCACATTAGGAGAAACATTCTCCAAATGACAGCAGGTGATGCATCATCGCTTCACTCTTTAAACATTTTATAATCACCTCCTCTTGCTTTCTGACTTGTGCTTTGCTTTTGGTGTCTGTGCCGTTGGTGTCACAGTGACCTTGCAGCTACAGCCTGTCCCCACTGGAACTGCAGCTCCCATAGGCTGTCACATGCAACTATAACCAGAGATGTCTGGTTAACAAGCCACCTTTGCTTTCAAAGTCATTGCTATTTTGAGTCTTATTGTAGTTTCTTATCTTCTAACAGCCACCTAAGGAGGGCCAGCAACAGTTACACAGCCAAAGCAGGGCTCAGGCTCTTAACAATTAAACAATTAGCAAGAAAACTGTCTTCCACTGCTCTGGTAGCCTCAATATTTCCTACAGAAAAAGGTGTTATTTCCATGTCTACTGCTCGTTCTCCTAATCAAAGTGGCTCTTGGAGGTGAACAGTCTGCTTCATTTCCCTCAGGTTAGTGTAATTTTTACACTCATTGAAAATTGTCCACAAGATTATGATTTTAAAAGATGTATACTAACACTAGGCAATTTGCATGAATCTTTGCCCCATGAGTCTGGGCAGAAACTACCTCCTATCTGTTCACAAGCAGGAAGGAATCAGTTCAGGCTATGGCTTTCAATCTAGCAGATGTCTCGGCTCCTCTCCAACTCTCATGCATTGCAAAGGACAATATAACAACAGCTAGGCCAACTGAAAAGGTATTTTTATTCTAGTTGGGTAATAAAAGCCAAATTCTGTTCTATGTGGTGGAACTGAATCAGAAAGATGAGCAGAAATTACTATGTATTGCAAGAGGTATAACACCTCTGTGGAGCAAGTCCTGCAGAAAAGGATTAGGAGAAAAGGTATGATGAGTCAGAAATATAGCTCTAAACAGGCACCCTGGAAGTTAGGCAGATGCCAATTGCCAAATTGACTCCAAAACATGATTTATTTAAGATTTAACCCATGGAAGAAGTATACTAGGAGTGATTGTTTCCCCACAGAAGATACTGAGGCAACACCAATTTTCATGACGGAAAGTATTTCTTTAGAAATGTTTTGAGCTTTCATAACAATGAGAAGAACTGTCATGTCTCAACCCACACTCACTCATAGATGGCAAAGCTGGTGAAGACATTCAGCTTCAGAATTATATTATTTTGCTTTCGGGGACAGCATATTTAGGATTGAATATTTAATGAGTACAGCCTCATTTTGGCTGATCAGAGCCACGTGTCTTTCCATTTGATTCAGTCACTGGTCTGCAGCATATGAATTCTCAAAATATCTTAGAATGAGAAAGCACTATATCTGTTTCCAAGACAGAAAATTTTTCATCACAAGCCTGATCTATCACTTCCTTCAAACTAATAATGTAGATATATGTTAATTTTGTATAGCATTGGGGTGTATTTTTGTATATTTTGTATATTTTCTGCTTTGAAAAACCTCAAACCTGTGTTTCCTGAACACATTTTTAAAAATCGTGTGGCTACAGTTTAAGAAAACTGTAGTCTAAAATCTTACCTATCCTTTAAGTTGCTTATTCTCCCATTTCTGGGACAAATTATAAGCAAAAAATCTACCCTAAGAAAAGAAAAATTTGAAATTGCTTTTGAGGAAAAAACATATTACTGGGTACCACAGGGGCTTTAGGAAAGGGGTAGTCTGCTAGAGCAAAGCAGTTCTGCTGAGCTAGCTACCATGCCTATGTTAAGTGTGACACAAGTGACTGGTAAAAGGAATAAGCTAGTATTAGTGTTGCAATGGAGGACTAGGGCACAGTGCCACAGTTTGCTGTAAGTGACTGGAGATTCACAGTCCACTTTCAACAAAACAATGACTATATGGGAACCAAATTTGGAAAGGAATGTCTTTCTGTACAATTAGATTTGATTACAAGCTGTAAATTCAAAGCTTGCATTTACAAAGATGTATAGGTATCTATCATTTTGGATCTGTTTGGTTTAAAATTCTACATATGGTATCACAGCCTTCCAAATTCCCAGAAAATTGAAGTGATTTCCATATTTCGTAAGTCATAGGTAGAAGTACAATTTATTGAAAAATCAAGTAAGATTTCACACCCTAGAGAAGTGCTGAGTACCTAACATTTTGAAATTGATTATACTTTGCAAAAACCTTAGGTTCAACATTAATATTCTATGGTGGATCAACACTGACATTGCCAACAAACAAAGGTGAATTGTGAGATAATAAACTGCCCTCCCACACTTTCATATTTTCTGTCAAGAATCTGAAATGACAGCATGTTTAAAGACTATTCAATGAAGCACTTTCTGACATTTAATAAACAGGCTGACAAATTTATAACTTTGAAGTTAAACAATGTATAGCACTAAGAGTGTATGGAGCCTCTGTTTTCTAAAGGGAAGGGAGGATCATGAATCCAGTAACATGGATTCAAAAGCCACAGAGAATTCTTGTGGGTTCATTCATTCATCATTAAATCAGTAACATCACTCAAGATCCACAGATAAGTCAAGATCAGTGTTTAATCTTTTTGATATTCAACAAGATGTAACTATAAACTTAGTTGTCCTGCTTGCAACAGAGTACTTTAGCACATCCTCATGCTCTGCTGAAGTGAGGCAGTAACTTAACAAAATCACTTCAGAGACCATCAAGTCATAACTTTTCTACTTCAGACTGCAAGCTCATATTCCCCTCAGAATGTTTCTCATATCCACTTACAGCACCTGAGCACCACTGAACATCTTTTGAAAGAAATAAAGACACTCAAACAGACCACGAGCCCTCAGAAGTATTATTCTTTCTTCCCACTGAATGTAGTGATGACATCTCCCATCAATTCAACATTCTAGAATCCAGTTCTTGTGGCTTCTTTGGTGAGAAGATTAGTCTTATTTTCACAGCCCACCATCAGCTACAGATGTCAGAGCTTTCAATATTCATTACGCCTGCTTTCCTTTGGCACCTTCTATGCTGCACAATGTTGTTCCAAGCTTGTCTGTGGGTTTCGACCACGATGGTGTATGTTTACTGTCATACCAAATGGTCTTTAGATATAAGTACAGCTTTACTTCCACAATATGGGAGGGAAGTGGAATTTTGCTTTAGGAATGTCCTCTTACAACATTTTAGTGGTCTGCCACTCAGCTGATTACCATGCTGGATATGTGTGCTCCAAAATAGGTACCAAATGCCCAAAGCAACATCCGCTATTCACAGTCCTTTTATGAATCTCCATTAAGAGAATGCTCTCTGAACAGCACACTGATATGCCCTTTCACTTATCAGGGAGATGGGATGAAAGCCACCTGACAACAACTAATAATGATCCCAGCTCTGCAACAAGATGGTTATCTGTGATATGCTGGCACCATATGTGGGTCACACAAGACATGGAGGTAAACTCTAAGCCCAAGATTGTAACTATAAATGGCATTTTGAGCCTAGAAACATCCTTCAAGCCTCTTTAGCATCTCTGAAGTCTCCGTAAACCCTATTATATTACAGCTTAGAAACATATTTATTTCAAACCTTGCAGTGTTTTAATCACTAGAGTAAATGCTGCTACAAAACTACAGCAGTACTGTAAGATCTGGATTATTTTGCTTGCTCTGACTAAACACAGATTATTTCACAGACAGCTGAGAGAGGGTGAAAACTTTCAGATTCTGCTTTCATGCCTAAGTTACACTCTACAACATGTCAAGATACATGCAAAGTTTATCTCAACAAGCCAAATCTAAAATGATACAGGAAAATCCAAGAAGCATTTGAAGAGTGTATATATGGCAGAAGTAAATATTCTCACTGTCTTCTCTGGAGGCTGTACTTTTAAGTATTCCAAAAGCAGAAAAAGAAGTCAAAAGGATTGGGACCAGATGTTAGTGGAGGGCACCATGAGTAGCTGTCTGCCCAGTTCCTCTAAGAGGAGATGCCACCCTGAGAGGTAAGCAAGGCTGACCTGTCAGTGAATCTGTTTGAACCTCTGCAGTTTTAGGTCCAGAGCATTAAAGAAGTCATTACCTCTCAGCCTCTTCTATCTCAAGAGCAATAGCTGTTCTCATCCAATTTTTGTCAACGTGTTGCTCAGAGCTGTAAACCCTTAGTTTTTTCTGATAAATGCATTAAATTTCTCTAAATAATTAATCCATCTTTTGACTTTCTCTTAGTTTGCACTGTTACAGGTGAGACAAGAATCAGGACTGAAGAACTTTCTAACTCATTTTATTGCTACTTATAATAATAGTGAAGTGAAACTGAGTGCACTAATCTGCTTTCAAAGGAAGCAAAGCAATGAGTAGTTGCTATAGCATCAGACTGGAAATTTCTCCTTGGCACATGTTCTGAAATAGCTAGATTTTCATTATGAGCCCTGGTAACAAGAGTCATCATGGACTAATTGTGGATTAGTTGTGAACTACTGTTTTTTACTTCCTTAGAGAGGAAAAGCTCTAAGAAATATCCAGGATTTCAATACTGCTGGTAGTTACAAGTCCCTAGCCCATCTGTAAACACAGTACAACATGCTGCGATAGTCAGTGACGTTTCCAGCTGGAATTCTGACCTTCATCAGCTTTATTGTATAGGTATCAATGGGTTATGAAAAAATCTGTGTTGAAGCCACAACATGTAAACTCAGAAGTGTAATCACACTAATTCGGGGAGCCATGAACTCTGGGCCGGAGTACACTGGGAGTTCTGCAGCTTTCTCTCTTTTGCAGGAGAACCAGAACTGCATAGTCCTTCAAATGTGCCAACCAAGGGACTTTTCTGAGTCCTTATGTCAGCTGTAAATAACTGAAAAAGTAGAAGGAGGGGAGCGAAATTCAGCTTGAGTTCTTTCTGGCAGCCAGAATGCAAACAGCATTTCAATATACTGTTAAGTAGAGGAAGGTCTTAGAAACTGTTGAGCTCTACCTACAACAGCTGTAAGGCTGATCCAAAACCTCTATTTTCTTGCTTCTCCTCCCTATGATTCAGAGAGAGAGTGCACATTTTCCCAAAGAACCTAGAAAAGAAAGACAATTGCTAGGATTTCTGTCATGAGTGGAACTCACTATTTTCTAAAATATGCTTTCCCAGCACTGTTGCCTGTATTCTTACTGAGGAGTTTGGAGACTCCAGTTGAGGACACATGGGCTGTAGTTCATAATTTACTGAGATCAAAATAGGCCAAAAGTGACTCCAAACTCAGGTTCAAAGTTCTCTTAGCAGCCAGCAGCCAAGTTTGAGCTGAAACCTGCAAAGCCGTCTGTAACTTTGTTGTTATACGCGGAAGACTGGCTTCAATAGGTGTGTCTTCCAGACAGCAGAACTAATGGGCCTTGTTTTCTTCTCCTTTTTACTTGCCCCACAGCAATTCCAACTCATAGCTCTTCTATTGCCCATCAGCATTTTCTGTTTCTTTTTTTGTCCACCCAATTCCCTTCCACAGGTGCAAAAGGCAGTAAGTGAGAGTTGATCTACATGATCTACATCTGTGTCTGATCTACACACCTGTGATTAGTCTTCTGGGCTTGCTAGTTGGCCACATAGAAAAGAAGTCAAGTTAATGTGATGTTAAATGGCATACCCTATTTAGCATCGTCTCTCTACCTTCTGTTTCTGTGGAAACTTATCTGCAAGATTTTTAGTCCAATTTTGAATTTCATTGAAAATTTAAAATTGGTTTTAAAACTCAAGGGAGACAGATAACATTTTTACAGAAGCTTAGTTTCTTAGCTTAGGTTTCTGCGATAGTTAGATATGTTCAGCCAAAACTTAATCACTCTCCAAATGGCAAGAAGTAATTCTGGTTGTGAAACCTTGATTAAGCAATGTGTTAGCTCAACAGAAAACTTTTTTCTGTGTCTCTGTCTAAAGAGAGATTTCTGGCGAGTATGTGTGCTGGGCACGGTATTTTTCCATGTCTTCATAGCAAATTCTAAGAATACAACATTGTCTTGTTTCCCACCCTTTCCCACCCCTTTTTGGTTGACTTTTCATGGGTTTTGTTTGCATTTTAAGGAATTAATGTTTCATTGACTAATACATTGTTAAGCTCTATTACATTGTTCTCCCTAATTAACAGTTTCTCCCTCCAGCTTCAAGGCCACCAGACTGAAGTTAATTTTTAAAGTAGAGGTTTATATAACAGAAGATGCATGAAACTTGGGCAATTTATATCATTTATCTGAACAGTTAGTGTCAGATAAATGATATAAATTAGCAATTATATTGTCTGGATTAGCAATTCCTTCAGTCAGGTTGCCTTCCTGACCTGCCTAAAACACAGGGATCCCAAGGTTCCTCACATGCAGGCTCCTTTTTACTGCAGTTGAAGCAAATCTACGAACTTAGCTAAAAAGGATCAGCATTTTTATCCAGATTATAAAGAAAGAAGCACAGCTATTTAATTGCCTCTTTTGATAGCCAATTTTCCTAAATGACTAGAAAGAAACTATAGCAATAAAACTACTGAAATCTAGTAGTACAAAAGAAGAAACTTCTTATTTGACTTACTAAGGGCAACTTACCTCCTTCCTCTTTTTCTAACTATGTCATCATGTTACAAACTTTTCAACATCAGGTTTTCAGTAGCTAAAACACAACTGCTTACAGCAGCAAAACTGAGACTGAGCCTACAATGGCAAATGTACAATTTCTTTGGAATGGGCAGGCATTTATCATATGCTTTCACAGCATTAATATTAGTGCCTTTTCAACCTTAGAAAACAATTTTGGCAGAATAGTTTTACCAGTGAGTGAAGTTTTATGTATGAACAGAGTTCAAGTAAAAATATTAAAAGCGCCAAGTGGCTGATAGCAGCTACATAAATTTAGTATAGCAGTCTTCATTGCTCAATAACACTACTATAACAACTGTTCAGATACAGGTCTAGAGATTCATTGCTTTTCCATTTCACTGACAAGTATAATTAGAAAAATATAAACACACCTTTGCAAAGCACCAACACATTACAGACCTCCAGATGGGCAGTCAGTGAACCACCCTCCATGAAGGTTAAAAAATTTACCCAACAATTTTGCTAATTTCAACAAGTAAAGAGTCCAGGAGGAATAGTTTTACAGTCAAGCATAGCTGCTTTTAGAAAGTAAAAAATTGAAAGGCTTAAAAAATGATGTGTCCTGTTAGACTAGCTCGTGTATATAGAAACCCTCTAATTTAAAAATGGCACTTATTGTTTGGAAACAGAACAGGGATTTAAAAGTGTTTGTCCATTCATACCCCACCCTTGGAAATAATTATTGAAACTCTATAGAGAAGCATCCTAACATGATTTATGAACAGTTCCTTACTGGCAAGGTGCTTTGGTTCTTTGTTTTAGTTTCATGCTTTGGAATAGAGGAAGGTCGATAGTTACTTAGAACACATATACCCTCATTCACATACACCAGTTTCACCCATCTATATGGCAAAATAAGTAAAGTGGGAACTCTGAGACAGAGAGTTAGCCACACTAAGATTGAAACAATTTTGTTTGTTAGACAACTGTACTGCTTTCAAGCTGCAAAAAAAATCTGTTATTAAGCATATGCGTATACATATGTGCCAAGAATTCTGCCTGTTCTTGATGGCTGTGGACAGAGGGATCATCTTCCCCTTCAGCTTTACCTATTTAAGATTTGTTTAACTTATTAAGAACTGCAGGAAAAGGATGGTCTCTTGAGTTTTATGTAGAGATTTGATGATAGAAGTTATACCCAACAAAAGGCCCATATATAGCATATTCCTTTGACCAACATGAAGACTTCATCAAATAAAAAATTCACCGCTAAAAATGGTTAGAAAACTACTACTAATAGTTCATTAAATAAAATTAAGTATGTGGAGGGAAAGATACATTTCGTTTTAAAATACTATTTGTGCTCATTTATATCATCCTGTTGTATCTGCTGCTATCTTTATCAATATTCCTTGCTTAAAGCTGTCTTTAGGTAACTGTCAACATTGTCCAGTAGAACATGTATGTGATATCTCTTTTTTTTTTTTTTTTTTTTAACATCCTTGTGAAAAAAGGATACCCTGCTAAATTCTTTCTCCCTCAGTTTTCAATCTGAGGAAGATAGAAGAAGGAAGGATTGTTTAGGTAGATAAGGACTCAATGTTAAAAGAGTAGGAAATTTCCAGAAATGTTTTAAACACAAAGAGGAAATTTTCTACTAATTATAATAAAAGCTAAAAAGCAGTTGAAGAAAGTTGTCTGAAGACAAGCAACAAGGCAACAAGTGCGTGAAGGACAGAAGTCAGAATAGAAGAACTATTTAAAGAGAAAAATAAAAAGAGAGAAGTTCTAATACACCAACTAAGAGAAATGTTCTACATTTAAACTGGTAGAGAGAAGAGTGTAGAAATCAATGTTGAACAGGATCAAGTAAAAACCTCAGCAGACACTCTGAGAAAGTCATAGCAGGAGCACCATAAACGATCTATAACAAGATTGCTTGCTAGTAAGCATGGCCAAAATAGCCTTGTGCTGAACGAAGCTTGAAAACTGCAAGCCAAGAGAAAGGAAAAATATTAATTAAAAACAATTTTAAAAGCTAGAGACCTAGTCACTTGTGAAGAAAATGATAAGGATAAGCAAAACCAGAGACTGCAGCAGGCAGATAAAAGAAGAAGAAAATAGCGTGGGGCACTACCCATGCACATCATATTTCGACCCCTAAAACAACTGGGATTGGCACTGCTCTCTACTTTAAGGATAATTTTCACTGAATAATCTGGTTAGCAAATGTTCACAGCTCAATGGGGAATCAGTCACTCTTCTCCCTCCCGTAAGTTCTTTCCTGTGAGGTTTATTACTCTGCCCACTGAATCGTAGTTATGTGCTCCAACAAAGACCTCTTTAAATCATCACCTACAGAAACTGTTTAGCTTTTTGGTAATTTGAGACCAGCTATTGCAAAAAATGGAGCATCCTTGTATAACAGAGAATACTCCTCACATAGAGGAAACAAGGATTCATTGCAGACAAGGCAGAAGAACAATAGACTCACTGTTGAAGAAAGGCATAAATAATTGAGAACGCCTGCAAAGGGACTAAGTTCTCAGAGAAACTGGCTTTTAGCCACTTGTAAATTAAGTGTGAAGCACACAGAAGTAGGAGGTAAACAAATCTGAAATGATTAGGCAAAGGAACAGCCAAATACTAGTCCCAGGCAGTCAGCATATTAGCCCTAGCTGTAGGTAAAGCACAGCAGACATTTTGTATGAGTTGTAACAGCAGGCTACAATCTTGTTTGACTGCATGACCTCAGTGTGTGTGTATATACACACATGTACACACACATACACACACATGCATACGCACACAGATGTATACTTAAAATCAGGCACACTCCAGCATCTGTACATGAGTATAGGACACTATTTGTGGTCTCCAGCTGGGTGAACCCCAAAATGTTCTACCTAGAGGAACACATTCCACAGCATCTATACATTCAGTTTGGTATGTACCTTCACACATTCAGTGATCACAGTTCTCTAACCTCGTGCAAACCCTGCCATACCTCAAGGTCCCACAGCCTTTTTCTTCCGAGAGCTGCACCAGTCTCTAACACAAGGCACCATTTGCTGGGACCTTCATCACCCTTAAGCTGCAGCAAATTTGGGACTGTCATTTCTCCTGGAGTCTATACCTCTTTTGTCGATGCTGTGAAAAACCAAAAAAATTCAAACAAGTTTAGACTAGTTCTGCATTTCTCAGGAAGATTCCCCCTTACAAGCAGCAAGTATCCCAAAACAACAGTTTTTTTCTCATCAGCTGCCTACTTTGAGTGGGCAATCCCATGTCCATAAGCACTTTTCTCTTTCCTTGTTATGCCTCCCCATGTGGGAGGGAGGAGGAGGAAAAAAAAGAAAAAAAAAATACAAAGAGCCATCAGTGCCATATCAGGGGTGACATGTCCATCATGTCTGTAGGCCACTCACCCTGACAGAGTAAGACATTCATCCTGCTTTAGCAGTGCAAACCCAGGGGGCACTGAGCTCACAGGCTGTCCCCTGGAGGACATGCAGATCCTGACAACTGACCTGTATACCACAAGCAGGAGTCTCTCTTACTCCACAGTTACAGTCCACCATCAGCTTTGTTGCAAAGCTCACAACCCTGAACAGATTTACAGAAAAGTAGTTGAAGGGGCTTTTTTTCCCACCACAGTAGCTCAGAACACCAGAGATTTCAGTTTACATTCAGATATAAGCCCATGCCACCCCTTTCTTCCTTCTGTCCTACCAGGACTAAAGCTGCTCTGCTAGGAATCAGAAACATCTGCAGTTGCCCCAGCTGAAAAAACAAGTCTGTAAGTCAGAGACTTTAGTCAGCTAGTGCCTCTTGCTGCAGTGGAGGTGTGCCTTATTACTCTCATGCCCTCTAGTTTACATACAACCTTCTTACTCCCCTCTCTCAGGTTTCCTTACAAGCCCTCATCATTGTATAGTAACACTTGGACCTCTAGGGAACCTCAGTCAAGGTCAACCAGTCAGTCAGTTGGTCCCTCCCATCCACACATCTCCTCTCTTCTCCCCCTTCCTCTCAGCTGTCATAACAGTGTATCTTACCCCAAAGCTGAACAGGGTTTCTGATTAGAAACCCACCATGCCAACTGGGCATGTCTTTTAACACTTTTCTGACTAGCTGCTGCCAAGACATGCTATTTTAGATGAAAGGTTAAGCAGGGATGAAAATGCCCTTACTGATGTGATAGCAAAGTTGTTGGGTGGCATTTATAGAGAACTCCAAGTTGGACCTTTTCCTTAAGATAAGCCTTTAATAAAAGAGGCTTAACATGCTCTTTTATTAATGAGCTCTTTTATTAAATGGCTTAACAGATATCAGAACACAGGCATTCTTGTGCATCTCCCCCTGTCACATTCTCAACCATCCCCTACTGCAAACAGCCGGGACATGCCAGAACATGCTACCATAGAGGCAACCCCCACAACACCCGTTTCAGATAACTTTATACGGTTTGAGAAACATCTAGCAGCTTCATTGATCTGCATTTGAAAAGACAGTACATACTCTCAAGAGTGCTTGGTTTGCTTAAACTCTTCTGTTACCAAAAAAACAGGAAACAATGGCTCCTCCTCTGAAAGGATACATTCAAAGAAATAGCAAGCAATCTTTGTTCTTTCTAAAATGATCAGTTTTACATAAAAGAGTACAGGATCTCTGTTGCTTCAGCACCATGCAGTTTTCAGCAAACAAATCATAAATAGCCAGTACTGCTACAGATACCGAGCTTCCAATTTACAAGAGTGGGTGGAGCTTAAAATGGTGGTCAGGCACCGGCAAATCTCTGTTAATGAAAAGTAAATGGTTTGCAATGATGGGGGTGATCTCTCAGTGTAATCACATGGTTTCCTGTGGTTTCTTTGTGTTGAGGTATACTTTCTTTTACTCCACTTTCTCTCTTTTTTGGGTGTGTATGTGTCAGGTTATGTCCTGTTGCACACTTCTGTAAGTATGTGTAAGATTGATTGTTTCCCTTTTCTTTCAATCTGGTTATGTTTCTCTGTCTTTCTGTTGCATTTTTTCTGACCATAATGACATCTTTTTGGATTCTGTCTATCACTTTCCAAGATGTTGTAGTCATTACTTGTTAGAGACAGTCCCACACCCCAGTGTGTCATCCTGTTCATGTTCATGTTTCAAGTATAACTGCAGGAATTGCTAGCACTGCTCTGTGGATCATGAGTGGGAAAATAAACCCTTCTTCCTTTGCTCTGTTCAGCTTACCTTGCATGACAGATTTACTTGCCCTCAGAAGGGACCATGCCAGAGAATTAACACTTTTCCTAAAAGCAACTCTAAGCAAAGGGCTATCCCTCTCCAGGGAGATCCAGTACATGCCATCCAGTCAGGAAGAGACCTGTGGCGACATTGTGCTGCTTGTTAACTTTTGCCCAGCAAATGTATGGTTTCAAATTAATCAGCCTGCTGTCAACACACAGAAATCTGCACACTGTCATGCATCTGTACAAGAGCCTAACTGGTCAGCATCTCATCGTTTAATAGAAATGCATGTTTCTGAAGTGTTACAAACATGATAATCAACATCATTGTTTAGGAGGGAATACTTTAATTCACTCATTAAGTTCAGCCACCTTTACCATCAGTGCATGAGTAGTAGTGCCAGGAAGGGTGGCCAAACCAATCTGCATGAGCCAAAGACTTTTTCCTACATGCATTCCACACCTAGCCTACTGCCAAGAGTAATTTAGGTCATAGCTACACTAGCAAGTAATCACACCAGTTTACACTGGTATGTCTTTTTTTTTTTTTTTTTTGGGGGGGGGGTGTCGTCTAATTCATTATTGCAACCTTTAACTGAAGGATAAATTGAGCCAAATGTAGTGTTTTTATTGTTGTATTTATCACTGTACTGCTGATGTAACTATTTGGGTTTGAATATGGAATCTTCTGCTCAGGAAAGATTGAACTTTAGTTAGTCTCATAAATGTCAATGACTGGCAAAGAAATTTTGTCTAAATGTGAGCATTAAATGTCTCATACTTACAGTCCAGATGTACCATCATTGGTTTTACATTTTGTAAGGAGAGGCTGAAAACCAAGGAGAACACGAGGAGAAATCTCCCAATAATAGCACATATACAATGCATCCACCCTGGACAACATGCCCACCTGTGGCAGCAGATGCCTGGTGCCTTGTCCCTTAGGCCAAGGTTCCCCTTCAAGGATTTTGTTTTATCTTATCCTCAATTAATCTTAAAAAGACAATAAAAATCCCAGCGTGAACTCAGATTGCAGGAAATGAATGTTCCAAGAAATTGCTGAAATAAATGCACAGAAGCGTTTTTCGTGGCAGAGTGCTGTGCTTCTTTCTCCAGAGGTCAGCAGCAGGAGCGACATGCCTGCTCTGCCCTCCTGGCTGCTCTGCTTTTCTGTCATCTGAGTAATTCTAACCTGTTCCTGCAGGTCTTTCTTCCCACTCTTCAGGCCATGTTTTCAAGCTTGTCCTTTCGCTAGCAGTGGGCACGCTGAGGAGCACTAACAGCAACACTAATAGAGCCTCCTGGCCCTGATCCAGGCTTGTCATGTTTGATTCACCACTTCATTGTGGCACTTCCTTGGCATGGGAGGATTAAGTGGGCGTACAGGCTCTAGCCACTTTCCTCATAGTCTCGAGAGGAAGGTGTGTGTCTGGCAGTGAGGCACAGCTGACGCAGTATGGCATACACTGTTCCAGCTACTTTTGACAGACGAAATTGTTCCTTGGGGCTATAGAGAACTGTAGAGAAACTGAGGCAGTCTAGCTGCACCTCTGTGCACCAAAGGAGACACCAGTTTGTCCCACTATTAGAAAGACGCAAGGAAAGCCTTAAATCATTGGTATTTTCCATCGCAGGTCCAGCCCAAAGCGCGGTAAGAACAAAACAGGGGTCTGGGAGAGTGCTTAACCAAATGCTGTTGTAGAAAAGCAAAAAGACGCTAGCACAGATCCAATTATATGTCTTAAAATATTTCTAGTTCCAAAGGATAAACCTAGAGTTATTAAAAAATCCCATACTTGGGGACTTTATTGCATATTTAGCAAGAACAGAGAAGCAACTTTCAAGGAAAGAAGAAAGGGAGTCAGTCATGAAATAACAGGGTCACAGAACAGCCTTGACATTTATACCAAGTGAGGTGAGCAGCTCCTCAGAAGTCAACTGGGAGATCTCAGAGTGTAGTTGCAGCAGACTCACATCTGTTATGCATGTGTATTTAGTTTTTCAAAATCTGCCCCAATCCCAAATACAGTCCCACAATCAGAATAATTTGTAAACATCACCCAATTTTGAAATCCAGCACTGTGAAGATTGAAAGTTGGGCAAGTTACAAAATTTATAAGCTTGTGCTTATATTTTCCAATTCTTACACAATATTCTAAAAATAGACATTAATTACATAAAAAAACACTGGACTTCTTTGGCCATTTCAGTTTCAATTTTACATTATCTAATTATAATGGGTATATCTAGCACACCCAAGTATATATGTTGCAGATGTGAAATATTATCATTATAATGTGGAGGGGAAATACATAAACTAATTGACAACACCATGCGAAGTAGATAAATGGATCAGATACACTGGAGGTTTGTTATTGTTACATCTTGTTTTCCAAGTTATCACCAATGTCAAAAGATCTATATTATTTGTACCTTTTTAAAAGTAGGAAAAAGCAAATTACTGGGTATACAAAATAACTCAAAGTAGCTGCCTGAACACCATTAATAATGGCGTTAGCAAAAGATTTAATACTCACAGGAAAATTATAGTAAGGACTTCACGAACTGCAGTATGTCTGCAAATTACTTGTAATACTCAAATTTAATTACATTTTTAGTGGGGGGAAAAAGCACTTCAGTAACCACTGTTTTACTTTAGTTTTTAAGACCTCAGACACAGAAATGAAATCAATGTTCATACAAGTACTAACAAAATATGGCAGATATTCCCTTGCTTATAGTGTGCAAGTACCTGCTTTTGGAATATTATTAAAGGTTATTGATACAGTGTGAAAAAAGGTCCAGTTTTTCCATCATCCATCTAGGCAGCCTTCTCTCCCAAATTACCTTTGACAAATTTAGCTTTAGTTTTATGACAAGTCTTCTATAAAGTCTTCTACAAACTGTATCATCAGATAGACTCATCTAATGCAGTGCCTGCTTTATGGCAAAGAAGAAGAGATTCTCCTGCTGCCAGGTAAGTCCATCAACAGAAACCC
Organism: Pygoscelis adeliae; assembly: GCF_000699105.1. Classification (NCBI taxonomy): domain Eukaryota; kingdom Metazoa; phylum Chordata; class Aves; order Sphenisciformes; family Spheniscidae; genus Pygoscelis; species Pygoscelis adeliae. The sequence goes on along the minus strand of NW_008823919.1, from coordinate 633,330 downwards.
CAGGGCTAGCTGGATACTATCCTTCATGTTCAAGCTATGACTAGCACATCTGAGCCACCTGAAGTGGTTCATTATGGCTGATACTATAGAATACTTTTGATCTGCCTCATACACTTTCCAGACAGATTTATTACAGTAGAAATTGTTTAGCTTGAAATTAATTGTATAGTGCACTTCAGCACAGCTAACCAGATATGATAAACAATCTGAATAGTGTTAAGAAAAACAAGCTGTACTCTGAACTGAATTGCTCATAGTATGTTAGACAAGAACAGGAACAATTTCCACAAATTATGAGCTATTTTCTGCATGATTTTTACTGGCAAACTGAAAGATACAAATGAATAGCCTGAAATGGATTCCACTGCATGTGGAATAAACCCATTAATTTAAAATAAAATAGAAATAGCTGCTTTTTAAAATCATACTTTACCTTCAGATTCTATCAAATTTTGCATTGCAATGAAGTGTCAAAGGCAACTCTATGTTCCTGCAGTCTTAGGTCAGCTGAGAGCAAAATGGTTCACTTTTTCCAAGTTAGAGTGTTGCATCCAATGCCTATAATTCTCTGTGATCTGTTCAGATTGTATTGTTCCCTGCCCCTTCACACCTCTGTAATGTCCATTGTGTGTAGGGCACAAGAACCAGTATTTGTCTCTGTCTTTCTCACTCATACATGCACATGTCGGAAGAGGTTTTAATTTGTCTACCAGAATATTTTTCTTCCTGATTCATGCTGCTTCTGATACATTCTGCTTTAAGTTGGCAGTTTGTACTACATTGATATCACACAGTGGCAGATCTATGTACAAGTTTGTAGTTTATTTATATAGAGCTGGTAAAAACAAGCAATCAAATTATTGATTCTTTACAGTTATCAAAGTGCAAAAGAGATTGCTTGATCTGGTATTGAAAATTGAAGGGATTTTTTGCCTTAACAATAATGCTTAACTGTTTCCAATTTATACAAAACCTTAGTTTTAATTGTCAAGTTCCCAATTGTTGTTGTAGGCCAGCAGTTTGTACTACCCCCGATTCTATCATCAGGCACAGAAGGATATTTGCGGAGTCCAATTTTGTTTTATTGTACACAATTCAAAGGAACAGATGTGTGAACAAATAGAACAGAATATCAGTGCTCCCGCATCTACAATAACCCTGACAGAAAACACACTGACAGCCCTACCACACAAAAGCCCTTCAGCTTTATAAACATTTTGTCACTACAAAGAGCAACCCTTGACCACTATTTAGAAGACAGGCAATCCTATCTGAAAGAAACATGGTACTCTCTTAGACTCCCTCTTAGGCTTTGTATGTGCTATGAGTTTCAGGTCTGTAAGTCCCAGCATGTGCAGCTCTGCTCTTGAATCTACAGCAAGCAGGAGTCAGCTGGCAGGAGGTGTGTTTTGTTTGCTATCTTGTGGTAAGTCCCTTATGTGCTCCCACCTCCGCACGTGCTCTCCCGGATGGGAGTTCAACCTCTAAAAATATAATTTGCATTCAATGCGATACAGCCTGAAGCTGAGGACACGCAGCCTTAGCCACACAGAACTGATCTTACGTGAACTTTCTTTACCTATAATATAACTGTATCAGTGAAAATCGGATGTAGTCCTGGAACAAACAAGGTCAAAATACAGATCTTACACACTTGTCTTGATTTTGGAACTTGAAATCAATGAAAGTTGCCCAGTGGTCTAGACCAATAATAGCAATTAACAACATAGACTTAATAAAATTACATCAGCAGTCCACAGCTCATGAGCAGACCACCCTCTCTTAGCAGCTTCTGCTTCTCAGCGTATTTGCTTAGCTTATTGATCTTCCTGTGTCATGATTCTATAGAGATGCAATTTTCTTTTCAGTGGAGGGCTTGCAGATTTCAAAATTCCTTTCCCAGAGAAATGACTAATGAGGGAGAAGATGGGTCCTAAATGAGACATCTCCCATCAACCCTATTCTTAAACTCAAGAAGGATTTGAGAAATACACACCTCTTTCTCTTCCCCTCCGATTCCAAATTTTTGAAAGAAAAATAGCAGAAAATGACAGCTTTTCAATAAAATATTTATACATCTTCTTGTTTTCTCTGAAAAAAAATGAATACTGGAGATCTGTAGAGCAAAAAAAATTATTGTCTTAAAACTGAGGTATGTGGACCTAGCCTCGCCCAGCACAGATCTTTCTTTCTAGTAAATCTGCTATTCAAACTATAGATGGTAGCTGTACTTCATGTACAACAGAAAGGCACTTTCCCTGGGTGCATATAATCTAAACAGTATAAGCAGAGTGGAAGTGCTGAAAGCCCGAATCCTGTATGTAGAAAAATAAAACTAGAAAACCTGTCCAAACAATCTCTGGTATATCCAGCATTTGACATATGTGTTTGACAGGGTGGGGAAAACAACTTTATGATTACTTCTAGGTGGACTTGCATTTCAGCAGCAATAATGATTTGTCATTAATCCTTGCTCTCAAAATCTAGCTCCTGAAATGAAAAGGTATGTAGGGAACACTCATAAAACCATTACATGGGAGGGTGTCCTATTCTACCGTGGAAAAGATCAGTTCTGCCATCAGTTGCTACGTAATACCTTGGCATTTGGTAGCTTTAATGTTGTTTATGACAAAATGGTCTAAGCACATTAGGAAGACTATAGGAAGTGGTAATAAGCTATACTACAGTAATATAGTTAGGTACTCAAGTTATTTGAAAGGATTTACCAAATAGCTTTATGAAGAGGAAGTAAGTCGCAGACCAGTCCTCCTCCCTTTTTCAGCTGCCAATGCTAAGACAAGTACTATCCTTGCATGCCCAAGCAGCCATTGAAATTGATTGCAGAAAAGTTTTTTTTTCTGTTGTTGTTGGATTTTTTCCTGTTGGTTTTTTGGTTTTGGTTTTTTTTTTTTTTTTTTTGAATGGGTAGGGACTGCAAGGAAGATTTGAAAGGGGCTATAAATAAGAAGGAAATAGATTTATTTTCCTACTGCCATACTGAACCATCAAATAAGTCCTGCTGTACTTCTCCACAAAGAGAAAATGAGGAAAATTAGATTACTTACAATTGTCTCTCTGGATTTTTAATATGAAAACTTGCAGATGAAAATTTCAAAGAAAAAATCCACCTACTATTTAATTGTGCCTGGATGAAACAAAATCCCCAGAAAATAACCTCCATGACAGCAGACTTCAGGCAGTTGAGCTTCCAGTGTGATCCTTACATTGCAAGAAAATGCACTTGGAATTACTGAACAGTGTTGCTGTGAAGAAAACAACATAAGCCAGCGGTGTGCCCTTGTGGTGAAGGCAGCCAACCACATCCTGGGCTGTATTAGCAAGGGTGCAACCAGCAGGTCCAGGGCACTGATATTTCTCTATTCTGCAGTAGGGAGACCACGCCTGGTGAACCGTGTCCAGTTTGGGGCTCCCCAGGCACAGCTATACTGGAGCAAGTCCAGCAAACTCCAAGCTGGTCAGAGGGCTGGAGTACTTGATGCATGAGGAGAAGCTGAAGGAGCAGAGTTTCTTCAGCCTGGAGGTGGGAAAACTTAGGTGAGACCTTTCTGCTGCCTACAGCTGACCCCACTGGAACATGCAGAGAAGACGGAGGTGCACAGTGGAAGGACAAGAGGCAATGTGCATAAGTTTCAGCATGGCAAATTCCAACAGGATTTTTTTTTTAACCTGAGGACGATCAAATACTTGAACAGGGTGCCCAGAGAGGCTGTGGGTTCTCCATTTGGAGATATTCAAAACCCTGCTGGACACAGCCCTGAGCAACCTGATCTAACCAGACCTCCCTTTGTCCTTTTTACCTTTGTGATTCTGTGACTCTCTGTGTTTATCAACAACTTCTGCTAATGCTGCTACTAATGTGCATATAAAAAAAAAAAAATCCTTTCTTGATCTCTAGTGTTGATGCATCCTTTTTATGTTAGCATAACTCCATACTTCTCAGACACTGTTTTTGTTCTATAAAGAGAATGAATGGGTCTTTTCCAGCGTTGTGTTTTTGGTTTTGTTTTTGTTTTTACATCATGACAGCCATCCAAATATACAACTATCATGGAGAAGAGGCACAGGGATTTTTCACTCTGACAGTTACATGGACTATGGCGAGTGCTACAGTCTAGAGAGATGGGGATGCTTGTGAGGTTTATCCCATTTAACTGTAAACTCTGTATCTTAGTTATCAGTACCAAGTGTCAACAAAGAGCTTAGCAAGAGCTGTTGAACCTATCCAGGATCTGTTCAGTGCTGAGCCAAAACATACTTTTTATTGCTATGGCTGGGTTATTAGAAATATTTGAGCTTGTTACTCCAGAGTTTAGTTGTGTTTTCCTACACAAACTGCAAGCACAGTAGACATACTATGTATATCTATGTAATGCAGATATAGATACAAACTCCACAATGAAGGGTAGAGGAGAGATTTCAAGTAGACATTACTGAGATAGCAGCTATTGTGCTTGTTTGCATTAGGATTTTATGCTGTTTGCTATCTTCTTAGAAAAATATGCTCTATACATTATGTTATAACAGTGACTGCTCCAGGTAATACTGTCACATGTTTAGTTGTACGTGATTAACAATGTCTCTCTTTATGTAAATGCATTGGATTCTTTTTTGCATTTATGCAATCAGAAAATTTGAGTCTTTTGATAAATATGAGTTTGAACAGATCAAGAATGCAGCATGTCTTCTTGCTTGATTACACCTGGAAATGACCCTTTCTGAGAGAAGTAAAGCTTTGGCAACAAGCACACAGAGGCATCCGAGCTTGGAATCCCAAACAGAAGGAATAACTACAGGAAAAAAAAACTAAGGCAGAAAAATCTGAAATTACAAGGTAGGAAGAGAAAAAAATGATATTATGCCAATCATTTTTAAGAAAGAGAAACAGTAATGTGTAATGTAGTCTCCTGGCACCAAGAAATCCAGATGGTAAACAGAGGAGACATCTCATTTTACATAACTGCCATATACACAGTAATGTTTTATGGCCACTCCTTTTGGTTATCAAACTCTTGTCACTCTGCTGTTCAGCATAAAAGACAAAATACAGGAAGTATCAGCAAGATTTTTTTTTTTTTAACAGCTGGTTAAACTTCAGACAAGTGAGATATTTTGTATCTATCCAAGCTGATTAGAAGGCACTAGTAAAAGTGTTCCAATAACCTCAAATCAAGATTCTATAGGAAACAGGACAATTTTCAAGTCTCTGCCAAAAACTGTCCAAAGTGTAAACAAATAAAAAAGCAAAACAAAAAAACCCCAAACATCTCAACCAGTGGTAAAGCCTAACCAAAAATAGAGTGATAGAATAGAAATGGTGCTGTCAACGGTAAATTTAATGCCTGCATTATGAGACTGGTCCCTTAATTAGCAGTCAAACACCATGAATAAAGATATGTTCTGTCACATCAGAAAGCCTGTAAAAGCATGTTGTCACTATAGTAATGTTATGGCATTTATAGGACCTGTTAAAGCTTAACAACCAATGATGTTGCTCCTAAAAACTAGCTGATAAAAAAAAAAATTGACTTCACATGTATTAAACATCGGTGCAGAACTACCAATTCTTTGATGTAGCTGAATGTGTTTAGAAATTTGGAGCCCGATTCTTAGTTACACTGATGTAAATCCAAAGAAATGCATCCGCATTGCTGAAGTCAATTGCATCAAGCCAAAGCCACAGGGAATCAGCTCTTAAGAATGTGACCCTCCAACTACAAAAACTTCATAAATACACCTCTTTTTCTGTTGCAAGGATACTGTGACTAATGTCACAAGATTAAAGACCTTTAGGTCTGCTTTGATTTACACTGGAGTCTGAAGATGTAATCCCTAGAAGTTCTGACTCCGGCCTTTGTCATTTTTTCCTCATATGGAACAGACAGTCAAAAATCTGAAGTTTTTTGCCATGGCTTCATTGTATGTAAAGCAGTCTGCTTAGATAGTATCACTTTTTCTGTATTTAAACCTCTAATACCAATTCTAAGAGGCAAGGTAAGATTTTAAACCAATGCAGATACAAGTAGAGATTCTCACTGAAAATCAAATCCATAAGATGGAAGTACAGTCTAGTTCAGGCACTGGTTATTAAGTTGCTGGGACAGCAGCACTGCACCAAATCCCCCAGTTCCCTTGGAGATCTTGCAGCGGTCTAAATAGCAGGTTAGGTGCAGCTGCTGCACCACTGTTCTCCCACAGTAAAAAACAAAGCTCATACATAGCAGAAGGAAGTGTGATACGACTTACTATGTTTTACAGTTATATCAGAAGTGAAGGATGCATTTTCTACTACCCTGCTGACTAGCACACAGTGACTTCAACATGGGACAGAAGCCTACCCTTCACAGCTCCTGCCTTAGCACTGGTAATAAGTCTTCTTCGTCTCTGCCCTGAAAAACACCTTTCACTCCTAGCTGCCCCTTCCAGACCATGAAGATAACAATGCAGATGTCTAAGAGCATGATCGGGATTGATTAGTTAGTGTGCCAAGAGGGAAAAAAGAAAAATTGCTATAGTGTCAGCTATACTTTTACATGCTTTTACGGTGACACTGACAAAAGAACAGGAGCCGTGGCAGCCTCACATATCAATGCTGCAGAAATGACACCAAATCTACACGTTAAAAAAGAGTCCACAGCTTTGCCGCATACTCCAGAAGCACTGAAAAGAGGATATGAAATGTAGGAACCCAATAGCTTGCTTTTCATGCAAACAGCATCAGTATGAATCAACACTTGCCGCATTTTACAAACTAAGCATATTTCAATAGAACAGGATGAAAAAAAATGAGATTTTGTGTTGGAGAAAATTCAGGTCATGGCCACAGAGCCAGTCATGCTGTAGATCAGAGGTTTTCAGCTTTTTTCCTGGAGTTCTTGGGGGTCTGTGGGCTGCTTCTCGGTGGTCATTGACCTGGGCAAGTTTGTTGATCTTTGCACCAAATTGAGCATAAATTCCTACCAAATAGTCTACAGATCAGAACAGAGGTTGCAGCTCTTATGCAATACTTCTTGAAAGTGTCCCATGAGACCACATCTCATATGTGTAGCTCTAGTATCTCTGTGTAGAGCTCCAAACCTGCAAAATCTCTGTGTACCAATCCCATTAGGCTCACAGGGCCACGTAGCCACACATCAGGTACCTCCAGGCCTTCTTCTGGGGGCATGTGTGGTAAAAGCTGACTAAGCTATGCTTCACAGACTGCTTTGTCAAAATCAAGCATTACACATTTGCTCAGAGTACATAGCAGGCAGAACAAAAAGTAGAAATAAGATGAGTTTGTATTCATATTTCCTCTTATTTACACAAAATTGTCTTCTTGGAAACTTTAATTTAAAGTCCATTCAATTCTATAAACCCTGTTTCTGGTGAGGGAGAAGTTTGCCCTGCTGCCAACTGCATCAGTTGGTTGATGGGTTCTTTTTCACTCCCAGTTAGCACACCTGTACTGCTGGATCCCAACTTCACCTACCTTTGAAAGAGAGCTCAGATCCTGGTGGTTGCATGGCAATGGCAGACATATTTCACTGCAGGTCCAACACACGTGTACATGCCCAGCAGTAGCCCTTACAGGGCTCTTGCAGAGTGCACAGAGCTGTGGATTTCTGTGGCTGTATCATTCGTGACACCTGAGCTACTTTAAAGGTAGTTCATGTCTGCACAAGTTGCACCCAAACCTCTGACTGCAGTGGAGAAGCAGTGTTGGTGCTGTTCTCACACACATGCACCCCAGACATCGCTGAGAACAGACTCCCATCTCAGCTCCATGCTGTTAGGCCAGCGCTTTCATTTAAGGGTCATGACTGAGATATAAAAGTCTTGAAATCCTCATTGAAGCAAAAGAGCTTTACTCCCTGGTGTCTACCGATAAAGAGTTTTCTCTCTGTCCTTATTTGGCTTTATGTCTCCCCAGTAGCCCTTTGATTTAAACTACTTGTAGTTAGATTGAACAAACTAACATAAATGTGGTATTTATTAAAAAATTACACATATTCCTTCTTTCTCCACAGTATGTAAGAGTATATTTGCTTAAATTATATCAAGAAATATTCATTCTAAAAAGAGTTTTTAAATATTGCACAGGATTTTCTACAGAAACTGGTATGATAAACAAAAGCCTATACCAGAGTGATGCAGAGCTGCAGAGCTGCCTGAGCACAGCCGCATTAGCATACAGACCCTCCCTTTCCAGTCTCATTAATATTTCAGGTCATTCCACAGTGAATACATATTCTTGTGAGGCATAGCAATGTGCCAGAGGCTACTTTGTGGACTGGAATAGTACTCTTTCCATTCAAAGTCTGGTTTCTCCAGGCAAAGGAAAAGTGAGTGTCCTGGTTTCGGCAGGGATAGAGTTAATTTCCTTCCTAGTAGCTGGTGCAGTGCTGTGTTTTGGATTTAGGATGGGAACAAAATTGATAAGGCACCGATGTTTTAGTTGTTGCGAGGTAATGCTTACACTGGCCAAGGACTTTCTAGTTTTCCATGCTCTACCGACTGAGAAGGCTGCAGGTGCACAAGGAGCTGGGAGGGGGCACAGCCAAACTGGCCAAAGGGACATTCCATACCATGTGACGTCATGCTCAGTACATAAACTGGGGGAAGCTGGCCGGGGGGGCCGCTGCTCGGGGACTGGCTGGGCGTCGGTCGGCGGGTGGTGAGCAATTGCACTGTGCATCACTTGCTTTGTGTATTATTATTATTATCATATTATTATCATTCTCATTTTGTTTCAATTATTAAACTGTTTTTTATCTCAACCCATGAGTTTTTGTCACTTGTGCTTTTCCAATTCTCTCCCCCATCCCACCGGGTGGGGGGGAGTGAGCGAGCGGCTGTATGGTGCTTATTTGCCGACTTAGGTTAAACCACGACAGTGAGCTATCAGGAAACTGAATTGCCAGCATGTCTTCAGAAAACTGCTGTTAGACTTTGAGAGTGCGAAGGAAAAAGTGTCTGCCACAGTGGGGGAACTGGTGTGAATTTCCTATCTTTGCTATAGTCAATTTAGCAATATCCACAGACAGGCTGACTTAAAGTGACTGCCCAGCAGTATTAAATTCCCCTTAATAGACTGACTTATCCCAGTGGTTTACAAAAATATCTCCTTGGAATGCTTCCAAACATACCAGAGATGCCAGCTGGCTAAGTCCCCAAAATAGTCCTCAGTTAGCAACTTCCAAACTTCACGCAAGAATCAAATTGTCTCACTTGAATACTGCACTACATTCCCTTGACCAGAGTCATCACCTCCCTCTTTAGGTGCGATTATGAGGAAAAGTCTTTTTCTTTTAAAAGAAAATAAAATGTATAGAGTCTTCAAACAAAGAGACCCTGACACAGGAGAGAAATCCCAGGCCAGAGGGAGAAACGCTGTTACTGCTGCTTCATAAATATTGACAACATGTTGCTTTAGGCAGCACCAGTGCAACAACAGGAACATTTCTTGTATGCCACACTGTGGTGACCTTTAGGAAATGATGTGAAAGTTTGATTTTGTTTTGATCTAGGTGCCCTGGCACTGATAGATATGTAGCTAACGCCAGTACCTCATGGCTTCTGGAGAACACAGTTGCGTTCCTGTCCCCTTCTGCCCACTCCATCTCAAAGGTTACCACCCCTGCAACAAGCCGTGCTCGTATTTCGGCAGTGACAGATCACAACCCAGCTTCTTTCTGTGAACTTGTCAGGGAGCTGCATTTGGGCTTCTGGTTACCCTCCTGTGAACTGTGATAGCCAGCGTGCAGAGCCACCCCTCCTTCCACTGCCTCTGCTACAAATAGCTGCAACCTTTAACCGATGGACAGGACAAGCAGCAAAGGAAAATAAATAGCTCTAAGTGCCACAGCTAGAGTCAGAGTCTCAGCTTGGATGAGTCAGCACAGCCCCAGCTGTACCAGCTACAGGGCTGGCTTTGTTTCTCCATTTACAGGCTGCAAGCCAGAGCACAAAGGAAAACTTCCCAACTGCTTGTCATTATTATAGTATGAGTAAAATAGCTAAATCTAACGCTTTGTCTGTAAACAGGCAGCATGCGCCTTCCCTTCCCCACTCTATGAAATGTTTAAGAAGCCCAGCAGGACTAGGACCTTTTTAAGACTCTTCTGTGCTCAGGAGCATGGCCTTTTCCCTCCCGGCAGTGCATCGAATGTTGTTACCACTATAGTATTTCAATGCTGCTAAACAATGCTTGCAAACGTCCACTTGGACTCTAAGTAATTCTACTAAACTTTATGCAATCTTTTAAATCTTTCTTTGCCTGATCAATCATGCAGATAGGTTTTTGTTTACATTGACTTCTAGGAATGGGTTTCATTGTACAAATACATTCAAAGACATTTATAGGTAAAGAGAGTCGTGGTTATTTATTGATTCTTAGCACCAACGTTTCAGTCATCCAATTGGGAAACAAAAACAATGCAGTGCGGCCTACACACCAAATAAACAGACTGAGTGAATGCTGGAAATGCAGGGTTTAAAATACATGCAAGACTGAAATTTGTTTGCATAAGCTGTGGTATGAAGAATGCAAAAGCCTATCTTAATAGAAATCAGTTTTGGCACAAAGAGACAAAGATAGGCCAAAATCATCACATATCTTATTCACAACAAAGATTACGGTCAGTGATTTGTTAGTATTAAGTAGCTTAATCACTGCTTAATGATAAGAAAGAACATCTTATTGAATACCTAGGAAAACACCGAGGATTTTTTTTCTCCTGAAGTTTTCTAGCTCTTTCAATCTTGTCTTACAGTATGGGAAACTTCCTCACTTGTGTTCAGAGCATGGGAGGTAGAGTAAAAAAAGTCTTATGGAGCTTGAAAAGCTAATTTACTACATACAGATCATAAAAACACATTCTTATTTCATTTGTAAGACACCTTCCTCCACAGACTCTTGTTAATGATAAAAAGGCTACGCAAGAGAAGATGTGCTCTAGTGTCTCTTAGCTGGTTATAAGAGACCACATACACTACATATTGTTCCAATGCATTCTGAAGAAAAGTTCTGCTAATGCAACTTTTAGCTTTTTCCCAATTAGGAGATTCACTAATCTACTTTCAAAAATTTAACTTGCTTTGGTATTTAATTAAAATTAAATTCATTGTGTGCATATTTGTCTGTTGCAACTCCTACAATATTTGAAAAAATATAAACCAGAAACAAAATAAAGAAACATTCCAAGTTTTGCCTTTCTTTATCAGAGTGCTAAATAAACGTCCATAATTCTCAGTCTTTAAGCAAGAGTATAGTCAAACTGGCCTTTCTCCAGTCCATCAAGTCCATCAGCCCAGGTTGAGGTTGGCATACTCTGGTAGGGGTCAAGGAGAATTCGGAAGCAGCGAACAATGAGGATTCCCAAGAAAATAAATAATAAAATCACAGAGGCAAATGTTGTTTTCTGTTCCAGGGTCATGCTAGAATTTGGTGTCGTGTTCCCAGGTGGCACCAAAGTGGCAGTGAATATCTCTCCATCCATCATCCAGGGAAGCTGAAACAAATAATCCCACAGTCGCCTTCTTTTCATCATCAGTTTGCCGAGGTCAGAGTAGAAGACATTTAGATGCACTTTGCTATCTGTAGGACAAGGGGGAAGCACTGTTAACTGTGAATAGCCCTTTTGTTTGTTTACGTCAATACAACTTTCTCCTAATGGAGAAAAATGAGATGGAAAAGAACTTGACAGCAGGTCTGCTTGCCTCTGTGTCATATATGAGAGACCTGTTAGAAATCCTGTACCGTTCTGTTGGCAGTGGAGAATCCAGTCACTGATACTAAATGTCACTAGACCCTGAGCTGGCAATAACCTCTCCCTACCTACCATATCATTTGGACGGTGGTAGAATATTTCTTTCCTGCAAGGGGGAAAATGAGGGGTTTAATCACACTGCTCCAGTGGGTAGCCCACAGAAATAGCAAATCGCATGCGTGGGTGCAGGACAAACTGCAGTTGATGCTACTCTAAGGTGGGGGAGAGGGGTTTGAAAAACAAATGTAGTTATGCTTTTATACACAATGACTAAAAATGTTTTGAGGTGGGTTGGACCAGGATCCGCTGCAGGCCAATAAAATGCACATGTCCCCACGATGGAAGGAAGCAACCATTCAGTGCCTGTAACTCTGCAGTGTTTATGAAGGAAAGGCATAAATAATTTGTGTTTGAAATGAGAGAAGATCTAGGAAGGCAGCTTGAAGTAAGTCGAGTAGTAATTTAGCTTAAGGGCAAATGTTTCCTCTTCTTACTTAAAATCAGAATCAGACTTACAAACACAGTTAGCAAGAAAATGTTTTTTATGTCACCAGCTCTGCCACATCAAGAGAATTGCCAGGGTTTGGGACTGAACTTGGCTGTTTCTAGACAGCAGAGCCTATGCTGTGCTACCACCTGCCTGGCACATCTTCTCCCCTGACTGTTTGTCTGGGTGTCTGCCTACCATTACTTCCTCCTCTGATAAAGGAAAATGCACACTGGATTTTCCTTCCAGCAGGAGGGAAGCACTGCTGGATGCCACACCTTAGGCCTCAGCAGCAGCACTGCTGAAATTACCTGTAAAGTGTCCTCAGGAAAAGAAAGGCTTAAAAACCGGTTGAAGGACAACACTGTCTGAGCTGAACATGTTGCATTAACAGTAAGAAGAAGGAAAAGAAATAGAAGAACACAATGCAATCTATAGCATGCACAGGTGAAACTTTCACATGATTATAACCACTCCGTCACTGGACTGGAGTCAGTAATGACTCATAAGCATGCCTCCGTAACAACAGTTAATAGGTATAAGTGGATTAAGAAAGCACAGTCATACTGGAATATTGACAGGATTATTCTAAAAACTGTACCTTAAACAAAATAGACAAAGTATTAAAGCAAGAAAAATATTGGAACTGCATGGCTATTATTGCCTGGTTTAATTTATGATGGAAAGGACAGACAGTGAGTGTCTCAGCTACCAGATGATAAAAAATGCAAAAGACCGTCTAACAGAGAGAGCTAAAACTTTAGAAACAACCGGTTTAATAAAGCTGTCAGACTTTTTTTTAGGGGGTGATACCTGGTGAAGGACATAATGAATTCTGGTGATAAATAATCTTGTTATGAAACAGAAGAAACATATAAACTGAGACAGAGTGTATCACTGTGGCAGTGATGCTACAGTGAAGGCCAAAGGTAGTGGTGCCCCCTTCTAAAAGACCTCTGGTATTCTGACTTAAGGAAGCTCTTCAGCACACACATTATGTCATGGGTTTTAATGTTATTTAAGCATATGCCCTCAGCTATACACATATTATACACACTTAACAGTCTTTCCTAAAACTGCAGTCACACAATACAGTAACTATGCTTGCTCTCCCAGATCAGAGTGTTTTAGGAAAGGTTTTCCTGACATTTTCTAGGCATTATCTGAATACAGTTAGCAACTGTGGGAGAAAATGCAGCATATGGAAAATCTGTGACTGTCAGGAAAGATCAACTTTTGATATGCTGGTTTTAAATGTCAAACTTAGAATAGACAAAGGATTCTGTACACAGTATCTTTCCAGTTTTGAAGAAACTTGATTTTAAAAAGACACATGTAATTAGTGACTCAGAGATAAGCAAATGCAGTTCATTATTTTCCTTTTGGGATCAGAGTAGGCACCTAAGTGGGATAATATAGAGAAGAGTTAGATATTCATTTTCATACCAGTAAGCACTATTGACTGACTTTAGGAACAGGTGAAATGTCTGATTATTTTACAATTAGCAGCTTTTCACACTCAGAATCCTAATTTTTATGCTGTAGATTATATGCAGTAAAATACTAAGACTACATTGCGACACTGAAAGGAATGTATTTCTGAGGCTTTGGGCTTCCGGACAGCCTTCTGAGTGTGCTCATTATACTGAATGACTGCAAGCTTTCTGGGGCAGGCAGTTTGTCTCCACATAAAGGCACAATACCTGGCATAACCACATCCTTTGCCCTCTTTGGACCACTTCTTTTGCAAGCTAAAACTTAAATGGGATCATTAACCATTTCCTTTGTCACAAAATTATGTTCAACTATCCCCACTGATACAAGCACATGGGTACTTGAAAGGAGAAGGTAATTAGCTAAAGACATTAATTGGGTGTATCTATAGGCACAAGTAATTAGGCTTGGAAGCAGCTTGGCCACAGCAATGTGGGCTTCCACACTCCTGGCCTCTGGTCATTCACCTGGAGCAACTGGTGTAAGGGAGTCCCCGAGTCACGCATCTTCCTCCCTGCCCATCGCTTTCTGTTGTGTCAGCAGAGCTGTGCTGGTGCTGGGCACCAGAGACTCTTTCCAACTGGAAACATTCCCTGTCTAGGAGACTATACAGACTGTTCATGGCAACATACCCTTAAGCTGTATTCTCTTGCATGAGAACCTCTGCACTCCTTGCAAGAGTTTCTCCAGCCTGCCTGAACTCCATCCCGCCTCGGTGGTACTGACCAAAGGCTGACAGGGAGGACAGGAGCCTGAAAGAAGGTGCTGAGGAGCTGCAATGAGAGGCAAAAAGGCCCTTCACCTTGGCATGAGGGAGACTTCTGCTCGAGGATCCACCTCTAATGCAGATCCCAAGAGGCAAGAGACGAAAGCATGAGTGTGATGCACACTATAGGTATCCCCACTTCAGCACAAAGGTATCCATGCAGCCAAAACAAATAAATAAAAAATACAGATCATAACAAGGGAAGCGGTAGAAACCAGATAATAGTAATAATAACAATGTAACCTGAATGCATTTCTTTTCAGCTTGTTCCAATCACTAAGAGCTGAGCCAGGTTATAGCATGGGTGGAAAAGACTCAAGTTCATTTAAAAATTCGTTGGTGTAACCAAGATTTCTCTAGGTGCAGACCTGCTTCTTTTCTTTTTTCTTCCACATCTTAGATAAAATCATAACTGATAGAACAAATAGATTATCTTTCACTTAAATGACTAGGCCTGATTTTTTTTTTTAATGCAGAGGTGCCCCCTTCAATTACTTTCTGCAATGGGTTCCTTCCAGATGTGTCTAATCCTTTGTTTAATGAGTACACCGTTGCACATCACTATCCACATCAGGTTGTTGTTATAATTTCTCCTTGCCAGTGTACACACATCCATTAGGTAGTTCAATTACAGCTCTCCCTGAGGTGGTGCTTACAGTCTAAGATACTAAATTTACAAAGAAATAAAGAAACAGAGCAAAACTTGCATATCATTAGTGGCATTAAATTGATAAGTTAGTCCTTGGCACATCCTAAGCCTTAATAGCCTTCATATAGATTCAGGTGCCTGCCTGCAGCCCAGTAGCTGAACTATGAGCACGGGGCCTTGTCAAATGTCACCAAAAGGTAACTTTTCTGGTCAAGCCAATAAGATTTTTGAAGTTAAAATGTCATTGGATTAATTAGTTGATAGAGCTACCTACACATTCGTATGAAAGATACAAATTCTCAGGACTCTGAAGAGTTAAATTTGTTCAAAGCACCTTTGATTGGTCTTTCTGTGCTTTCAGCATTTCATTTGTTCCAAAGTTCACTTTAATTGAAAATTGCTGTATGTTAAAAGGATTTCCTTAGGGCTCACAGTTTAAAGCTTCTTACTTTGAGAACAATAGGACTAATGGAAAGAATGGCTTTAAGATCTGCTCTTCTAGGAACAACATATTTACAATTAAATTTGCCTTTGTTCTGTGCTTTAAACTGCTCCCTCTTTATGACCATATACAACATAAATTGCATTTTGTATCAACACCCATATGTTTATGTTCTTACCATGAAAGATTTGTATGTTGGTGAGTAGTCACAGCCAAAGAGACTGTAGGAAATCACATCCCAGTTTGCTGAGTAGAATCTTACTTCTACCTGTTTTGCCAATTTCTGTATCCTACCTGTTCATAAACTTGCATATCATCCCATCCATGTAGCTGCAATATACGGCACAAATACTCTGAGACACACAGAAGCTCTGGAGTTGACCTTCAGTTGCCATAAATTGTTCCAATATAGTCAGAGGTACACACAGATTACCACTTCTAGCCCTTCATCTTTCAAAATACTGCGGAACTGGTAACTCAAGAAACTATTGAAGACGTCCAGGCTGAACTGTGACATACACAATCTATGTGTGCATGGATTTAAAGCAAATATTTTAATTAAAAACATTACAGTGAAACACCATATAGAGTGGCAGCATCTGTTTATTGCTATTTCTTGACAGATCATTCACTGCACAATGTTCTGTGTAAATCACATAAAACAAATAGAAAAGCCTATGAAACAAGCAAGTTCAAAGGAGGAATCTGACTAGCAGAAAACCATTTGAGTCACAGGGGCTTGCAGCCTTGCTAACTAGACACAAGGCCAACTTTCCTGCTACTGCAGCTAGATATACAGTTCTGCTGACTTAATTACCATCTTACCCACTTACACTTTTGGCCCTGTAAAATTTAATTGATAAAAATTACAATTAAGCAATAAACACATCAAGACATTAAATATCAAGACATTTAAACACATTAAACAGGATATTTTCCTCTCTTTTTAAGTCAACACCCAGGGGCTTTCGTTTACCCTTCTTGTTCACTCGAGATTTACTGGCCTAATCCATAAGGTCCTGTGACTTCACTGGGTGCTTCACAACGTATGCCTGATATGCAGGTATCCTATAGTAATGGAACAATTGGTTTTCCATTATGAAATATCTCATGCAATGTAGCAAGCACACAGCTGTGCCAAGACCATGTGCATGATTTTCCTATACCACCCATACTAGTTTCACTGATTACTCACTTCCTTAGCTACAAAAACACATGGCAAGTTTCTTCAGGCTCAAACATCTGAACACAAACTATTTGAGCAAAGATATTTCCATGCACTCACAGCTCAGTTGCTGTGATTGACATTTTAAACCTACCTTAAATAAACAAAACTTGATTACAAAAAGTACCAGGCTAACAAATTAAATTACATGTGCCCTTCTCTTGTACCCAAATGTGTCTTACGTTCCTTCATACTGTATCCTGTACTGTTGTTTGCTGCACAGTCTAAATGGATATATTAACAATGCCCTTTTCACCTGTGCTTCATCCTTCTTACAAATTTTATATCAAGCTGACACTGCCCTTCCCCTGCAGGCGCATATCCTCATCATCTCTTAACAGCTTTTAAGAACAGATCTTAAAGAGCCCCTTGGTGCGCCATTCAGCTGCTGACATTGTTAAAGCAAGTTGATGGGGTTAATTTTAGCAATAAAACTATGCTAGAAATGGATCTGTTCTTTTTTCTGTAGACCCTCTCCAATACCATGCACCTCATTTTTACTTAATGCACCGTGGAATGTTCAAAATGCAAGCTCATCTTTAACGTGTTAATGTGCACACATAATATTTTGAATTCCTCTACATAAGCTGTGTGAGGATGATTTATACACAAAAAAAGGTCAAAGTTATTCTAAAAGCTTGAATTACTCTCTGCATTTGCTGAAGTAATTGCTAGCTTTATGAGATACTACTTGTGAAGATCTGAAGGTATGCATCTGTGAAACATCAATATATTTACACCATCCAGGAATCT
Organism: Pygoscelis adeliae; assembly: GCF_000699105.1. Taxonomy (NCBI): domain Eukaryota; kingdom Metazoa; phylum Chordata; class Aves; order Sphenisciformes; family Spheniscidae; genus Pygoscelis; species Pygoscelis adeliae. Next base: position 615,746 of record NW_008823919.1, on the reverse strand, counting down.
GTGCAATGTTTTGAAATATGCACCCAACAGCCTGTTTTCCTTCCTCTGTATACACTCCTCTTTTAAAAAGAGGGTGTACAGACACACAGGCATCAATCAGTATTGCAAACCTTCTCCACAGTGAATATCTTAAATGTAGAGTAGTAATAAGATAACCGAAATGCTAAAGCTTTTAAAGCCAATAACATGGCTAATATCCTTATAGGCTGGATCCTACATGAATCAGCAAGTTGAAAATTTGTTGTCTTAACCGACATAAATCCTTACCAAAAAAATATTTGCAGCTTAAAATGACAAGAAATGGATTTTATACTACCTTTTCTGGCATCAGTAAAAGATGAATTGTCATATACTTTCCCAGAAAGTAAACAGGGAATACACAACAATATAATCAGTACACGTTCATTTAATTATTGTTACTTTTAAGTCTAATGTAAAATTCCTGACCTGCTATGTAGGACATAATGGACAGTATTAGCCAGGCATATGCAATATAAAGGTTATAATTTTATTACATAAATGAAGAAAATTAGACAATCAATTTCTGTGAAACAAATACCTTCGTCTAGTCGAGAGGGAACTTGACCCATTTCCCACTGCAGCAGTTACAGGTAGTTACAAGTATCTTTAGTTTCCATTCTTCTGCACTTTTCTTGTATTTCTAAGCATAAAGGATCAGGGACTGCCAAGGAACCGGTGAATACCCAAGTTCAAAAGCTGCCTTTTGAAGGCTTAGAATTTTACACAAAAAAGCACAAACTTCCATGAGAATCCTATTTGTGTGTTAGAAGTAATTAGCTGACAATACTGTCGCTTTTTTAAAGTGAGGCTATAATTTCAGTTCTGCCTCAGCAACTCTTCAATGGATTCTGCTTGGCTGAGCACAGCAGTCGACTGGCAGCCTGTCTGAAACCATCTTCAGCAGAACATTAACATTCGAAAGGTGTACCAAAAAAAAAAAACAACCAAAAAAACCCACAGGGTATTCCCATACCTTTGAAAAATCAGATCTATGATCTGCTAGTGCTTCTCTATTCTTCTCTATTGATTGTTGTCAGTAATCTCTTTTTAACACCAATTAACACTCCTTTTATCAGTCAATCTGAATATTGATTACAATTTGTGATCTTCAGCCAAATACCTTAATCCTTTACACTTCTTAAAATGTAGTGGATTATATGAACGACAATAGTGTACTTCCTTTAGAAAATAAACTGACCTTGCAATGGGAGAGGATGTAGCCAGTAACATTTATTGCTTAACTTCTGAACTTACATCTAGGGATTTTTGCCCTGGGAGTTGTACTTGTTTCCACATACTAAAGCTGCCCTTGATATAGTTGTTTTTTATTTTGAGGGGAAATATCTAACTAGAGAAAGTTCCTGTTGTCCTTTCCCATGAGAAAAATGAACTCAGTTTTAGAATGTCAGTCAGATAGGCTAATTAAAAAATATAAGTTGTTCTTTTTTTTCTGAGAGTTTCTACTTAAAAGCAAGCAGACACACACACACATACGCACAGAGAGAGACCCCAAACCATTTTAGGGTGACAGAATGCCATTTGTTTTGGTCTTTTACAGGGAATGTCAGCTTTCAGATATCCCATATTTTCATAGACCAAAAAAAGAATATGGGATATTAGTCTCCTCTCAAATTTCCTTCAGGCTTCTGGTATGGACAATAGATTTGAAGCTCAGAAGAATTATCTTCCTTTCTCTGCCCCTCAAGTATTTTCCCGTGCAAGCATCCTTTATTTTGAAACATTAACCCTGCCAATCACATTGTGGTTGGCAGGGTCAATGTTGTGGAGCGTGGGACCATGGTTTCGTGCATGTAATAGGACAAAATGTGCTTGCAGAGATGATGCAAAACTGCTACCCAGATTACCATAATGCAGAGATGATAATTTTATGGACACCCATGCAGACAACCAGAGACATCCATGCATCCTGGGGGTGGTCTGTCTTAAATCCATTCAGTCTGGCTTTTCATGCTTTATACAACTATAAACAAAGAGGAAAGCACCTCCTCTTGCTGTCATATAAAAACCTCCGTACAGCACCTTGTCCTTTGTAGGGTAAGCAGGTAACAAGGGCTGTCCAGGGACCTAGGCTTGGCACACACAAATATTCTGTGCGAGTGTGACTATTTCAGTTGCGAGCATGTTGCTTTCCAAAGTAGTTACACAAATATAACCTCAGTATAAACCATGAGCCAGTCTGCCACACAAATGCATTATGCTCACATCAGGGTATACCTCTGTCTCTGCAGGAAAACATTTCAGGAAGGATTTTTCAGCTCCTTGTTCTCCTTTGCACACATAGGTCAGTCTGATGCTGTGTTCTGCACCCTCCAAATCCCTCAGGATCTATTCCTCTAGACAAGCTTCAAAAAGGGTGTCCTAGGGCTCCTTCCTATGCTTCCCTTAGTCCCATCAGCATCTTTCGTTTTGTGACTTTAAAGAGCCAACTTATAATTTCCCTTTTTAACTCTTTGAGGGTTTTCCACTTTCTAAACCTGAACCCTGCACAGCTAGATTTGATCCACCCCATTGCTACAGCAAGCAACTCCTGGAAGGATAATTGACAAGGTTTAGTAACCCCTCCTTGACTGGAAGATTCATGACAAGATTTGACAAAAGAGGCTGGATTACATTCCCAGAAGATTTCTGGCATAGGGATTTCATAACATCAGACAGAAGCTTTATATTTTGCATTTAAGTACTCTCAAATCACACAAAATCGACTCAGTAGCACATTACTGCAGCACCACTGCTCTGTGATCCAGGCAAGCTGGTGTGCTTTCTGGGGTGTACCTTTTTGTCACAAAGAACTCTTCATCACATACTTCCCTTGTATCACAATGAGAATTGTTTAAAGTTGTCATCCACTTAGCTCCAAGAAACTGAGCAAGTCTGCAAGAAAAGAAGGAATGATTAATTTCTTACAGGAAGACAGATCTTAAGAGCATGAATCTATAATCCAGCAATAAGGGAACTCCCACGGAAGGGGAGGTTTGCTCCTATCGCTCTATATGCATTTTATATTAAGTAGCCATTGGATTAAAAAAAAAAATCAGAAATAATCCTGTGAGCCAGGATTATTGTTGTATATGTATATGTATAACCACCCGGTTAACATATAAAAGCTGGGCCCTGCTGCCACACTGTGTGAGTTGGACCCCAGAGGAGGCGTATGCAGTGCTTTTGCTAGGATCTGGTCCCAATAAGGTTAAAGCAGGAGCCAGGAATTAAGTGGAAAAGCCCTGGGGTGTCTCTGACCAAGTCAATCAGAGAGGGAAGAGAGGAGGACAGCCTAGTGAGTTCAAGCAGTTATTAGCCAGGGAGCATTTTGCATCTCAGTTTCAGAGCTAGGTTCCTATAGTCCCCTTAATGCTGCTTTAGGCAGCTAAAGCTTTTGGGTGTGACTTTCAGGTTTAACAGATGCTATTGGATCAGTTCATGTAGGGTTTGCAATATCCTGCCTTCCAACCCCAGAGACTGCAAAATCCTAGATTCTTATTTGATTTGAAAATAGTATGCTTCACGTATGCCTTTGAATGGAAATAATGTAAAATTCTGAAAAATATCAGAAATACATTGGTATTTCAGGTCATTTCCTACAGCACTAGTAATGGGATGGATTTGCATCTCCAGCTAACTAATAGGAAAGTTCCTTTAGTGCTCTTCAAGACAGTTTTTCTCAGCCAATATCATTAAAATATTTTTCATAGCCTTGACCTGTTTTGCTATAAAGTTGTGTTTTACTCTTAACAACTTTTTGAAAAAGGAGACTTGAAGATAATTGTATTTAATATTTAGATATGCTTCAGTTCCAAAATCTATATCCATTTCAAAAAGTGTAAATAAAGGCAGCCTTTCAGGAAAGAACCACATTTTGATTAAAAGCCATTAATGCAATCCCAAGACATTCACTGCGACTCAAGAGACGCTCCTGCCAATTTTTTAGTGCGCTTCTATTTTTGTCTACTCACAGATCTGTTACTTACTTTTAGGAGGTGGAGGCAGGGGACCTGAAGTGCTGCTTCCCACCCGTTGTACAAGCAGTGGCGTGCCACATACTCGGTAGCAGGCATCCCACTTGCAGGTCCTCTGCCACCATTACACAGAGGGGAAAGGACCATGCAAACTTGCTTTTTCCAGCAGAGGTTGCTCTCCCAGATGTTTTTACTGAGCTCCCCTAACCCTCATAGCCAATGCCAAGACCTGACTTTCTGTGTCAGGCTGGTAGAGATAAAGCAAGGGAAGGATTTCGTCTGATTCGGCAGCATTCGCAGCCCAGCACAGCCTTCCTTTTCTCCCCTGGGAAAGGGGGGTAGGCCAGGTGTGTTTGGCCCACGGGTCACCAGTTAAGTTGCTTAACACACTGAATCTTTCTTTTCCTCTGCAGATGGCTTTAGCTGCCACTAACATCTGGAGGCATCCTTCCCTGTGATGTGTGTTTGGCTGGAAGTTCAAGCTGATTCTGGCAGGTGCTGTGAACATCCTGACCGCAGGCACAGAGTCAGATCAGGCATCTCTCGGAGAACATGGAGGTTCCCATCCCTGCTATTCCTCCCAGGCCCTGCAGCACTACCACTGGCACTCCCTCATCTCCACCACAAAAGACATTTTGCAAAATAAACCTGCTTGCTATATTCATGCCCCCTCTGAGTCAACAGCACTGTCTTTTCAGGGTAACTCCATTGCTTTTCTTGTTTTGTGCGTGCATGGGGAAGTTTTCTTTGGCAGGCGTGTGAAGGTGCATGAATATCCTCCTTAACATAGGTAATTCAAAAGAACAATGTAGTTTAGACATTTTCTGAGGGTAGTAGGCAAACAACATGACTCCTAACTTCTTATTAGTAAAACTATCTGGAGCACACATGGCTCGCCTATGGTAACCTCAGAAGACGACCTTGACATGTCATGACCTGTTTCCATGCCTTGTCTAGTTAGCACACTTCTACACTGGAATTTCATCTCTGTGATCCAAATAGTAGCCAGCATTTTCCACGGCAATTGCTTGAGCTCTCCCATATATGTTCGGTTTGGCACATTAAAACTATTTTTGTGGGAACAAGTAGAACTTAAAACAATAAAAACCTGGAGCATTTCTAAAGGGTGCCTCAGCCTGGACAGCAAGGATCTACCGTTGCCAGGGCAAAGTGGGGAGGATGAAATGTTGGGGAAGGTAAAATATTCAGGTGTCTGAAGGAAAAGTCATATTATAACTGAGATTTCTTTTGGAGACTGTGTAGCTTCCCTGTTCTCCTCTCCTAACATAAGTGGTTATCTCACGTTTGCATCTACTGCTGTAATCTTTAGCACCAACTGGTGCACCAACTGGTGAGCCTGGAATCCCGGCTTGGCCAGAGAAAGCCATGAGAGATTTTGTTTTGCATTCAGTGTAAATATCATCCATATTCTGATGGTCAATGTTGACGTATGTTTATATGATCCTAATCTACAGAGGCTTCTAAAATCTGGCTAAGAACAAGGTGAAAATAGCAAACGTTGGGGCGGGGAGTGCTGTTGCATCGGGAGGATGGAGGGGGAAAAGGGAACAAGGATAAGTTGTGGGGTGACAGCACCTTTTCTGGATGTATCTAAAGCATCAGTATGACATAGATAGCTTTAAATCAAGCTCTCACATTCCTATTCATGTGTTTTACTTTTATGCAACTGTGCCCCGTGGTGCCCATTTCAGACTCTTCCTAAGCGTCTCCATTATGGTTTTGCCACAAAAGCTGACAAACCCCATCCTGCTTCAAACCACTTGGAAGTGCAAATTGAGTCACTCACCTCTGACTGGTATTGAAGGCTGGCAGGAATGGGGACCAGCCACCAGAGACTGCAGTGTAATACCTATAAAGTGCCATATGCCATCATCTTAAACCAGAGGTGGCATTCAATGTACTAACTCATTGTTCCCTAGTACCTCAGAAGCTGTGTTTGCAAATTATATCACACTAATATTGATTTATTTTTTCTTCATTTGTATTCTTTAGTGTGCACTTTAGCAATACCAAAAAAGAGCAAAATCCCTAATATTATTTACATCATTCATCATAAGAGCCAAGATTTCAAAGTTAATTTACTTTCTTCGCATTTTTCCCTACTTCCCAGTTTTGTCTTAATGCAGCCTAGATGTGACACCTAACATAACATGACAGCACTGCTGCTGCCAAAACATAAAGGTTTGTAAAAACTTCTACTTCTCTTCCTATAGTTGATTTATGCAGGCAGCTGCGTAAAATTCGGATGGTCTGCACGTAAGAGAGTGCTATGTATCTTGTGACTGGCAGCTCCAGAAAAACACTGATTTAAACTTACACCTTGCATGGATACAGCAGAATAGAAGTGTACAGATAGTTCTATCTTTAATCCATAGGCTTATTAGTCATTAAACAAGCAATGTGTAATTTTACTACTCTGACGCTGAAGATTAAGAGATTGAATTAGGATGCCTTCTAAAAGACATCACTGCGATTTGGTATAATGCAGTTCGGTAATGTCAGTCAAGGCACATTTTATGTCTAAGTCTCATTAAAAAAAAAACCACAGAGTAACATCACTGAACAGATTTTATTGTTCAAGAAATTATAAACACTATCTAACATTCCCACTCCCACATTAGCTAGCTTGCCTTAAAAGTAATCTCAGAAGAACATAAAGAGCTTTGGAATAATGAGCATGAAGAGAGGTGTGAGGGCTTAATGAGCGGGATGCTGGCTTTCTTGCTGTTTGATTTGGTCCTGATTTTCAATAACTTTGCAGAACTGAGACCTACTGCTGAGCAGTGAGACAGGATTGTGTCAGCAGAGAGGTTGAGCATACCAGCGATATAACTGCTGACCTTTAGAGCAATTTGGGATGATGAGTATGTTTTTCCCTTTCAAGAATTCTGCTTCCTTTGCAAAAGCTGCCCCTTTTTACAATGATGTCATCCTTTGAGAGTGTGCCATGAAAGGAAGAGATAGATCTCTTAAATAAACCCATAGAGTTAAAATTTCTATACAACGTGCTACAGAATTCCAGCCGAGGAAGCTAGTAACGCCCAAGTGATTCTTATCCACTGTTTTGGTTAAATTAGGGCCTTAAAGGAATGAAAGTCATCCTGCTGGCTAACCCAGAAATGCCAAAGGTGACAGTGCTTTTTCAGTAAAAACCACAGAAGTTCCATAATGAATGTTTTACACACCCAGCAGTGCAACAGGTCACACTGACACAGCCAAAAATTTTTTTTTGTCATTGATCTAATATTATACACAAATGTTACGTATTTGCATCAGAAAACAACAGAATATAATACCAGGCAACTCAAGTAAATGTTCATAAAAGCAGTTATCTAATGTCAGAAAATACTACTTGCACAAAGGCTGCAAACAATACATTTCAAATGTGAGCATAATGATTTCATGTGACAAAAGATTAGTTATGCAAGTCTCTTTTCCAAATAGCATAATAAATAGCATATCATAATGCTGCCTCTTACTGTCCTGTCTCATAGAATTTATAATCCTCTGAGAAGAAAATTAGTCTCCTTAATTAAAGCTAAAAGCATGTGAGCCCACATAAAGAGACACAGACAGACAGACAATAGAGCTATTTAACGCTGCAGCTAATTTACATTGAAGATATGTTCACATTTTTCATGATTGGGGCAACTGATTTAATTCTATTTTAAAAGGTGGTAACAAATGTAATGTGTTTCCTTTGAAAGGCTTTTAACACATTAATTAAAATTAATCTGAAGGATTCTGTACAAAAGGTAGCAATCTCTTGAACTGTGACAAACAAGGGAAAAGTATGCCAGGTCCTCAAATGTACATTGAAAAAGATATTTCAAAAGCATGAAAGCTTCCTGATGTACTACTACATTTTTTCATGTCAACAAATCTGTCATTTACTAATAGAAATACACCTAAAAATTTATAACCTTTAACTTGAATCATATTATAACTGCTAATAATTCAATAAAACCCATCTACATTCCTATTTTGAAAAGTGATTGGTTAAATAGCCTTCACTTTGTTTAGGCTGATATTTCACAAATCGGTGATGAACTCAAAAGACACTTTTTTTAACTCTTTTCCTTTGCTTTGAACCAGTAATGAAAAACTACCAATATCACAAAGAGAATCTAAGTTATTGTAGACTGTTTTTGGACAGGCAGAGGTGAAAGGAAGTTAACCCTCCTCCTTTCCACTCCCTCCTACAATCTCATCCCAGTTGCCCATATCACTTGGTACTTTCTTCCACTGCAGCCACCAGGCACAAGGAACTGATGAGCTTTTCTCCTGGGAAAATCTGTAGCCAGCCATTTACCTCCCTACTTCTTGCTTCAAGAGATACTTTGCACACTGCAGCAAAGTCAGTGCATGAGCTACTGCCAAAAAGGGGCAAACTCGCCTCCACCCCACCTTCCAGCCCCAAAGGTTGCCACCACTCCCCTTGCATCAGACACAGCTGTTGTGCAACTACAGCACAAATCAGGTATGGAAAATCCATCTGGGGAATAAAAAAAAAGAAACAAAACAAAAAAAGTTCTCATCAGATCAGTTAACATCTCAAGAGAGATGGGCACAGTGGGGGGAACCTGAAGACAGAGGAGCAGGACTGCCTCTTTCAGCAGCAGCTTATTACTAGATTGGCTTAGCCGCAGCTTGAAACTGCATCCTAAGCCTTCCTGCAAAGCTGGGAGGAAAATGACTATGCAGTCACCTCTCCTTAGAGACGGACAAGGAAGAGATTAAAACAGATGGGAGGATCCCTGGGTGTGCCACAGCTGTGGTTACCTCGAGGAGCAGATATGCAGTAGGACTGTAATTGATCAAGGTTGAAAGGGAGCTGGTTACAGATGGACCGGGGTGATTTCCGCAGTTCGCAGTTAGGCTGCACGCGTGAAGAGAGGTGAAAAGAAGCTGTAGGAGGAGATAGGGAGAAGCTGTGGGAAAGAAGGCTGAAGAGGGAGAAGATTTGAAGGACAGTTAACTGCAAACCCATGGTTTCACTTAAGTGCACATGAGAGCAAGAGAAGAGTCTAATGACTGAAAGGATTGGGACAGGAGTCTTTGAGTATCAAAATACTGGGGAATAAGCCTCAGGAAAACACCAGCTAACAGGATGTGTGCATACATGCAAACACAAATGTGTGTTAAAGTATTCAGATTGTAATCATGCCATAAACTGAAGACATTTCTGGTGAAGGAGCATAATTATTATGGCAAACCGCAAGACTCCCAGCCATCCATACCCACACTTTTTTACACTATTTGTACACCCCCTGTCAGCACCAGCAGTCACGTTGCCAGCTGTAAAGTGCCCTGGTCCTGGTGGAGCTGTCTGTACGTCTGCGTTCACGCAGGAGAATAAGAAGATGGAAGCTCACCTTTTCCTAGAGGCCGCATTTTTCTTATACTCTCACTGTAAGGTCACAAGTACAAAACTGAGCGGAAAACTCCAGTGCCAGAGTTTTGGGAGGTGGCTTCTCTATCGCATACCTGCAGAGTGAAAAACGGGATTGTGGTGTTTTTACATCTAATATGATATGCTAAATCTAAAGCCCCAGAAGATTACTTTATCCATTTAAAGAAAAATAAAAGGAATATCCAAAGGTCTTCCTCATGTTCTCTACCTTCTTAAATTACTTTAATAAGAAATGGAAACCATTTCATCTTGAAATAAGAAAGAATTTTTCTACAGTGAGGACAATCAATCACTGGAACAACCTCCCCAGGGATGTGGTGGAGTTCCCATCGCTGGAGGTTTTCAAGATGCGATTGGACAGGGTGCTGGATAACCTCATCGATGCTCCCTTTCCCACAAAAGGTTGTACCGGATGCGCTTTTGAGGTCCCTTCCAACCTGGGCTGTTCTGTGATTCTATGATTAATTTGATATATCTGATATGTCAAAGATTAAAACAAAGGAAAAAAGAGAGGGACGACAAGCCTTGTTCTGGGAGATATTATTGCACATCATAAAGCTGCAAAAATGTCCGCAATATTTTCAAAAGCTTTTCAATACTTTTAAATTGTTCTGATTAATCTCAACCACTGCATGATATAGCATTTTGAAAGCCAGCTTCCAACATCTTGTCCTTCAGCCTTGTAAAAGGCAGACTGCAGTCTTCTTAAAGGCAGGCACAGGAAAGGTATTGGGGCGATCTCTAAGTGCAGCTTGCAGCAATGAATACTGAAAATGCTACCAAAGAGTGTTTCGTTGCCTTCATGAGCACAAGCATTTATTAATAAAGCTTTCTGATGACATTAGACCTTTGCAGCCCTTAAGGCTTGTCAGATGATAAAACCACGTTTAACATGAATTGCATTTAAACCTAAGATATAAAATAATACTGAAACAACTGTGAAGCTTATGAAAGAAGCTGGCTTAACAGAACTGGAGACTGCAAGCTTTTGTCTCTCAGGCTCTGCAGTGGTATGACAGTATCTCTCCCATGCTGCCTATGAAGGTAACTTTGCTCCAGTTTGGTGGGACATCCTATGGGGATGAAAAAAGTTAATATTAATTCATTAACTCTAATTCACTCCTTTACTGCCAGCAAACAGCAAGACAAATGAGATATTGTGCAAAATCTTCATGTGACTTCAAATAGAGACCTCCATTTTTTTATTTAAAACAAAATTATCATCAGGCTACATACTGCGTAGCTAATAGCATGGACATCTCAGAAGCCAATATTTTTTTTAATGCCAGTCAGCCAGTTTATTTGACAAATTTAGTCTTTTTTCTACTAACAAATTATTTTAAATACTTCCTTTTGAAGGGGTGAGCAAGAACAACTCACAATTTAGCTGTGCTTGGTCACATATCATAGCCTTTTCTCCCGGACTCAAGGCACATCAAGAAGCAGTGCTTCTCCCCTCCTCTGAGCAGCCTACATGCTCTGCAATCATCCCTCCAAGGGTTTTGCAATTACTCGTTCAAAACAACAAACCTATTAATCTTGCTTTCCATTTTCTCCCTAAGCCCAGTCATTCGGAAAATCTGCATGTCTCCCTGTCTCACCCTGCTATCCCAGCCTCCCCTGCCATCTCAGAAGTGCTGCCTGACACAGGTCTCATCAGAAGGCATTGACGAAGCTGCTGTCCTCTGCAGGATTTTACCACTCGCAACTGCATCTACTTCTAGTCAACAGAGACACCTTAGCACCCTCTTAATCTATACCTCTAGCAGAGAATCTGTGCAAAATAGCTGCACTTGAGTTATTTTCTTCAAGTTACCCTAGCTTGATAGAGAGCAGCCATCCTGTAAAACGATCAATCCGCCATTTGCTTGTCAGTGCTGCATTCACATTTGTGAGGCAACGAGGGTGCCTTCGCAGCGCTGACACTGCCGTCCATCTTGCAGTGGACTTGAGCTTTCTCAGGGAAAGCTCTGAGGGAGCTAGTACAGCTACTGCACTGGTTCCACTTCACCTGAATGAAGACTCTCTGCTTTTTAGCAAGGCAATGCCCTTACACCACGAAATACAACCTTGCTTTGCCACAGCTGCAATAACTGTAGATATTAGAAACTGTAGATATTAGAAATAGATAGATGCAAAATCATCTGTTCCTGTTGTTTATCCTGCTATGTTGCTCGCCTAACTGTCTTTCATTTCAGTGAATTCTAACTACCGACATAAATATTTTCTCTTTGCCTTAAATTAATATCTTTACATTTCACCCAATTCTTTATCACAGTTGAGAGGGCATATTATTACATTCTCTTCGATTGTTTTTCAGTTCCAGTTCAGAAAAACCTGCTGTGCAGGTTTCTTGGTAGACTTGAACTATGTCATTTTTCTGCACATAAACTTACCAAAATGTTAGAGAGAAGGCCTTTTCAGTAAGAAGGGAAGGAGACTCTATTTTGACAGATATTTATAATGAGAAACTCTAAAACTGTGTAAAAAAAAAAAAAAAAATCAGGTCTTTGAATTTACTTTTATTTCAGGAGAATTTGGTTTCCTGCAGAGAATTTTGATCCTGCAGATAGTGCATTTTCCAGTGAAATGTATTTCTCTGAAAATTCTCAAAAAAACGTTCATATTTTTTCACTAATAATACCAAAATGACGTCATCTTTAAAACATAAAAATAGGGATGCAAATCTCATTGTCCCATTCACAGCCTATTCCTGTAATTACAAACAAAACTTGAAATTGATGTCTTTGCAGTCCCATTATTTGAAGCCAACATATTTTCCTAAGGCAAAACCAATTACACCAAAATTATTCTGGCAGATGTTTGTCTAACATTCAACAAAGAATGCTTCTCCTCCTCCTCCTTCATTTTGTGAGCCGGCTGTGTGCACTTGGATCCTGCTTGTCCGCTAATTCCTGCATTTTGATGGCTAGAATCTTCATTTTTCTTTAAGTGGAAGCTGAAGTTCTCACATGGTCACATGCCAGTAGGAACCAGGGTGTAAGTAAAACATCAAGTAGCCATAATTAAATTGCAGGAGTTGGCAGCATTGTCTTAGCTTGCTGAGAAAGAAAAGCAGGCGAGTATTTGAGTAGCTAGAGGCTCTCAAGTGGTGTTCTGACTCATACAGAAGGAAACCACACGACCTTATTTTGAGATCTCTTTGCACCTTAATCTAATTTGGCAGTCCTGGGGCTCAGTTGGTTTTCAGAAGAGCAGTATCATAAATCACTGTCATTGCTGACCTCACCCACCAAGAAACACAGACACCATATTGTGAAAATGTCTTACACCACTTCTTCAGATATAAGTTTGTTTGTAAGTGCTTTGAACTCCACTCCTTTATAGTACACATGTAAGCTTCACACAAATGTCTAAACAAGAGCTGTGTACTACTTACCATGAATCACTGAATCTGTGACTGACTGACTTTAAGGTGTAGTTGTAATGCTCTGATGAAAAAGGCTGTGTTTTTTCTGCTAAGACATCCACTGGACATCTATGGGTAGGTTCTCTGTTTTCCCAGTGTCCTTATGACCAAAAGTAACAGTATAAAAGAAAATTACTTTTGGATTCATCCAATATGATTTTTGAAAAATGTACTTCCAGTAGAGTACTATCTTTAAAGAAAATGCCATAGTTCCTTGGGAGTTAGGGACAAAAAAACCAGTAAGGATTGCTAAGGCAGCACAAGACAAAAAGGTTAATTGGATGCAGATCCTGCAGGACATATGTCAACCTTAAGCAGGTACCTGATAAAACTGCTTCTCCACATAAGCATATTGAAACTCATAGGCACAAGTGTGACCACAAATATAGTCGGAGACAACAGTAAACTAGATATGGGCTTGAAGATGTGATGGAGAAAATGATGAAACTTAACTAGACAGGCATCCTCTCATCTGCAGACAACTGCTGATTCAGTACACAGCAATAAACAGAGAAAATAACTTTTGAGAGAAAACTGATCACAAAGTCAAGGAAAAATAAAAGTACAAGCAAAGCAGGGAAACAGGTTTGCTGCTCCCCTAAGAAAGGAGCAGCAACTGACAGAAAGCTATACATCAAGGGAGAGAAGAAAGGAAGCAAATCTTGACAAAACAGAGATTAGGACTCAAGAAAAGAGGAACTGGGCAGGCAAAGGCTCAAGAGAGACCGCAACACAGAATGGCCTTCTGACAAATGACGTTGTTAAAGCCCTGGTGCTAGGGAATAATGTGTCAAGCATAAGTGTGTTGTGGAGGATGGACTTTGCTGGTTTTGGCTGGGATAGAGTTAATTTTCTTCATAGTAGCTAGTATGGGGCTGTGTTTTGGATTTGTGCTGGAAACAGTGTTGATAATACAGGGATGTTTTCATTGTCGCTGAGCAATGCTGACACAGAGTCAAGGCCTTTTCTGCTTCTCACACCACCCCGCCAGCAAGTAGGCTGGGGGTGCACAAGAAGCTGGGGGGGGACACAGCCAGGACAGCTGACCCCAACTGACCAAAGGGATATTCCACACCACATGACATCATGGTCAGCATATAAAGCTGGGGGAAGAAGGAGGAAGGGGGGGATGTTCAGAGTGATGGCGTTTGTCCTCCCAAGTAACCGTTAAGTGTGATGGAGCCCTGCTGTCCTGGAGATGGCTGAACAGCTGCCTGTGGATGGGAAGCAGGGAATGAATTCCTTGTTTTGCTTTCCTTGCTTGCACAGCTTTTGCTTTGCCTATTAAACTGTCTTTATCTCAATCCACAAGTTTTCTCACTCTTCCCCTTCTGATTCTCTCCCCCATCCCACTGGGGGGGAGTGAGCGAGCAGCTGTGTGGTGCTTAGTGTGGCTGGGGTTAAACCACAACATGGACAAAGAAGATAAGATTCAGGTTATCTCCAAACCAGGACAGAAGTCATTCTGTCCTTGGAGGAAAACATCAAAAGCAGGACAACAGAACAAAGGTCAATAGGTTGCTCTGTGTTTGGATCCTTGAGAGATGGCTGGTGGTAAGCTTTGTCTTCTCAATGGATGGACTCTACCTAAGTCCTTAAGTCACTTAAACCAAGTTGAAAGATCTGGAAGAAGAACTAAAAAACAATCTAAAATTATTTCCTGTCTGCAGCTTATGCCCTTACCAAAGGCAAGTGTATGTACAATGGCCTTTTGCTGGCATAACGTTTGGTGAAGAATAAAATAACTGAGGAATAACTGAGCATGGTTGTACTAGTAGCATTTCTTCTCCAGTCCGTATATGAAAGAGAGTAAGAACAGAAAAATCTGAAATACACTTATAAAACTAACAGGAGAGGCAGAGCACGAAGACATTTGTGAAGAGAGAACAAGATGTCACATAAGAAATGAGAAAACTTGAGGACACAAGTAACTGAAATGGGATTCAATTTTAGAATAGAGACCCCTGCTATGCACACAGGGACAAATAAAAGACTTCTGTTTGAAGCTGAGAGTTGACTAACAAGTGAAAGGAAAGACCTGGAAGTACGTATCTGATCACAGGATTAGCACAAGTACTCCAGATAATGACTTAGAGCATTTAAATTAGGTTCCTGGTGTCTGTCTATATGGCTATCCATCGCTAGAGACCACAGATGAGCCTCTGAGTCCCATGAATCCTTGTCAGTTATGGGTGAGCCCAGCATCAAAAGATAGTTCATGTGTTTACTTGAATAATAAAATTAACCAATTAAATCCTTACTGAGATCTGTGGGGAAAAATGTTAAACAAGCAATCAGAAAAAGCTGTGCAGTAATTCTTGTCAGTTGCTACACTGATTTTTCATTATTTGCTACTTCCTCAGAAAGTTCATGCAGTTCTGGAAAAACACAAGATGAGTGGAAGAAAACATGCTTCTAATTTAATATAGAAATATAAGCAGAACTTTAGCAGTAGCAGAGAGCTGTCCTCTCTAATTCCCACAGTCTATCTTAGGTGCCACTGCTTAATAAACTAATTAGTCTGATTTTTCCAGTTTTACGTATGAAATTAGTTGAAATTCAGATTGTCATAATTTTAATGTGTTAAAAGTAAGCTAACATAAAATTTAAAATGAGATGCATATTAGTGCATTCTAATTTTATATTCATTATTGCAATCAATGAATGAGAGATCAAAAATTCTGCAACATGAACATGCTAGATATTTTGGGGCTGCATATTGGTTCCTTATGTTTTAAAATTATGTTAAAACTATTTCATCTTCATATAGCCGTATTTCAAAGTATTGAAATACTATTACTCCCTTATTTAGTGTTTCTTACCAGTACTTATATGAAGCCACGATACTTAATTTCTAATGACAAACTGAAGAAATATCCAAGAGGGAGTAGGATGACTTCTTAGTAAAATTGTCTCTGGGCTGAAAGAAAGTGTGCATGACCAGGCATATACAGGTTTGTTAGTATAGGTATATAACCAGCAGTAGAGTGAATCACCTAACTCATGGCACAAAATTTTTTCAGAATAGAAAATTTATAGCAAAATTCATGTGTCTTCATGTATTTTGCTTACCGTTACTTTGAAGATTACTGTGAAGTTGTGTTTTTCTCCCGGAACTTCCCTCCGTGGAGAATTTCAGACTCTTTGGTTTTCATGCCTGTTCAAGACAACATGAAATTCTGGCACTTGAAAAAACGCACTGGGGAATGATCTGACTCCCATCCTCCCTACAGCTCCCCTCCTCTGCACGCCACCAAGGACACACAAATAGAATTTAAAAAAAAAAAAAAGCCCCAATTTGGCATGTAATTAAATTGTGTGTGTTGGGCATGGGTGCTCCCTCTGGAGAGATCCGTTCTCAAGTGCATGACCACTGGCATTTTTCCCGTAAGGATGGCGTTAGGAATAGGGTTTCCTCACAACCACTCTGGGATCAGGCAGCCCCTCAGCGTTTGTCTGAAACGGACAAGAGCCGCGTGTTTCCTTGCCGGCTGTGCCTGGATCCAGGTGTTTCCTCTTGCTCAATGACTGTATTGTGACTGTTTGTTAACCATAACTTATATTTCCACGGCAGTGACAGGATGGGAGTAAACGCCACAGATAGTGTCTGAAACGCTCATTTTTGTGTTGTTTCCCAGGAGTCCCAGTCCACACTGAAGGAAGTGGAAGTTTTGTATCAAAGTGTACATTTCTAAGCAGGAATAGGCACGGGGTTAATAGGAACAGAAAATAACCTGACATTTACTTTTTGATTAACAGAGAAATAATTAGCCTAGGCTGATGACGAAGTACAGAATAACATTACTAGATACATCTAGTCAAGTGAAGTGAACGGGCAAGCTAAATGCAAGCTATCTATCTAAATGTCTTTGCAAACAGCCACAACACCGAGACGCTAGACAGGCTTGCCTTTTCCCATACATATTTCTTAAAAATACTGAAAACTGATGATATTTTCTTTTCCATCTAGTTCAAAATCTAAGAAAAGAAAGTCTATAAGAAAAGAGAAGAGTTTTGCAAATTTTTGCATATTACTTGACTTACTCGAGAAGCACTGTCAACATGGCTTGGCTGACATTGTCACAGTGGTTTGGAGTCGGAGTTGGAAAAGAGAGAAGCGATACTGATAACTATGGCTAGTGCAAGTAATGGGCATGAACTTTATCTGCTACAGCCTCTATTTAAGACTTTCCAGTAAATAAGCATTATTTCCAGAAGCCTGAAGCAATGGGCTAAATTTCAGTTGTTGTAGATTAGTTATGCTTCCCTGATTTTATATGCATTTAAACTACCTAAGGATCTACAAGGTGGTACTTTGGCGTGGGTTAAATCTGAAATACAGAGGGTTATGAAAAAGAGCTGATTTAAATTAATTTCTTTAATTTAAAAATACCTGTCTACCACTGTTGATCCACTGTGTTTCAATTTCTTCGGAATTACATGTTAAAAAATCCCCCCAAAGTAAAAAAAATCCAAGAAGAAAAAAAGAATCAAAAAATATTGCTGAGACCTTGAAAAGAGCTGAATATTTCTATTAAAGAAACATCTACAGAAGAAGATTCCCTCATGGAAGGAAGGATAAGAGACTGGGAGATTTCCTGCAGATGGGAAGTTATATCATCTTGGGGGAATGACCTTTCTGATTTTTTAATCAGAACTTTTTTGTTTGTTTAGCTATAAAGCAAAACTGACTAAAAAGCCAATTTTACTTACAAGATCTCCATGGCCAGATTAAAATTATCTTCCCAAATACTTTCAGTATTTTCATGTCTCTTTTGACCAAAACTTACTCTCTGAGCATTTCAAACAATTTAAGAGAAACATTCAGTAGGATTTTACCACATTCCCCTCAAACTGCAAGAGTACTCTTTACAAGTAGTTGACCTTGGTTCCAAGCTACAGGAACGGGCATAGATACCCGGGTTATCTTCAAGGTATTGTTTCAGGGGAAACACTTCCAGTGGGAAACAATTTTTGACACACATCAAAATCTTAGGCAGAAGTTACTGCACTGCTAACATTAAAAGAATCTAAATGTACTTTTTCATTACCATTACTGAGCTCTTCTGTTCAGATTCATGACTGACCAGGAGATCTCAGATTTTTAAAGCATGGTTAGCATTTATTTGTCACATGGAAGACAGCTTATTTCCCTACTGCTGGTTAATGAAAGTAATTTATTCCAAAGAGCTAGACCCTTCGGTCCCCTGAAATCCAGTGCCATCAAGTGGAGACATGAACTGTTACTGCCTGGATGCCTGAGAGCATTGAGGAGCTCAAAGGCCCGGTGCTTTGGTTCTGTAGATACAGAGATCCTCAGGAAGAATATTTGTGTATGACAGATCTCCCAGATGTATCTTTATCACTAGCCAGGACCTAGGGACAAAGTAGTACATTCACTTAAAAACTTGTATTTGTAATAATGAAACCAACTTTGGGGGGGGTGGGTGGGGAGGGGAAGTTCACATCAGTAAGATGCTTGGCAATTAAGATCTTCTTGGCTATTGAGATCATACTTACAGCTAGAGATCTGTTCAGCTAGCTGACATGTCTTCCCCCTAGGTTAAACTACAACAACCCTTTCTTAAACGAAGATGGAGTCTCTTTTGCTCTAATCGTCTAAAGTGGTGTCAAAGCATCATCCTCTGGAGTTTACTGGGTACTGCACTTTTCAGTGGTTTTCCTCAAGGCCAAGGCTACAGATTCCTTCCTCAAGAAGAAAAAAATAATCAGTTTTATCTTTCATTCATATATAAATATACACAGATATATACACACACATATACACATATGCACACATACATAAACACACACACAAAAAAAGTTTAACCTTCAGACAGAATCTGGGGGAGATGCTGGTCTTGTGGTTACCAGCTATTTCGACTTTCCTGAGCCAGGATTTCAGCCTGTGTGGGTTCCAGAGTGGTTGGTGGCCTAAAGACATATCCATGTGAAGAAGTAGAAATAAAAGAGTAAAATAGTTTGTGCTCATTTCCAAATTGTCAGAAGCTGTAAGTATTGAATGGTCAGGTAAAGTGCTAGAAAATACAGGTGACAGTTGAGTGTCCTATTAGCAAATGTCAGATATGCTACGGACTGACACTTTTTGGCCCCTGTGTTTCCTGGCAGAGAACACATACATTTGGCTTTTGCATAGCAAGTCTTCTAGGGAGGTCAAAATGACCTTCAAAAAGCAAGATACCAGTGTTTCTTTAAAGTAGATGCATGGTGGGTTTTCTTGTCAGAATGCATTACTGAGAATAGCAACAGCACATTAACTCTATTCAAGCCGACAGCCGGTGGTCTGCCTCATTACTATGGCTCAAACATTCAATTTGGAGATATAAACCAAAGAAAATGAGTGATTATGTTTCATCAAGTGTCAAATGCCCAGAAAGTAACCACAATTTGCCACATGACTTTGGCAAGAATTCTTTTAATCAACTAGAAAATGAATTAGGGTCAATTCCGTATGTTGGGAAAAATGAAACTGAAATTTCTGCTGCAATGCTTTCTGCTCCCCCGAACGCATACTGCCGCTATGCAGAACATGCACAGAAACAAGCAGAAAAGCAGTAATTCTACATTTGTCTTACTATATCTCTCCTCAGATATGAAAGCACTAGCAGCATCTCTCATGTCAGAAGTAATCAAGTAAACAGGTTATCATCCCATTTAGCAGCGTCTTAATGAAACCAGTGCGACACTTTAAGGACCAGTCTTTCTTGCTGTGCCAAAACACTGTTTATATGTCTGTGCTAGTCTGGTTTAATGGAAGAAAAGTACAGCAAAGCCATTCTCCTTCCCATCTGGAGAAACTTTCCTTCTCTTGGAGCCCAAGGCATGATGAAAAATTGTGTGTTATAGTTTAGAACTGTGCTTGCAATACAATCCCTTCTACACAGCTCTCATAGTCTAGGAGGAAAAAAAAGGCAAAGCATTCAAATGAGAAGGTTGATTTGCCCTCTTTATACATACATATTTGTATATACTATAAACAATCTATAAAATATTTAATAATTATTATGCATATGTATTATCATCTATGTATATGTGTGTGTATATATATATATGATCAAAGTAATAGAAACAACTAGACTTCTTGATACAAATACAATTTCTGCTCTGTTTTGCCCAAGCTTCTGTAGGTTGGGCAAGTATACATTCTTCATTTGGTGGGCCAGTTTAAACCAGGACAGTAACTACCAGTTACCCAGGCTTGTGTCAGTGATGAATAGATTAGGAGGATTCTTTGTTAAAGAAGCATCAGTAAACTGGTCTTTAGGCAACATTTATATTAATAAATAAGCAGAATCAAGGAAGAGGCTCAAGCACAGCCCTGCAGCACGTTTAATCCCTAGCAAACTCATAGGCGTTGCTGGCTTAGGCCATACTGTGCTTTGCCTCATGATGCCTGGCACAGTTTAAGCCTAGCACATGAGGGCCAAAACAAAGAGGTGTTTTGGGTGTGACCACTCTGTGGCCGTCAAAACCCTTGAAATGTTATTTTAGGGCTGAGCTTGACAAATGAAGAGGCTTGTGCAGCGCAACCACAGAGGAAGGGATCCGACAGCTGCAATGCCACCCTCAGGCCACACGCTCCGATGTTGCAACAAAATGATGGCAATGCTCACCACACCAGCTTCCCAGACAGGGATCCCCAACTAGTTCTCCTGCGTCTGTCCCTCCCCCCCTGCCTCCCCCTTTCCAACAGCTGTTCTGTGGGCTTGAGTCTGCACAGGCAAAGAGGAGGTGTGTTACCAAACTTCAATGGCAGTAAGATTAGGCAATATGTACTTTTCCTCTGCTTCTCCTAGTCTGTCCCTGAGCTGGTTTCTCCCATCCAAAGTCACTTGACCCTTTTTCATGCCCTCCCTCAGCCCTTTCACATTTCTTTCTTCCACCACAAAGCCTCTTGTTCAGTCACCAAACTCAGACTGCTTGCCTGTGCTTAGTAGCAGCCCTGCATATATCCTAATTTTATATCATGCTTTATTTATTCTGATACCTCCTGAATGCCTGCTGATACCTTTTCGTTTAGCAGTCCTGTCTGATGGATATATTCCCATAAACATTTATTTTAGTGATAATTTACTAGGCCTCGACAGTATTTTCGTCTGCTTACTCAGCCAGCAACGGACAGTACAAGCCAAGTCTCTAATGATTGCAATTTAGGCCAGTTTAGGGAACTGGCACTGCAGAAAATCGAGATCTGGATTTGCTATACAGCAGATGGGCTCAAATTAAAGAGCGTAAATACAATATCAATACTCAATAAAACGAGTAGAGCAGGATCGCCTCCTGCAGTTCCTCCTCCAAAATCTCACTGAAAACAGGAACCATTTCTTCACTTGATCCTCCAGTAACAAGGCTGCTTTCCAGTCTTCCACTGAATCTTCACCCACAGTGCAACCCTGCAGGAATATGAGAGCCAAGGGGAATCAGACACAACCTAGGGTGCAGGTTTTGGGGTACAGATTTCTTCTTTTACTTAGTTGCTTTCTTGCTATCTTGTCAGACAACCAAGAAAAGGAATGAATGGAAAGCGTCAGGCTATTTGGTATATAGCAGTAAAACCCAAATATTTCAGGTGTGGGGAACTTGATAGTAGCAGGCAAACAGGTGAACATGAGAAAACAGGAGGAAACCAGGAGGCATTTATTTTCAGAAGAAAGGAGGGAAATAAATGGGAGTACACCAGAGTATGTGGTCATGCAGATACAGATATTGCTCTGTAGAGTGTGGTAGAGTTGGAGGAAAAAAAACCAGCTTCTTAGTCACTCATGAATAAGAACTGGAATATAGGCTGGATAAATATTTGATTTCGGGTTTTTAAGAAAATTATGGAGAAATATTTGAAAACCCATTTTCTTAGTCAACCTCTCTAGAGAGTCTTAGAGGATTTTGTCAACGATTCTCTTGCAACATAAGCTCACAAGAGCCATGCCAGGTCAGGTCAAAGATCCCTCTAGCTACACATCCTATTTTTGACACTGGTCAGCAGCAGACTCTTAAAATAACACAAGAACAACGCAGCACACAATGATGCTTCTCGTGCTAAGACCTTCTATTTTATAGCAGATGTAGTTTAGAGATACAGTTGTAGCTGCATCTTTGTGATTAATGGCATTTTGTACTTCTTCATTAGCCTCTTTTTGAACCCATTTATACTTTTGGATTTACCAGGATTTAGTTCACAAAAGAGTACTTGTTTTGACTGTGCAGCTGATATGTACTGCAGTATACAGAGTTGTTGGTTCTGCTGGCTGCTTAGTTGAGCTGTAACTCGACTCAACAACAAAACAAAACCACAATTTGACTCATTCTCCCACCCTTATTTTTCAAGAATGATACAAGAATCATTCAGAAAACACCAAAAATCAGTTTTTCTGCTTTTTATGATAATTGAAATAAAGAATATGGTTCAAAAACCATCTAGATAAAGATCTACATGCATCTGCTCTGGAAATCCTCAGGTTTTATCTTCTTGCCCACTTGGCAGGTTTGAAGCATGGGAGCCAAACACCAGCAGGAAATGGGTGAACGTAGTAAAGACTTTCCAAAAATGAGGTTTTGAAATCAAAGACATGTCTCACACTAAAGCCTCGTACCGTCTCCTGTGCATACTCTACTGTGGTGGTTACTGCATGAACAACACTGCCCTCCTCTGTATGGAATCGCAACTCCTTAGCTGCATGTCCCGCTTTACTCTCACCAAGCGACAGTGGTTCCTTGCTATATACAAAGACTTTCTCAAGTAGATGACAAAAAAACATCACACAGAAAAACAACATCAGGACAACCTGAAGCTGTAAGCATCTATCTGTGACTGTCAGATCAGCCCTCCTCACTGGTGTTACATGCTGAAGGCAAAGGTAGAGGGCTGAAAGAGCATGAAGCTTTGACTGAGTTCTTGAGTTGTTCTTCAAAGAGTAAGGGTAGAGTGAAACATTGTCGAAGGCTGGAGGAATCAACAGCATCCAGGTAGCATCCAGGCAGAGGATGACAGGCCTACCACAGCAGTAGGACTTCCCTAAAATGGAAGCAGAGACACATCAGGTACACACAGCTGCACCGGTTGCAACCCCTGACACAGGGGTCTGGCACCTCTTGTGTTTTCCCTTGCTTTCTTGGCATTGGTATCCCTCGAGCGGATAATTACAGGACTGCTTTCAGAGTAGCTCATCTCCCTTTTAGAGGAGTACGCAGAAGAAAATACACAGTGAGGGATTACACACCCAAAATTTAAAATGCCAAATGCTTTCAGCCCAGTACATGGCACGTGCAATCCAAAAATTTCATATAGAAGTACAGCACTAAGGCTGTCACATGAATAGTGTGAAATGCATGCAAAGAAGGAACGCAAGCATTTGCTCCATGGGAACTTTCTGTCACCAAAACACTGGCATAGTCAAACTGAAAGGGGCTGTTGTTGCATGTACAGTGATCTAGCTTGCTCAGCAAACAGCCCAACATCCCATTAGAGGAATGTCAAACATTTGGGTTCTCTCAATTGTAACCTCTCATGAATATTACGTCTTCGCTGAATACAGTAAGAGATAAAGAAATAAAATCTTTAATGTGTTAGGGCACTCAAACACAGTGGGATGACTACAAATAAATACATGGACAGATACAACTTCTTTGTTCTGATACTTTTGCAAGCAGCAGCACTTTTATGTAGATATCTGGGTAGAGTGTGCAAAATCATATGGTGTTTGTGACTGCTTACAGACGACTGTTACGTTTTCTGCCTCCGAGCTGTTTTCCTACAGTGCCTACTGCACTGAAGATGTGTAGAATACACGATTACATTCTCTACCAAGAAATGTTTTCCCCTCACTATACAAACCTAAGTAAATAAAAAGATATGCACTGAAACTATATTATTGTGACTGTTTTATTCATACCAGTCTACTAGGAATTTGCTAGAATTTCCTCTACAAATAGCAATTTTCTGAGTAGGTGCTTTGAATGGCTTCAAAAAATTCAGCAAAAATATGCCTTTCTTTTAAAAACTAAATTTAAAGGTAATTAGGCAACTCCACAGTTAGAAGGATGCTATATTGCCAGAGGCAGGATGTTCTGCTCAACTTCATCCTGAAAACGTGTCAACACTGACTGGAGAGATCTCTCAGAAGAGAGTGTTTATTCAGCTCTTCTTTTTAATGCCAGATGAGTTCAGCTAGCACTAACTAGAAGGGTGGTTTTGATCACAGCCAATGAGTAGCCAGATTTATTTCTGAAGCTGCAAAATACTGGGCAGCGTATGAACTCTCTTCAGTTCCCAAAACTATGAGATATTTGCAAGCTTAGGTTTCTGTGGGTTTCATTCAACTTTGTAACCTGTGGATTCAAACCCATTTTGTTTTGGTTTTGCCGTAACTCAAAAGTCAAAACAAACTGCAAAGAAAACATTTTTTCCTATTCAATTAATTGTATGGGAGCAATGGCTTGGTATTATCCAGTTCTGAAATACTGAAAAGTATCTTAAGACCTGCTGTCTTTAAATGAAACCAAATCAAAATCATGAAAATATGGGGCTACCTCACCAACCTGCATGAACTGCTATGTTTCCACTTATGTTAATAAAACAACACTGATTTAAACTAGCACAGAATTGAGAGTTTGACTAAAACCAGTCATATTTCATTCAACAGAAATGGGAGAGAGAGGTGGGCTTCTGCATCAAGAAAACAGAGAGCAAATTGTAGGTAATATAAATAGGCTGCAGTGAGAGGTAACTAAGATTAGCAAAGCAAATTAAATAGATCACTCAAAAATGTTACAAAGGTCTTTTGTGGGCAGAATGACAAAACTTTCCCTTTCATACTAGGAGAAACTCTACTACTAGAAATGAACCTAAGAAAAGGTAGCACTGTTTTTGTTTTTTTTGTCTAAAACCGTGTGCATGCACACACATGACTTTATGCAAGTATTGTACGGACTTTGCTATTACTGCTTCATGTGCATCAGATAATAGCTAGTCTTTATTCTGCTTCAGTGTACCAATCTAATCTGTAAATGCATGTGTTCAACCACTTCCTACCCAGTATCAGACAGTCCTCCAAGAATAAGTAAGAAAAGCAAAGATGCTCATGCAGTGCCTTCCATAGTTACAGTGGCAAGAGAAGATACGGCGACACATACCATCATCAAGAGTGGCTGGATTTTGCACCAGCTCTGACCCCCATGCTTCCACCCCCCTTTACTTCACACTCTTAGTCCCCAAAACTACAGCTTCAACTCCTCATCCTTATCATTTTACTCCATACCATCTTAAATTAGGCTTATATCCCTCCTTCCCTCCTCAGCTTTGTGCTACATACTTCATCACCAGCTAGGTCTTCTGCAGCTTCCTACGGCAAAAGTACTGTTCCCACCATGGATGGACTCCTATAGAGCTAATGGGAAGCAGAAACAAGCTCCGAAATGCACCTGAAGTCAGCCATGGCACCTGCAGGCATCAGCTTTTGTTTCTTGCTTGCACTGAAGAACCCAGAAAGCAAGAAGAAATTGGGAGCTCACTCCCAAGTTTACAGTGGTTCAAGGTTGCTCACTTACAAGTTTGGCTCTCGCTGGTGGTAAGAGAACCTGCCCTCATAGATTCATGGGATTTGTAGCACATGTTTCAAAAAAATGAAACCAAAACACCTTATCCATAGTGATAATTTTAATTTCTTAGATTTATCAATTTAAGACCAAATTTTGTATGTCCTGTATTACTGAGTTGCAATGTCCATGAAAATAAGCTCTGTGGATACAAAGGACTGCATCTACATAGGATAGAGAGAGCTTATAATGCTTACAACTTTCTAAGTATTGGGATGTGCATTTTTATAAATACTCCTGAGATCCACGGATGAAAAGAACCACATAACGGTGTGATTACTGATTACAGTAGTTCCCATTACATTAAAAACAAATATTCTTCTGTCCTTTCCTCTTCAGACGCAAGTTTGTTGATTTCAGTTTGTTTTTAATACATTTTATCAGAAAACAAATTGCAGCATCTGTCTTGCATGTGTGTAACTATACTCATTCATCCCACAGCAATATCTCAAGTACACCGCTGATTGCACGATAACCTTTTGGCCTGTCTGGGAAGGCTTTCTAAACCTGTTGCTCTGCAAGATACTGGTTTTCACCTCTTGTTGGATGGCATAGCTATTTCAGAATCCCACTACTGGTCAAAATACTTTTCCTCACACAAAATACAACTTCCTGCACTTTTCTAAGAACTCATGGAACGATCACCACTTATTTGCAACAGTTGTTCTTGCAACTGTAAGAATTAGATCATGAAAATGATCCTGAAGTACTATGCATTCATGTGTGGTCTATTGTACAAGCAGACAGAACAGCTCTCTGTTTGATACTTAAGGAAAAAATAAATTATGGTGCTTCTCACTGCAGTTAAATGCCATTCTTTTCACAGCCTGTCCCAAGTTGGTAAATATAGCCAGTCAAGAAAGTTTAATTAAGCCTGTATCTCTTATCTACTCATTTTCTCACCAGAAGACAGAATTAATCCATTTTTAGCATACAAGCAGGGCAACAGCTATACTCTTTTTTGTTACCAAGCTGAAAAGAAGCAAGTTCCCTTGTTGTATCCTGTATATATAGGATATATATAGTTTTATATATATATAGATATATATATAGATACATATCCCTAGTATCCTGTCAGATGAGGAAAGTGTCTTCTACCACTAGGAAATAGTCCTATAAAATTCCGAGCAGAATTGACTCAACTGCACAAGATGTAAGGTATGAACATACAGATACTCAAACTAAGCCTTTTCAAGTGAAAACCTAGGACTCAGAATTTTTTATGGAATACAAGAGAAAATTGAGGGAGGAATTTGACTCAGCGATTCAATGCATTGCTCACAACAAAGTTATCGCATTAGTTAATTTTAAGTTTGCTCTTTATCAAATACATGCTGTTTGCATTGATCTGACAAAAATAGATTAAAAGAAGTTTGAAAGTCTTGATGCATGATTTCTAGCACCAGATCTAAAAAAAAAAAAAAAAAATCACATTCACTCCTGTCGCAGAGTATACTTTTACAGGAAGCATGTTTTTGTGATTAGTATCAAAAACCCATACATAACACAGAATTCTATGTAATTTTGTACAAAAGAAAGCCAACATAACCTTGGAAAACCAACTCATCTGCTCTCTCCTCTACTATATGAGGTACTTCCCTATTTTACATGGAAATCCATGGCTACATTCACTCACACTTGTAGAATGCAAAGACAGTTGGAAATCACTTTCTCAACACAAAATATTTTAAATTTGCCTGTAACCTTTTTAAAGCTACATCTACTTTGATTCCAGTACATGAAAAATCACTGCGTTAGCTCAGAAGCAGCATCTGAGTGGTTTTGGATCTGCTATTCCTCTGCAGCACCATGTATGCACAATTTAATTGCCAGGTCATAGTCTGGCTGCTTTACAAATTCAACTGGCTGGAATATCTAAAGCTTTGACAGAATTCTGCATAATGAGATGATAAATCAAACCAATTGGCATTTCTTCCTTTTAGGAACTGTAGCTCTATACACCATTACTTTTAAGCGAATAGTTTTTCCTTAACTATATAACTATGGATGGAACAGACACATAAAGTCAAAGCCAAATGGCTCTGAGATTCAGGATGTCAAAATGGGAGTTCTTGATAGATTACAGACAGACTTAATTGTTGAAGTTAAAATCCACATTAGAAAAGTAACCAAGTTTGAAGCTATTTTATTCTGGTTTTCAAGTCTGTTAACAACTTTTGATGGGATACAGAATGTTCTCACTTGCTACTCATTCCAGTGTCCGTTAACAGTAGGAAAAAGGCGGTGGCCTTTTTTTTTTTAAAATTGCTTGGTCAAAAATTATTAAATGTACTTGTAAACTAGACCCACAGAGTGCTATCTTTCAGAGTGAATACAATTCAGTGATAAACTCTTACTTTCCGTCCGCAAAGTCTGCATCACATACTATTATGAAAAAAAAAAGGCTACTTTTACAAATAACCTTAAGAATTTTTAGTAAAATTCTCACTTCAACAGGTTTATACTTACAGGTCTTCAAAAACCTCCCACTTGAAAAACAGTCACTGAAAAACCTACCCTATGCTGCATGCAAGGGTAAACATCAAAGGCAACTTGTAAACTTCATTAAACACAGATACTGAATCACAGCTATGCTAAACCTCTCTACTG
>NW_008823919.1:555219-587642 GCF_000699105.1 Pygoscelis adeliae | reverse complement strand
AGCCGGCCAAAATCAGCAGTAGCAGACACACCCAAGTTATTTCATATTCCCATCTGATTTCTCAACTACCGTCTACCATCTCCTGCATCAAGGGCATTGAATAAAAGACAATTAAGCTGCTGTAACTTCTCCTCCATTTCTCACTGGACAGTCCTACTTCTCTGGTACTCTCCTGATTGCTTTCACATCCTTTCATACTTCATTCTTTTCTTTGCCCTCTTTCGCCATTGCTCACTGTCTTGCTGTCCTGGTTTCGGCAGGGATAGAGTTAATTTCCTTCCTAGTAGCTGGTGCAGTGCTGTGTTTTGGATTTAGGATGGGAACAAAATTGATAAGGCACCGATCTTTTAGTTGTTGCTAGGTAGTGCTTACACTGGCCAAGGACTTTCTAGTTTTCCATGCTCTACCGACTGAGAAGGCTGGAGGTGCACAAGAAGCTGGGAGGGGGCACAGCCAAACTGGCCAAAGGGACATTCCATACCATGTGACGTCATGCTCAGTACATAAACTGGGGGAAGCTGGCCGGGGGGGCCGCTGCTCGGGGACTGGCTGGGCATCGGTCGGCGGGTGGTGAGCAATTGTACTGTGCATCACTTGTTTTGTGTATTATTACTATTATCATATTATTATCATTATCATTTTATTTCAATTATTAAACTGTTTTTTATCTCAACCCACGGGTTTTTCTCACTTGTGCTTTTCCAATTCTCTCCCCCATCCCACCGGGTGGGGGGGAGTGAGCGAGCGGCTGCGTGGTGCTTAGTTGCCAACTGAGGTTAAACCACGACACTTGCCCAAATTGAGCAGGTGTCTAAAAAAGACTGGCATTGGAAGGCATTTCTAAAAAACTTTTGTTAAAGGACAACATTCTGGAAAGTATATGAGCAGTCATCAAGGCTGTTTTGCTTCTGATTTTGGATCAAGATGTTCCACCACACTATATTTGCTGTTTCAGCAGGCCCCACATGCCCCATCCTTTCTTCACAGATGGCATTTATGGCAGATCTCGAGAGGGGCAGCTGGGTGAAAGTTATCAGATTAGTCTCAACAAAGGGGAATTTTATAACCAAGATTTTTCTAAGAGACCCATGCCGTTCTGAATGGCGCTGTGATGAAAAAAAAGAGGCCAGGCCCAGAGCAGTAACTTTTCAACTCAGCCTAGCTGCAGCCAAAACAGAGCGTGAGAGCAGCCCCAGGTAACTTCATCTGATCATGAGTAGAGACAGCTTATTCTGCTAGAAAATCTGCAGAGGCAGAAACCTCCACCAACGGGGCTGTAAAACCTTATGCCACTACAGCTGCTTGTATAGTCAATGTCTGACTAAGGCCACAGCATAACAGCTGGGATAACTATATACTTTCTAAGGCAAAACGCTGTTTGGAATACTGACTCTGTGCGAATGAAGTCCAGAAGAAAAAGTTTTGTCCGAGCAAAGCAGTTTTTGCACACTAAATTTTCAGCCCTTCTCTACTGATAACCCAGTCACACTCTCCTTCAAAATCCTCATTTGTGACATCATGCCTAAAATTCATCTATCTGATCTTACAGATAGGGCATGCCAGTGTATTTGTTCTAGAAAGTACTTATACACATTAAGGGGTTGAAATGAGTAAGTAATAGTTATTTGCTCTTATTCATGGCTGCTGTATCTTCAGTGAAATCAAATCAATTGCAACAGGACTGAATTTGACCCTGGCCTGTATTTGCAGCATACACCTGATATTAACCTTTGCTATTCTGTATTGTATATTCTTCAGGCAGGGCACCATAAGAAGATAAAGGTGGAAATGCAGCACACGTAGCCACACTTTTGCCACCTGTACCCTGACACAACTAGCAAGTGTTTTGAAAAAGCCGTGCCAAGGGTTTCATCGCAGAGTATGAACCAGTCCAAAAGTATCCAGAGCCCA
This sequence comes from Pygoscelis adeliae, assembly GCF_000699105.1. Taxonomy (NCBI): domain Eukaryota; kingdom Metazoa; phylum Chordata; class Aves; order Sphenisciformes; family Spheniscidae; genus Pygoscelis; species Pygoscelis adeliae. The sequence goes on along the minus strand of NW_008823919.1, from coordinate 585,731 downwards.
AATACATCCCTGTGTTTTTCCTTCTGTTGTCATCTGCACTAACTAGAATAAAATTAGCACATGCAAGCTCATCTCTGCTGCTACCCCATGCACACTTTGTTTCACAGGTACACCTGTAACTGGCAAGCACTCGTTCCTCTTTTTGAGGATACTACTACTGAGACAAGTATCTGGCTTCTTTTCGCAAAGCTTTCAGCTTGGACCTCTATTGGATAACTTTTAAACAGGTATTTCCAAAAATATGGAGTATCCTTTTTTTGTACAGAATGGATATACTAACTATGGGACCGGAATATTTGGAAAAAGAGATAAAACTAAGTCTAAATATTTCACTCTCTCCTAAACACTCATTTTTGAACCAGATGGGCAGGCAAACTAAGTGCTTGCAGCAAGCCTCTGAGAAACCTCCTTTCTCAGTTCTGGCCTCCCAGCCTTCCAGTCACAGAGTCTGGTCCAGCTTTCACAATGCATTCATTCTGCTCCTGGGAACCTCTCAGCCCATTGAAGTTTTCATCCTCATCACTGCATGGGAATATTTGTGGGGATATTCCTTAGCTGAGCCATCCTTTTACATTTTCTGCTTAGTTTCTTTAAACACTATCCTCTTGTGGGGGGTTACTTGTGAAGTTGGACCAAACAGGCAGAGTATCTTTATCTAAAAAAAAAAACCACACCAGAATTTCCTAAGCCCATTAATAAAAACTACCCAAAACTCCTACTACAAACGGGAAAGCTTAATATTGGCCACTAGGAGTAACTTGTCACAGAAAGTATGTGTGATACAGAAAGTCTTTTTAACAAGATGGCTGTTGACACGGCAGGTTTTTTCCCCTTCAAGAAAACCAGTTAGAATAAAAAAGCTGGAAAAATATCTTTAGCATCTCTCTGATCTACTAAAATCTCACTTGCAGAAACAAACAAAAATTCTTTAACTGACTCTTAGAGCTGGCATCACGTACACATAATAAAGGAATTCCAGAGGCTTCTACACTCGCCAGCAGGCACTAGCTCTCCTTTCTTTAAACAACTTTGTTAAGTCCTGAAACTACTTTTCAACCTCAGAATAAAAATCCAATATTCTTCCTATATATAAAATCCTTGTGCTGATTTTTCTGAAGACTGATCCATCTCTTACTGGCATATACAGATCTTAAGTTCAACCTGAATTTATCACAGCTCTGCTAAATACTACTTTCCGCAACAACAACAAAAATCCTGCCATTATGCAATGCACAAGTGACTTAAAGAGTCACTACCTTAATGCGTACAAAGCAGTGCATTTAAAAACTTAGCATGACAGGGGTGGCACAAAAGCAGCAAGTGTTTCTGCTTAGGGTACTAGGCAATAGCAGAGCTAATGAGCCATCTCCAACATTTTAAAGACTCTGCCTCAGTTTAAAGATCATGTAGATCTGCTTCAATTTAATGCAAACTGGAAGAATTTGGCTGCATCTATCTGAAACACTCTTTAAAAAATGGTAGTATAATGGACAAATATATATTTTGGCATGCAAGCAGGCACGTAAACGTTTTTAATCAGGACATCTTTGTCAGAGTAAGGAAATAGCGATTAGGCAGTGCTGAGGAACACTGGTGCAATCTGTCACATTCCAGCCCCAAGGAACTGAGCTGACCAGTGAATGAAATTACAGTATCATTATAAAGATGTGCAGCAAAAACAATCAGTGCCACCCACACCATAGCAGAGCATGCAGTTACTACTACATTTTGGCTTACCTACAGATGCAGACCATCTCTTGCAGCCTGGCCTTCTGCTCCCTGCTGATTACAGTGCTTTTACATTGACTGCAGCAAGGCAGGAGCTACAGCAGAAGCGGGTCAGGCCAAATTATGTTCTTTTTACAATGTTATTTATCAACGTGTATTTCCTTGCTGAGGCAAGTACCTCCAAAACGTCATTAGAGTACTGAACAAGCCCATGGTCATGGAAAAATTGCTTCAGTACCACCTGCTATAAAAGATACAGTAAGCAAAACAGCAATTCCAAATGCGGAACTAAAACACAGCAATTAATATAGCTCGTCTCCCTTCCTTCTGGACGTACCCCCAGGACCATTTTCAGCAGTCCTCAATATCCTACATCTTCAAATGTGGGAGCTTTCCTGATCTTTTATTTATGACACTCATATTTCAGGAAACTTACCCATTCACAAAGCAGCAGAAATGGCTTCTGCAGCTGTATCTACAGTGATGACTAGCAGTTGAGAACTGTCTTTACATGTCCAAGTGTGTTCTGGTATCTGCTTTTCTAAGTTGATTTCAACATAAATTTAACACAGGATGTCAGTGTCCTACCTGTTGAGCTTCCTCTCCTATTATTGCCCACAACATGAGCCAGCAGATAGTAAAAAGCTGAATGTTATCGTAACTTCCTCCAGAATTCATCCATGCCAACTGCAACTCAGACCCTGAAAAGGGCCTTCACTCAGATAGGGAGTAATTTCCAATTTTTTAAGCTTTCCAGAGCATACTGCCGATATCTTTCCTTTCCTTGGCCTCCCGGGGAAGAAGCTGAGCTCCTGGCTTTTATGTGAGGATTATTTTTTTAATATATATACATAAACAAGCAGTGCTCAGTAAAGGGAGGGAACTAATTGAAAGTTACCAAGTTAGGCCATTTTAATTCAGAAGACCTTCATCAAGCCAGAAATTTTTGATGGAGAAAGACCGTTTCACTTGACCACGTCACATCCCAGCACCCAACCATGACAAGAAGTACACAGAGAGAAGAGCAGGCAGTCGCTCTCATTTTGGCATAAAGAAAGCCGGTTTCTACAGGAGAATAGAGACCTATAAATTCTCTAAGGCAGGACAGGGCAGCCTTGGAGTATGCCACATTAGCAGCCTCACAAGACAGCTGGAATGCTGGGACAATGTCACCACAATGAACCAGATGCTGCAAAATGAGAAGCCACCTTCTGCCTCCACTCTTATCACCTCTGAAGAACAGTGAAGGCCAGGGTCAGGGAAGGGAGAAAGAAAATGGAAATTCCTCTCCAGTTTTAACTCATGCCAGGGCACATAAACCTGCTGATGATTTCATGTCCTCTTCGTCTGCATCATGGAGGATGCTGTAAAGCAGGGGATAAAGAGGCAGCATTCAACATATACACTGCAAACTGAAATTACAATAAAAGCGAAGACACCTTTACTGAACAATGACAAACAGAAGTCCCTGTATCATCCTGATCCCTGTATCAGTTTATGATACAAAGAAGTGATCCCAACAAGAGACCTCAAGACTGCAAGAGTCAGGTTTGTTTTGTTTTTTTTTCAGACAAGATAGGCATTTAAGTATGTGCCAAATTTGTAACTTGACCATGTAAGTATAATTTCAATAAACACATGTTCATCAGCTATATTAAAAAATAAACCTTTAAAATAGATACAATCCTCTAGGAAAAACATTTATTCAACTAATTTACAAAGTAAGCCAATTAAGGCAAAATATATTACTTGGAAGTAGGCAGGCTTTCACTGGGTACAAATATGAGCTGGCTTAACAGTATATTATATATAAAAATGTCCTTTGAAAGCATCTAAGAAAGGTAAAGGCAGAGCAATATAAGCTGAAAATCTGCTTCAAGGCAAACAAGAAGTATTTGTTTATTGTTCATTTCTTAAAAAAGTATTATTACCAAAATATATTCTTCACAATTACTTCCATATTTCTAAATAAAGATTTAAGATTGTGTGAGCTTGGATAGAGGGCATTTGTAGCCATGAAGAAAATCAGACACCACTGAAGACTCATATGAGAAACAGTGAGCTCCTGACATCAAGAAAGCATTTAAGACTTAAAAACATTTAGAAAACCCAGGATAGCAAGTGAAACACATCTCACCATTTTCCACATCAAATTGCTGACAACCACAACCTGATAGAAGAAATTACATAATTCCATATAAAATATGAAGTTTGGAAGCACTGGAGTAAATTATGTTGTTGAAACTGCTGAGATAATTTCATGCGTATGTGGTACCTCATCTAAAACCCACTGAAGCAACTTGAAATTTGTCTAGTGTTTTAATTGGACATGAATTTCATTACTGTTACATAAAAAGAAGAAAGATGCAACATGGAAAATAAGATTTCAAAATTATTTAGCAACAACTTCAACTAATGGGGCATGGATTTGTGCTCTTCTTCAGCAGCTCACTGTTATGTGTTGTAAAAACTACTCAGCATCACTCCTGAGAACTTATATACAGACACCAAACCTATGAGGTGTTAAGTACCACCTAAGCACAGGCCCTAAGAAAACATCTAATACAGAAGGTAGTCTCTCTGGATTGAAATGCATATATATGTTATGCTGTCAACTTGTTTATATTACTAATATAATAGAAACAGCTAAACAATGAACCCCTTCTTTAAAAATGTATACTAACTAAAATATCTCAGCAAATGCCTAGTAAGTTGTCAAATAATAGCACATTCCACTTTACAAACTGTAATGCTCTTTGTCCCAGTTATAAATACATGTTTGTTCTGATTTCCTGTTTGTGAATCATATTGGAAATCATATAGTAGTTAAAAATTGCTCATTTCCACTATTGGAAATTACCTTCACTTCTTAAAAAGTAAAATACAGTTTACAGTTAGATTACAAATCTGTGTTGTATGCACTGAGAATTAGAGTATGTAGCTTTCACTTCAATTCTAGAATCAAAATCAGTATTCCTTAGTGTCATGGATCAGCCTTCTTTCAAACGGTCCTGGGTGGTAAGTGTTGTTTCTGCTAGAGCCTTGGCTGCACTGTAGATCATCTGTCGACGGGACATGCCAGTGAATACCACGTGCCAGTCAGTCCTGTTGACGTTCAGTATACTCTTCTCAAGCACTTCGCCCACGGTCACCAACAGGCCTGACCATCTCAGATTGTAGTCCTGAGGAGTGAGACTCTTAGCCTGTTAACATTGAGAAGTGATTATTGAAAGAGTTTGACATGAGTAGTTTTGTTTCTATCTTCACCATTACCAACTTTCCTAAGTAATCACTCTTACATAGAATCATAGAATCATTAAGGTTGGAAAAGACCTTTAAGACAATTGAGCCCAACCGTTAATATCAATAGGACTACATGGCAAATTAAAGGGCATCAGAATCCAAATTTCAGACTGCCCCATAATTTGCCTAGCCAATTATACTTTTTGGATTTGTAGGTATCACGATCCAAATGACATCTGAACAGTATAAAATTAAAATATGATGCTTAAGAGAGTAAAGCATTCTGCCATTACCAGGACATAGTTTTCTCTTTTGAAGCAGCCAACAGATGGAATCAATAGCTATACATATTTATACAATTACTCTTACCCTCCAAATGTTTTAAAAACAGTTAAAATGTCCCTCTGAAACAGGCAAGTAGCTAAATACAAGAAGAAAGCTGAGCCTGGCAGAAATGGAGGACTCAGCTATTTGCATGAGATCAGAGAGGGATTACATACTGTAATTCCCTGAAGTTGGAAGCAGAAGGGAAACAGTGGGGGAAGTATCACTGCATTTATCCCATCTGATGCTCATCCTAGGCAACCACCTGTGGCCATTGTCACATACAATGAAGGGTAGAAGACTTTTAACCTCAGTAAGACTGTTCTTAGTATCACTCAGTTCCTCGTAGCATCACACATTGGGTCCAATTCTTCATTCAGATTTTATTTTGACAAATATTCAAGTTAGTCTGTTTCTAGTGCATGTACAGCAGATCAAAGTTCATTAGAGTGTCCCAGCCTTCCTAAAACTACAGTCTTGCAGCAAAAACGGCACAGAATAGTCTAAGTTTGTTAGAACATGCAGTCTGCTCCAATATTGAAATAACTTGTTTTTATCAAGAGCTACATAAAAGGCAGATTTCTTAAGCAAAGGAACAGGAAATTTTCCTTATTAGTCAGAACATATAGGCAGTAAGAATTAAATAAGAGTGCATCTAGCTGCAAGGAGAGACTGAATATCTGATTATGATATCTCCATTATGATCCACAATTGCACATAACTTTATAAATTAATTACTTGGTGTTTTTACTGCTAAAAATCAGCAAACTTCAAATAAAATAAAAAAACCCAAACCACCTTGCAGTAGTTTCCCATCATGGTTGCAATTTCTGGCTCAGCCAAAAACAAGATGACACCTGGTCTCTTAACAGAAAAAGGGTCTCAAAACAAGACCTCAAATTCACCTTTTTACCTCCTCAAATCAAGCAATATTTAGAGTTATGAAGAGCCATGAGTCTCATATTATATGCTCAGAAAACTCTATGCCATTGGTGAAGACATTAACAAAAGAGTATCTATTCTATACAGAGTTTTACCACTATTTCCATTACACAGAACAATAAAACACACAGCTAGCAAGAATTTCAAAGAACATAATTGCTTTTAATGTTGCCTCTATTAAATCTTTTGTACTGTGGATAACAAATCACATTGCCTGTCCAACACATACTTCTTCTCTGTTCTTAGGCTGAAATACAACTATACAATTGCTGTTTTTTTTCCTGTTGTAATCTAGATTTTGCTTAAAGATATTGGACTGGATGTATACAAACATATGTTTCTTGCACACCCCTGAGAGAAACCAACTTTGATTCTAGAAGAGACATAATGGGAACAAAGGTAGCAACTAGTGCATGCACACAATCAAAAACCCAATGATTCACCACCACGCATTATGTGTAAATTAACTGAAATATATAATAGCAAGACTAGGAAAAACAAAGCTATATTTTGCTGTTGATGTATATACAAGAACTGTTTTCTTTAAATAGGAGAGCAGAATTTGATCTAATTCAAGTTTAAAGGCTTACAGTTCCACTGAATCTGTACTATATACCAAGCTATACACTACATGGGTTGCATAAAAGTTAAAACAAGAACGTTTTCTGCTATTGCAAGGTAAACACTACTTTTCAAAGTTACAAAGTATGCTTACCTAAGAGAAAAAAATACTCAAAAAGTTAAGCTATTACCTATAGGTTTTAAATGACAAAAATAGAGAATATTCTGTGAAACAAAAATTAAAGATGCCTATTGTGCTTCACGTTTAAAAAAAAAATCATTTAGTCCATACCAATGCTCCATAGAGAATGTGACAATTAAAGTAGTAACTTCACATTGCTGTGCGTATTTTCACAGCATCATAGAATGGTTTGGGTTGGAAGGGACCTTTAAAGATCATCTAGTCAATGAAGTTGTATCTGCTTAATTAATATTTTTTTCCTGTAGCTTCACGTCTTTATCCACTCTTTCTGAAAAGCATTGTGGAAAACTACAGAGAGACAGAGCAGTATTTCTCCTTTTGCCACTCATCAGCTTTTCAAAGTTGTAAGAACTCTGAAAAATAAGAACTAAAACCAATCCCACAAATGTTCACTCTATTGGAATCAGTACTACCAAAAAAAAAAATTAAACAGTTACTATTTGTTTTCTCGAAACAACCCCTTCGGGATCAAACCCCAAATAGTTTTGTTTTGAAATTCTTCACAGAAACATTTATTTAAAAAGAATTTTCAGACCAGAGTTAACTAATGTATGACTCCTATCTGCTGTCAGGCAACATGCAGCGACTGGAGTTTGGAGTAATTCCCAGTGCGTGCTCAAAGAAATGTAAACAATCTGATGAAAAACTTCTATTGGTGATATCTAAGAACTGCATAGTACTGCATTATTTTCCCTGGGATGAACCATGATATTTCCAAGATTTAAATGTTTCAATTCCAGAAATTTTACATCCTTGTTAGAATAGCACAGTCAGAAGAGGAAATCAGTCTTGGCTTTTAGGTGAGAGCCTACACATTCATGGTAGAATTAAGTCCAAGTACAGATCTGAAGAAGGGGTATCCTTTATTTATTTATTAGGAATGAGTTTTCAGAATACTAATCAGTACAGTATTCTGTCTGTTTGCTGGTAATTAACAATTACCGAGGCTTTATACACTTTATTAAAAATTGAGTGGCAAGATCTCAATTTATAAACTTGTGCCTAAATGAAGTGTAAGCTACTTCACTAAATTGCTAACATGCACATGTGCACACAGACACTTCACTATGACACAGTTTTGTTGGCATTAGATGAAACTCCAATACATATGTGAAATAAGTTAAGGAAAGGAAACCAAGCCTTCGGATGGATAAGGGTGCTTACTGCACTTCCTTGGTGCAGCTTCTTAGTGCGTTACTTAAGCTGCAGAGACCTCCTTCTGCACCTGAGGAAGAATGAGTATTCTTATTTTATCTATGTAAAGATTCATGAGGGTTAATTTTGAGTCACTGAATCCGACTGATGACAATATTTCAATGATTAAAGTTATATTTCCTTTTTGAGGCAGTACTTCTTTGTGGTTAATTTCTTCTTGGTTAATATTTCCTCTTGCTTAATTTCTTCTTGAAATATTTCTTCTTCATTAATAGAAAAGTAAAACTAGTGCTTCCAAGTGCCATGTATTGCAGAATGAGACTCTTGATCAAGAATTGCTTTGCCACAAATGCCTAAAGATTTTTAGATAATATGTCAACATGATTCAAAAATAATTTATGAAACGAGGAGAAAAACTAAAACATTCAAGTGGAGTAACTGTCAGTAAGCATTGACATCATAAATGAAATTAAAACTTAAGTCTTATGTCTCAACCGTTAATCCAATGTCGGTAAGAAAACAGAAAACTCACCCGCTGAACATATTGCAAAGGCACTGGTGTTGCTTGGGTAAAAGCTTCCAGATGAATTCCATGAATTGGATCCTCAATAATCAGACATCCAATGTCAAACCACCTGCAATGACATGCAAGTTAGAGTACTGAGTTATCACTCAGTTGAAAAACAACATGTTAGCAGTTGAATTACGACCATTTTACAAACTCTACTACAAATGTAGTAATAATGTAATAATGAGTTTCATCAAAGTGTTCTAGTATTTTTCAAGTAAAATTTGCATATATCAATTTTTATATATATAAAAAATTATCGTGCATGTGTATGCATGTAAAATACATAATATACATTAAAATATATAAAATACCTGAAACTTACAGCTCAAAGAAACAAAGAAAGCTGGTGGGGTGGGCATGTGTGCAGATATGTTGTTCTGCCCATATTTATTATGCTAGAGTTTTCATTCAATCTTTGAAAGAATGTTTCTCATTAAGATAACCTTCCCTAACAAAAAAAAAATAATCTGTTTATCATTCATGTTCTATATTCAGAAGATTTTTTGGTATGTCTAATCCTATAACAATCATTTAAATGATTTATTCAGAGAAACACCTCTGCACCTTTCAGAAAAGATGGTGCCTGCTGTAGCAGACACAGTAAAGGCTACTACTGAAGCAGTACCCGAAATGGTTCCCTATCTAGCTTGCAAAAACATTATATCATTTTTCCTGATCAACAAACTAACAACACTGACATGATCCAAACAAAACCGACGGCAATTCATCATCACTACCTCATTGTATTCAATTCCTAAAACAGTTTTACAGTTGAGTTGCCACAGAAGAAACATACTCCAGGGAAAGCACAAACACAAAATCAAGGCCAAGAATCATAGAAGATTTAAAAAGGAAAATATTATTGTAGTTGTTGTTTCATATATATTATATAAGTGTCTACGTATAAATTGTATTTTATTCTTTAAAGTGTGGGAAGGAAGGATGTTGTTAGAAATGCAAGACTCCAATTTTAAGAAACGACTGGCTGGGCCACAGAGGCTTCCTGTTAAGAGTTTAGTGGAGCAAGACAGGAAGAAGTACTTCACTTGCATCATCTTCGTAGCGGGGAACAGAGCACTGGAATTCTCTGTGATAGAGGACTACCTCACTTGCAACTATGAAAGACTGTTGAGAAAGCTTCATGGTTAAAGATAACTTGCTCCCAATTAATAAAGGAGTTAGAGTCTAAAGGGTAAAACACACATAAAAGAGTTTGCAACCTTTTCTGCAAATAGTATTCAGGACATGCAATTGGAAGGGGAAGTAATGTCCTTCAGCTGTCTAATGGACAACCGAGAAGTTTAGCTGTGAGCAGTGACTGATACGTTAAGTGTTAGGTGTAGGGCCCTTAGTATTGGTGGGTGGTTACTTGGAAACTCCTTTCCTTTGGACATGTGTGAGTATGGTAAGCAACATCAGCAAAACACTGACTGCATCCTCCATATTAGAACTTGTAACACCACAGTGCTCACTTCAGAATAATAATTAATCAATTACTAGCACTGACACCTATCATTTCACTGCAGAAAAAAACAAGGGCCAAAAATAGTTCAAATGTTTTTTGTAACACCATGCAAGGAAGCTTTCAATGTTGCCTACTGAATAAAAATTGAAGCATGCATTAAGTTATTTTTTGTTTCTACTGTAACTAATATGGAAGATCAAGACATTCTTGGGACCTGTAACATTTCGACAGAAGAGCTAGCATTCCTTTCAATAACACTGCAGTCCTGGGTAAGCTCTTTCATGTTGAGTACTTTAAGCAACGTTTTCAGATTCAGGAATGAGTAAATTCAAAGGCCAGGAACAGCAACTATTTTGAAACAGAGATCTCATTGTCATAATTACTCCTTTGTGGAAATACGGTAAAACATCTAAATCAGACTAGATGGAAATAAATACTAAACAAAAATTAAAACACTTCCTAATTCTATTTACTTTAGAAAATTCACCATCCATCTTCCACTAAGGATACTAAATGTACCTTCAAAAATGGAGCAAGAGCAGAGTATGTGTCAAAAAATAAATCAAAGCCCACCACATGAACAAAAATGCAAACATTAGAAAAAAACTATTTAAGTTTGCATTAAGAAAAACATATTGTCCTAATGTTTTGGAAATTAATTATAAAGCTACTTCAAGACCTGTCTGTCAAAAAGCATGTTATGAAATCAAGTAGTAATGTATTTGAAAACACCATTGTTACGTCTGTGCAGTGCAAATTAAAAGTAGTAAGTACATTCTTTGTGAAAGGAAAATGGATAATATATTATCTGATAAAATCATATTACTACAAATGCCAGAACATTTCCTAATATACTTTCTGAACCGAACACAATTTCAGAGAAAGAGAAGAGAGAGTGTGCACACAAGAGTGAGCAAACTACTAGCCAAATTCCAACTTTTACAGCTCCTTAATTTTGTCAGTTCAGTATAACTTCATTGTGTTTTTAAATGGTGAATCTTGAAAAACCTGACAAGGATTTTGTATATTAAAGTCTCAAGATGTCTGGGCAAAAAGCTGAAGATCATCACCAAAATCAAGTCTGCCAAAGCAATACTGAAGACAGACTCTTTCCTTTCTTCTGCTCAGAGTAACACTGCCAGCAACTCTTTATAGGCCCCTTTAGGTCAACAAAGAATATTCCTTCCCTCCCTGCCCACAGAATATATTTGAAGTTCTCACTTGTCAGGAAGCAATTCCTCAATGAAGTTTTCTACTGATACAGCAGGCTGTTTTTCATGTATTATTCCTGTCCGACGCAAGCTGTCTATCCTTTCTTGGGCTCCCTAAATGGTAACATAAGCTGTTAGACAACATTTTCTTTGAATCACAACATAGTACAATACTTACAGATGAATGCAAGAAGAACTCTAGAACATACTTTTCAAGTTAAACAGAAAATATGAGAGATTTTGAAAAATTACTCTTATTTCAATGTTAGAAAAACAAAAACAAAAAATCATTAAAAGCCATAATGGAATCCCAAACACTAACAAAAACTATGATAAAACTAATTAAATATTTTGGGTTTTTTTCCAATGAAAAAGACCTAGATTACCATGCAAGGAATTCCTAACCTGTAACTGTGCCAAGTTTCACTGTTAGAGCATCAGTATATATTTCTGTTACTCACACTGACATTTTTGCAGCTTAAGATTTGTCGGGTTTAGATCTTTAAGAGCTTTGGACCAACTTTGTAAGACCAAGGGAAAGAACCTCTTTGTTGTGGTACCTATCCAGCTAAAATGTAGGAATCATTTGCTCCAAACCTGTTATCACTCTGAAGTTGTAATAGAAATATTACTACTACTACACTGCAGTAGCTAAACAGGTAAAGGAACATATACATTATCCTCCTTTACCTCAATATAAAATTGTATCAGCTAATATATTGCTATGCGTATAGGCTTTACTCAGCTGTGAACACTGCCACAGCAGTTAGGAGAAAATACTTCTGTTTTAATGAGTAAATTATTTGCTTCCATTTAAGAAACAGAGTATTAAACAGCTGTTTTCAAGGTTTTTAGTTATTGGCCAAGGAGGTGGTTGCACCTAGATACACCTGACGAACATGTACATTTTTAAAATCTGATGAAACAACCTTTGCTAAGCTTTCCTCTGGGCAGCACAGCTGTCTGCAATACTGCACAATGAATTCTTACTTTTTTAAACGTAACATAGATCTGTTCGGGAAGATCCCTGACAAGCGTTGATTAAACTACCTTTGATCTATAGAATCAGTGTGGAGACAACTCAGTCTCAAAGAGTCTCTTTTCATTTCTAACATTCCCAACATGGTGTGCTAGCAATAGACTAAGAAGAAATGCCTGATGTACTTTGAAACTACAGTAATATCACAATGTATGCGAGATATGATGGCAACAAATGACAATGTAAGAAAACTGACATAAATATTCTTCATTTGCTGTGAATGTGTTTGCAAAAAAAACCCAAAAACTATTTCAACAAGCAGCTTTAAACTGATCTAACGATCCAGATGGCAATACCAAAAAAAAAAAGGAAATGTTTACCTGTCCCACAAATTGATCTTCTCATTATGGAAAATGAGATTCTTCTGGGTGAATGTTTCTACACTCTCTCTTTGCATTGGAAATACTTTAGTACTGTTATATATTAACTTACTTTTAAACCTGCAGCATAGCCCACAGGTTGGGGTGCGATGTTAGACTGTGCAGCCTCTCCAGTAACAACAGCCATTCCAAAGACTTCTTGAAAGGCATCTCGAATTGCTGCGACTTTTACCTCTTTATTAGAAGTAACCACTATGTCCAGTTCTCCCCCAGTTTCTGTAAAATACATATATATATGCGCATGTATTTTTCTTCATTTCCATTATAAGCTAGTTCAAATACATTCCACATCTTAAGAGTATGCTTCAGTTGGTTTTCTTTCTCACGCACTGTACAAAAGTTCTTTCATGAAGCAGAAGTAACAAGTTAGGAAGTGAAAGTTAGACAAATAGCTAAGTGATTCATGGATGAAAGACAGTTAATAGGAACTGATGGTTGTTCAGCACCTGAAAAAAAACCATACCACTCATTTAAGATGACAATTCATGGATTTAGGAGAATAACTCAGACATCCTTTTCTAAGGACGTTTTGGTGTTCTGGGAAGTGGTAAGGAAAGTTGGTGTGACACAGAAACTCTTCCTTATGAAAGGGACCAAGAACACAGATGCAGTTCACAAAGTCCAGTGAACAGCAGTCAAATTACATAAACTTTAGAAGAAAGGCTCGCATTACTTTCTAGTTGTCCTTGGACTGTGAATTTCAGTGTCATTTTATTGCCGGTCTGCCTCCCTACAGCTTTATCCTGTTTTCAGATACTAATTATCTATGGAACCAAGAAGTTGTAAATATTTCTGAATGATTTCCATATGGCGGTATCTCCATAAGGAAGGATGAGTTTTCACTAAGATTTTTTAGAATAAAACAAAACAGTTCATGAATTAAAAGAAATCTAAAACTACTGCAAAAGATTGATGAGCTCAATTATACCTCACATCTGTCTTATCACAGCTGGATCATTTTTATTATCAAACTTAATTTATGTAAAAACATCTCATAAAACTTGTCCCTGCTGTGACAAGCTTTTTTAAGAACAGCTTAAACTTTTTTCAAACACGGACTATGACGTCAGAGAAAGCTGCATAAGTAAACTGCATCAGCAAGCGTAAAGGACAAATTAATGGACAACACGTCCACAAGCAAGCACTACAAATAATAGGTATGGGCATGCCTCTTGTCATCCTTAGCCCAATGGCTGTGGATGATGGAGGAGTACAAGGAGAAAGGACTACAGAAATCACCAGATCTACTGTCATTTACCATACAGCATCTCCTGTTGTTTCTGCTGAAGACAGACTATTGAGCTAGATGAACCACTGGACTGGAGCAACTCTTCTATGAGGAAAGACTGACAGAGCTGGGAATGTTCAGCCTGGAGAAGAAAAGGGTCAGCGGGATCTTATTGATATGTACAAGTATCTGAAGGGAGGCTGCAAAGCGGATGGAGCCAGGTTCTTTCCAGTGGTGCCCAGTGTCAGGACCAGAGGCAATGGGCACAAACTGAAACACGGGAGGTTCCATATGAACATCCAGAAAAACTTTTTTACTGTGAGGGTGCCTGAGCACTGGCACAGGTTGCCCAGAGATGTGGTAGAGTCTCCATCCTTGGAGATATTCAAAAGCTGCCCTGACACAGTCCTGGGCAACTGGCTCTAGGTGGTCCTGCTGAGGGAGGGGGGTTGGTCAAGATGACCTCCAGAGGTCCCTTCCAACCTACACCACTTTGTGATTCTGTGATCCAGCAGGTCATTTCTTATGACAACAGTGGCAAACTAGTGGAGAAACAGCCTTCTAACCTGTCATTTCCTAGGCCTGCTGACTGTACAAAAACATGTTAAGCTACCTCTTAAAAGAAAAAAGAACAGAGCCCAGCGGTTTTGCTTCTGAACACTAACACTCCATGTAATTACACATGTTGACAAAGTCTGCAGTATTTATCCTGATATAAGAAAAATTCCTCCATTGATAATAAGCCTGAAGCTTGAATTTGAAAGAAAAAAACAATTTAGTCTTTGGCGCATCTCAGTTACATCTTTTTATGAAGAATCACCAGAGATATGCCAGAACAGTAGTAAAACATTCTATTTGTTTTTTTAGGCTATTTTTTAACTTTTTATTTATCAATTGCTTTACTGAACGGAATTAGGTGTACACATCACTGAACTTCAGGCAATTGTTTTAAACACTGGGTAACAAAAGGACTAAAAAATTATTGAGAGTATCTTTTTTCATTGATTCCTTCTTGACAGAAATCAAGTTAACATAAGTAAACAAGTGCTTAAAATTGACGGCAGGCTTTTGCTGAAGTTAGCGTTGTTTGAATGCCTAGGGATAGAAAAACTGTTAAAGAGTTTTTAATGCAACTAAATACTAACCCATAACATACAGAGTAAATTACTGCATAGTAACTTAAGAATGGTAACTGTGCCCCATGTTTATGTATTGCAACAGCAGAATACAGATTATGTTATTTTGTATTAAGGATCATCATATATTAAAAGCATATCTTTGCTCATCACAGATACTACAGAAGGAAAACAAAGATATTACATGCGTTAAAAGAAACAATTTTTGACAAGATCTTGTCACATGCTATGGTAACATGGAAATATTAAAACCTGAAATATAAGAATTAGATATACCCTGGTAAATTCAGAGACAGAACTGTCACATTAAGGTAAGCTCTGACACTTGAACATGAAATTTCATCGTACCTTGTGTATTACAAACTGAAATGACAGTTCCACATACAATTTAAGATTCCCTGACGTCTTTTGTTATAAAAGCATTGATGTTTATGCATATAAGGTCACCATTTCCTGTGTAGGCAGAAATTTTCTATTCCAGGTGCTTGCCTCAGATGACATCTTCACAATGTGTCAATAAAAACAGTTCAGCTCTTTTCAAGAAAGTGGTTGCAGAAATATTATTTGCTCACACGAAAAAAAAATATTTCAGCCACCTTATCCAGAAGCTTTAGTAATTTCAGGCTTTGGTGCAAGGAATCTGAAATTTGTTTGGAAGTGCCGCAGTGGAGACAGAGCAGAGAGAAGTGGGGCCACTTCTTGTTGAGGACATGGCTTTTGTTGATCCCAGAAAACATTTCTAGAAGGAAGTATATACTAAGTTTACAAATCTCTGCCCTATTTCCACAACCTGCAACTACAAAAAAAGCGATATATTAATGGCCAAGATGTATACAGATGGTTTCCCTTCCAACACGACTTTAGAGAACTTTGAGATAACCACTGAATTTGCTTACTCTAACTGAATCTTACAAGCAAAGCATTTTATTGGAATTACTTCCTCCTCTAGGTAATGTTGTTCTGTCCAATGAATACTGTGTCAAACTATCCAAACCGTCATTGGATACTGACAGATCCTATTTTAAAAAGGGACAGTCATGACTGCAATAGAAACCTTAAATACAGTTCACCAAAATGTGCATAATCAACATTTACTGTAACTTTGCATTGCATCCCACTAATCCTCTCAAACACTTCCTCAGTTGCTGCCTGGCCTTCTGTGCTACTTTGGCTGGGACAGAGTTAATTTTCTTCATAGTAGCTAGTATGGGGCTATGTTTTGGATTTGTGCTGGAAACAGTGTTGATAATACAGGGATGTTTTCATTGTCGCTGAGCAGTGCTGACACAGAGTCAAGGCCTTTTCTGCTTCTCACACCACCCCGCCAGCAAGTAGGCTGGGGGTGCACAAGAAGCTGGGGGGGGACACAGCCAGGACAGCTGACCCCAACTGACCAAAGGGATATTCCACACCACATGACATCATGGCCAGCATATAAAGCTGGGGGAAGAAGAAGGAGGAAGGGGGGGATGTTCAGAGTGATGGCGTTTTGTCTTCCCAAGTAACCGTTACGTGTGATGGAGCCCTGCTGTCCTGGAGATGGCTGAACAGCTGCCTGTGGATGGGTGGGAGGGAGTGAATTCCTTGTTTTGCTTTCCTTGCTTGCACAGCTTTTGCTTTGCCTATTAAACTGTCTTTATCTCAATCCACAAGTTCTCACTCTTCTCCTTCTGATTCTCTCCCCCATCCCACTGGGGGGAGTGAGCGAGCAGCTGTGTGGTGCTTAGTGTGGCTGGGGTTAAACCATGACACTTTCTCACTGATTTCATATCCCACTATCTCCTCACTAGTCATCTGCTGGGATTTTTTCCCTTAAATGTAAGACAATTAACTACTACTCAACAATTAGGTCATCTTCCCCTTTTATTCCACATATTGTCCACTGGATTAGGACAATAGTGCAGCAACATGGTTAGCGGGATCACAGAATAGGTCCAGCTGAAAAATAGCTCAGAAAAACAAAATGCAAAAACATTTTAATAGTCTTTTCAGCCTTATCAGTTTCCTGACCAGCTTCACCGACATGCAGATAAAGGGCAGTACTGGCACAACTAAGAAGGAAAATTGCTTACCAGACTGCTGGAAGAAAAAAACAAAACCAAAAAACCCCAAAAAACCCCCCCACCAAACCAAACCACCAACCTGGACAAATTACATCTTTTGCTTCCCCATTTTAATGAAGTAGAAATCTCAGGTCAGTTATATGTGACATGCAATGTACTTAAGTAAAACAAAAAATGGTGAATACCACAGTGCTTCTCCTTCCTATTAATTTTCAATCTGTAATTGAAATGCTATATTTTTTTCCGGGCTCAATGCTCAGCAATACTTCAGACTTCATTAAACCATTTTAGAAGTTTAACATTCCTACTAACTGATTCAGGAACTGCTTCAAGTTTGCCGAATTTCCTAAAAATAGTATAAATACTATTAGGCTAGAAAAGTGGAACAGCTGGAAGTCAGAAGAAAGCCTCAAAAGCTATATAAATACCTCTGTCCTGTGCCTCTCTGAGTATGCCTACCTTTCGGCTTGTTTTAACTCTAATGTGATAGCTTACACAGTAGTAGTTAAGCACGTGAGCTAACAGAACACATACAGTGTATTTTAAACTCAACTCCATAAGGCTTAAATACAGACACAGTGGGAGAAAACAGTGTGCAACCTAGGGATTATAGAAAAGGTCTCTTCATTTTTTTTTCTTTATAATTTCCTCATCTTTCACAATCTGAATTAAAGGGTATTACCATGCCACCCACTATCTGAACTACAGCGGAATACAAAAGTCAAATGAACCTCAAGACAAACATAAAAAAGCCTCCAGAGTGAGCATTTCACTGGACAATACACTTAAGAAGCCAGTACATTTGAATTAACACACTACACATACAAACTTCAAGTGTAAAAGTAGCGTGCTAGTATATTAACCTCTCTAACATTTACATGTATTACTTAATGGTTTGTAACAAATACTTACTGATATATGGAACCATGCCAGGATCCAGCGTTGTGATCATGGTCTCCACTGAATGTTTGGTTTTATCAAGAACAGACTTCACCATGGGATTCTCAGCTACACCCTAAGTTTAAGCAAATAGATGTCCATATTATCTTCTGTTTTATTCACGAGAAACTCAAAATGTTACAGCTAAAAACCAGACAAACAAAGAACAAATATTAAGCTGCTTTGTGTTTTTCTTACCACATTTATGCTTTGTAACACCTGTTGTATCTCACTCCTCAGCACAAACGCTACAGGATATGACTATCAGTGCATAACTCTTCAGTTACAACATAAAGTTCAAATATCATCTTCACCATCCTCTTCTGCATTAATGCAGAAACAGCCCCATCAGTGATAGCAGGCAACACACTTGATCTAGTGCTATTCTGGGACCAGAAGCCGTGAGCATTTAGCAAAGCTGCAGATTCCCAATGCTAATTACAGGTATCATCAGACTAGGTAGCTAGATTTAGACCATGATGACTCAAGCTGAAGAGTCTCTCTTTTCTAACCTTCTTAAAGACAATAGGATCTATTTTTCAATGGCCCATTACTAACACGTATTTCTAGAGCAATTGAGCTGAAAGTCCTCAATTTATAGATTCTAAACATGGCTGGAGAATGTAGACATTTCTCCAGCAAAATCATAGGTGGAGCTGCTGACAGACCTAAAAGTTCATTAAACACAAACACTGTCCTGTGTCTTGCAAATAGTCTTGATGTACTTAAGACTTAATGAGTCTGTCTCTTGTCAAAAGTTTATTGAAATTCAGATAAGATCACAGGGTGAAAGAAGAAAGATACCAATGCTGAATCATTGAAAGCAAATAAAGATAAAGCACTGGAAACTATTTTACAGAAACCTTTTATAAAATTTCTTTAGTAAACAGACTGCTTTCAGTCTAATATTAAAACTGCATATGCTTCTATTTGTTTCACTAAATGACAAGAATTACACAGGACAGCACTGTGCACATACTTTTTTCCGGAAAGTGCTTGCTTAATACACCTACACAGTATTTCAGAGAACTGCAGAATCAGAGTAGTTTCAATTATCTCAGAATAACTTTTGCTCAGCAAAGCTTCTTTCCCATAAATCATAGAATGGTTTGGGTTGGAAGGGACCTTAAAGATCACCTAGTTCCAAACCCTCTGCCACGTACAGGGACACCTTCCACTAGATCAGGTTGCTCAAAGCGCCATCTGACCTTTGAATGCTTTCTGTTTCTTTGCAGCAAGCTTAACAAAGGAAAAAACAACCTACACTTCTACAACTACTGAGATATTGTATAGCTACTAATAATGACTATCTTAACCCATGCCTCATGCTGAAATAGTTCACTGCTTGCTTCAGGTACTCTTCTCACCACTGTGCAGAACACTAAGCCTGACTGTAGAATTTGGTAAAGACGACAAAACAATTACTCACTTTAGCACAATTAAGCTTTTTCAAGCCAGAGCCCACTGTCTTGTTTCTCACGAGTATTAACACAAGACTTTTCTGAATGGCAGCATTCACTGATTAATACATATACTCTTGTGACTACTCATGTAGCCACAGGATGCCATTAAGGACTGGGAAGTTTATATTCCTCCTTCAGCTCTGTTACAATTTGAAGTTCGTCTGTTGTTTTAACAAAAACTGAGTGAATGCTATGAGATCCTCGGAAACATTTTAAGTAGGAATTCCCAGTTCTAGCATCTTTCCAGTAATGCAAAGCCAAGCAGTACTTCTCCAATCAGCAGCCTGGCTGTCTAACTAACACAAAGTCATTATACATCTCCTGCAGATAATCAGGTTCCTGAGCAGCAAGAAGCTGCTGCTTCTACCTGTGGAAGATGCCTTTATGTTCATCAGCCTAGCACAAGCAGGGAGAAATAATCCATAGTTTTATACCAATGCAAAACATGAAGTTATCACAACACTGTGAACCATAATGCAGTTAAGTTTGGAATTTCTACCGAGTCAATTCTAAGTCAACATAAATCCAAATTGCTCAAATGGAGAATATTCCACGTCGGCAGAGCGTAAACACAAATCTTCTGAAAATTCAGGTCCTGGCTGTCTTCATTGCTCAAACAGTCAAATATGCAAGCTGTCAGGTGCAATGACTGCAATAGTATCCAACTTTGCCTCTGATATATTATGTAGAAATCGATCTTGGAACTGCTCTGAGACTGCTCAGCCATCTTTGACAAATCAAAGGAACTGAAACAGTCTCATTCAATTCTAGGCCATTAATTTGACAATTTTGGATTGTCACAGTCTTGGATATTATCTAGCTTGAAAGAAATCTGTAAGAAAGTTGTATGATTTCGTAAGAACACCAGAGGAAAAAGAGTAGTTCAAATTACTTCAAGAACAGAAATAATTGCTTCAACTACTGTGTAAGCTCTTCAGTGGGGAATCCAGGATGCATTTCTGTAATAATTACCAGTTAGTCTCCCAGATTCTGGCTGATCTTTAAAAAACAGTCTAATGTGTGCTTACACACATCAAGAACTTGATGGCTTCAGTATAATTAATGATTCCTTATTCTTCTACCTAGGAAATTCTCAAAAAGAGGTCACTGAACACACACAGCACACGGAATGCTTAATACTTCAACCAAAATCTAGATTTTATTATTGAAGTCAGTGATACAGACCTACTCCGAAAACAGAAATAGGATACCTCTTGGATCCTACTGGTATAAAGGCACCACTAATGTGGAAGAGATTGCCTTTTCAACTAATTTGCAATTGCAAGCTCTGGTACTTCCAGATGGAGGATTAATCTTGCTCTTTAAGACTGTATCACTGTCAAGATGTGTATTCCTGGAGTTAGGGAGGGCTCAGTCTGCCATGTCACATGCAACTTTTTCTCCCAGCTTTTCATGTTCAAAAGGGCTTGAAAGTCCCTCCAAAACTCTGCAATTCCATTGGGACATCAATCTTCTTGATTCTTCCTTCACATTTAGTATGAGACAGTACAGAAAACGGTGTTGAAGACAGTTCAGCGTTCACGCAGTCCTTAGACCTTTTTGCCACAGTCTTCATGATGTTACTTATATGTAGCATTTGTCACAGCTCCAAAAAGGTTACAGGCTAATGAAATTCTGCTAGTTGATGTTGCTGCTTATTTGCTCTGTATAATTAGATCGCACCACAAGGAGTATCTGTTCTGCACTATATACTCCATGTTTTCTAGCAGAATAGAAAAATCCTACAAAATATCTTAGACACTTCTTAGGTAAACTGTTCTTTGGTGGAAGAAATACGTATTTGTCTCTCCTTGAAGAGACTTGTTTGTTACAGAACAGGAAAGACTCGCATCCCATAGAAATCAAAATCAGTTCATTAGGAAATGATAAAGAAACAGGATATGCAAAGAATTCTGGTGAGGTAAAACAGACTATCTTCTTCTGCATCCAGTCGCTGTGAAGTAAAAATTAGCTTTGTGGTCTTAAAGAGGTTCTAAAGCTTCACCTGATTTAAGAACATGTGACAGAACCTGTTAGGTATGCATATCTTCCTGTCACAAGCACTATAAGCAATATAGGACACCTGCATTTGTGTAGTCCTCCCTCTTCTATACAGAGGAAGAGCAAAAGCATAGTTTCAGCAAACCCCACTATTAAAAACAGCCACCTTGCACATGAGGCCAGAGAAAAGACAGGATTTATAGCAACATGCATTTAAAAAATAAGATATGTCTTACCATAGTCAGTAAAAAATGGGAATTCCTCGTGAAGGGTAACAGACAAAACACCATACCTTTATAAACCCCCACAGCCCTCCAGCAGGTGCTCCACCTTGGGCAGTCGATACTCTGGGGTCTTCATGCTCCTCAGGAAAAGTGATTGCAGAACCAGTTCCAGGAGCCAAAGGTGATGAAAAAGTTGCTTGTTGAGTAATAGGATCTGCCAAAACACCTAATAAGAGAGAAAAATAAAACACAAGTGTTAATTTATTTTACTGCATTTAATTTGTTATACTGTAGCAACATGCAATTGTTTAACAGGAAAATGAGCAGGAAGAATAGGAGAATACTGGGCTGATTCACTTCAGTTCTTGAAGGCCCCAGAACAATTATTCTTGTTAAAGGTTAGCAGATGTAACTACTGCAAATGCGTTCAACAATATCTGCTAATAGAACTGAGACTGCCTGTACATTATGTATAAAATTAAACAATGATTTTTTCTTAGCAGCTTAGTTTGACAGTGGTGCTTTTTATTGTATTCAAATTTTCATAATAAGCCCTCAGTAGAGGAAAAAGAGGAATGGGTGTTGCTCTCTGAACAAAGAGATAGGAATGTTCTCATACATAAGAAGAGAGAAGTAGGAAATTTTCTAACCCTGAGTGCTGGAAATTAATAGCAACAGAAAAAGGAGCAAGCAAATGAATAGCTTTACATTTTTTAAAGGAAAACAAAAGCAACTCAAATAGAAAATTTAAGCATGAGCCTTTGCCCCACTACTCAAGCCTATTTTAACAGACTTTCCAACACTAGCCTTAATGAAGAGTTATTTTTATTTTACACTGCACAATTGATAGGTCTTTTTAGACATTTTCCTAATACAGACTACTTAAAAGAGATATCACCAATAATAGTAAAAGCCTGGCCCAATTGCAGTTGAAGAGCCAAGTTTCCATTCCACTAGCAGAAAATGACATCAGTTCAGCAACTACAGCAATTGCTTGCATGGAAGGTATGTATTTTTAGCTGTCCTAATGCAATTTAGTAGCTGGAAACAAGAAAATAGAAGCTGGTGTCATGTGATGGACAGCTTGTTATAGATAGCTTTTCAGAACAAAAACCTGAAAGTTATGAGATTACAGCCTGAGATATCATATCATTCTGTGGAAATACAATGGCTGACACTGACTCTCTGAGCCAAACAAAAGACATGGATATATGTTCAGCTGGGCTTTCCTGTGCAAACTAGCAAAAAACAAAGCTCTCAAACAAAGATTTTTCTGTGAGCCTGAATGCTAGCAGAACTTTACTAAAGAGGACTCTCTGTCCTAGACCATGACTGCATTTTAAAGGCTACTCTCACTTCTTCTGAATGCAGCTACATTAATGAAGTGTACCCGGAATAACAAAGAAGCTGAACTTGCAGGACTCTAGCAAAGTGGTGGAAAAAGCCACCCAGGAAATCCCTCAATCTGTCTCACAAACGTGAAAGCATATAAACAAAGTTACCTGTGACTGAAGGTGCAGAAAATGATGGCATCAATGGGCTCTGTGGTGCTCGACCAGCATGACCTCTGGTAATGTCATAGGTTGAAGACACAGAAAATCCTGAAATGGGGGGACCAGTGGGAGGTGCAGGAAGACCAGGGCCAGTAGCAGAGCTTAATGGAGGAGGTGTAGAGAACTGGGACATGGAGGTACTAAAAGCTGAAGGGGCAACAGGAGGTGGGGCAGGAGTTAGAGGTGGTGCAATAGTAGAAACCGTTGCAGAAGGCACAAGTGGAAGAGAAGCTGAAGTCATCATAGGAGGAGGAAGTGGAGACACCCCAGCTGGCAAGGGAGGCGAGTATGCAGGAGATGACGACATGCTTGGGGTAGCAAGGGGACTGGACAAAGCTAGGAAAAAAGAGAAAAAAGGAATTTTAGAAATGCTGAGCCTTAATCTCAGAGATTCAGTTATATATTGTTCAGATATTTTACAAGTAAGTTTTGACCTGGTCTGCTTTTTTCCCTTCAAAGTGAATTTTAGTTCTGCTTGAGTTTGCGTACAACACCAATTGCACTCAATTTTTGGTGATAGTCTCTTGTAAGCCACATCTTTTTCTTGCATGACTTGTCATAAGCTTAAACAGATGAGTCAACATTTGACTACTGAATTTACAGCAGATGAAGTCTGCCTCAGAAATTTCTAGCTAGTATTGTTCTTTCTGAATGACTGCTTAATCAACAGGAATAATGATGATGCAGGAAGTGCCCATCTTTAAGAATAAAACGTACACTCACAATATCTGGGAGGGTGGGAGTTACTTCAGAGGCATGGTTCTATGAGATGGGCTGAGCACCAGGCAGCCCTCTGTTCCCTGGCACCCAGCCTCCTAATCCCTCTGCTTTCTCTGTTTCAGTCTGGCCCTCTGCTGATCATTAGATAAGCCAATTTTGCTCTCTAAACCAAGTTTAGCCAGAAAATTAAGTCAGAAAAAACAAAAATGACCATTCTTGATAGCAGTAAGCTGTTGGATCAGCTCAAGCATCTCACTGGCCTCAGCCTAAACATCAATGACAGTCAAATGATATGCCAAGTTGCACTAATGCAGTAGTCTCCAAACTTTATCACGCACACCTATCAGTAAAAAATTTTTGAGCATGCACCCCCCCAACATATGTAAATTTATATTATTTCTATGTACCACTGTACTAGTATATTATAAAACATACACAATAGAATTTTTAAAAGGATGAGATAAAGTTGAATGAAAAAACTAAAAATATTTTTTATTTATTAACAGTACAAAAACTTTTCTGCTCCCACTGAAATTGTTTTATTAATACACTACTAATATAATAATATAGTATGTTAATAATGGTTAACATACTATATAGTATGTTAATAATGGTTAACATACTATATAATACAATTATTAATAATAACTTTTTAGTGTGAGCAATGTGATTGAAGAAGCCTCATTATTTTGTAAAATCTTGGTTTAACACCTCATGATACAGCAAATTGAAGGTCTGGTTGTATGTTCAGATTATTTTGATACTTGGCTTTAACGGCTGTCATAGCTGGAAAAGATACCTCACAAAGATACATAGATCCAAATGGAAGAAGTGCATGGTTGGCTGTGCTTACTAAACCATGCTATTCGTTTTCTACTCCCACCCACCAATTATGCAAAGGTTTTTCTTGAAATTCAGCTAACAAATTTCCATCTTCCCTGATGTCAATCAATTGTTCTTGCAAACTAATCAGAAGGTGTTGCACTTCGGTATTTTTAACAAATGGGTTCAAAACCCACTGAAACTCTGTGTCTGGAAGATTTTTACACAGGTCAGGACATTTTCTTTGTAAGTTTGTGTAGAGATCTGACGGTTTTTATATGTGACACTCACATTATTTTTGGCAACAGATTGCATAACGATGGAAACACTTCCAAATATGAATTTTCAAAATGCTCTCTCCAAAGCATGACTTTCTTACAAAAAGTAGTTACTGTATCACTCCTTGTTAAAACATCACCTTTACCCTGAAGGAACAAATTATGAGTGCATATGTTTTTGAAAATATCTACTAGGTAGCACACTGCTGACAGCCACTTGTCATTACAGAAAACGTCAGCAAATCCGGGAGACTTGTGTTTTTGTAAATGAAAAATGTTCATGTCATCAACAACTGTTTTAAACACTTTGCCACATGACAACCAGCAAACCTCTGGTTTTGAAATTACAAGAAAATTTCATGGTCACTACCTATCTCATTACAAAGTATTGTTAAAAGATCTACTATTCAAAGATCACTTTTATAAAATTGACCACACTGATGACATGATGTAGCACTTTGTGCACTTTTGGCTCCACTTTCCTTGCTGCAATAGCTTGCCTATGAATGAGGCAGTGAATAAATTTCATGTGTGGTGAAATCTGTGTGACCTTATTCCAGAATCCATTTTTATCCTAGTCAAAGCAACTGCTCCATCAGTGGTTACACTTACTGAGTTTTAATAAAAACAATGCTTTAATAAAAGAAGTCATTTACTGTTGAGGATATATCTTCTCCAGCACATCCCTCCTTTAGCATTTGATAATAAAGTAGTTCTTTGTGTATTTTATTATTGAAACAGAATTTAGCAAAAACCGTAAGCTGAGACATGTTAGGAACATCTGTGCTTTCAGGCAACTGTATAGCAAGCCTCCCACACTGTGTAACTGGTTCTAATAATTGTTTCTTCAAATCTTCAGCAATGTTTTCTCTGCATCTTCCAACAGTATTTGCTGACCAATCCATTTCAGTTTGTCACCATATTGTTTTCCATGTATTATTTCAGACATTTTTACCATGTCAGGAAGAACAAGTGTCTCCCCGATGTACATAGCTTTTTTTATCTCCACTATTAGGTAAGAAGTCTCCAAAGAGGCTTCTAAAGATTTATCATTAAGTTTACTGAAATTTTTTAAGTACTGGATTGAGTACTGCATGATTTGAAACATTACCAAAAGAAGTTGTAGAGGTTTGTTTTCATGTTCAGCTTAGGTTTTAGATGTCTTGCTAATCATAGTGGCTTCATACTATCCTTAGCTAATATCTCAAGGCACAGTACACACTTGGGGCAAGGTTCGTTGTTAACCGCTGCAGATGTAAATTTATATTTCAAATAGTCCTCTTGAAAATTTTGAATATTTTTGGCTGACTTCTTGTCAGATCTGATTAGACTTTTAGCCATGTTATGAGATAAAAACAATGGCAAAGAGTCATTTGGAGTGACTGATTCATAGTCACTCATACTAGGAGTCAGAGAAGTGTCATCTCTTCCATTTTCTTGTGGTTTGCTTGTGCTCATATTATTAGCAGTATTTTCAATCCATGGTCTCTTTGCAGGAATCTTTAAGTCACTTGTCCATTTTGTGAGGGTTAGTATAGTTAAAACTAGGTAACATAATCCATAAATCCACTTAAGCAGGCACACAAACCACAAGGTGTCACAATATGATGTAAGTGAGCAAACGAGTGAGGGTGCCCCTGTCAATCCCTTTGCATCATGGAACACCCACTCTTCCCTCACGACATGTGAATGTCCGATGTATAGACCAACTGAGCAAGGACCCAGTGTCAAACAGTATATTAAATATTAGTAAAGCTTAAATTATTTTTTAGATAAAAATAATTATTAATGGAAGTTCTAATATTTTCTTCCCGCACCCCAATGGATTGTCTTGCACACCCCCTGGGGTAAGGGCATCCCACTTTGCACCACCAGTCGCACTGCACTGGTGCAACTCAAGATAACAATACGGATGTGTCAGAAAATTAAATATTTGGTATTTAGAATATGGTGTTCAGATTCTTGAAAAAAATCAATAAAGTGCTTTATTACCACCCACAATATTAAAAACCAAGTTATTACCCAGGTTTACCACTATCCCCTGCAAGATTAAATTTGTTTGGTTTTTAACTCCCTTCTATGCTGCTCACCTAACTGTGCACTGTAGTGGAAGGTACTATTTCGCTGGCCCCACAACCTTAAAACACACAAGTGCATCCACATGACTTCATAAAAAAATTTCAAGAATAAAAAAATATTTAAAATATTCTGGGTATCAGATGCATGTCAGATGAGAAGCACACTTCCACAATTAAGATACAATTTAAATTCTTCCAATTAGTCTGGAGAAGAGCACTGTAATTATGCTGATTGCAACATTTTTGGATTAATTGCTGTGCTTCAAAAGACATGAATAAACATGACCAAGTTGCTGAGGAAGTTTCTGTACCTAATGAGACAGGTGTAGCAGCAGCAGCCGCCCCTGCTGTGCTTGGTGGGGGCGTGCCAGGTGGAGTTGTCTCTATTCCACTCTCTTCCATCATTTTCCTTCAGCCTCGAAAAGCTGGGGGGGGGGGGGGGAAGCGTATCTTGAGAAACAAGGGAAAAAGATTTTAAATTAGAATGTGAAGGCCACAACAGTGATTTACGTTCCTGAACAGAGCAAGTAATTCAAATGCCAACTCTAGAAAAAAGAAAAAAATTGATCTCAAGTACATAACTATCCAGTATGTCTCATTTCTCCTGTATCTTCCCTTTATTTTTAGCAGTGTGATAATACCTCAAACTTCAAGCCTCTTTCTAAAAACCTTACTGTGCATGCCCAGTTACTGCTTCCAATATATACTGGTGGTACTTAGATGAGTAATAATAGAGAAGTAATTACACATCACAAAACACATAACCCATTGCAAGAAAAACTTAACTTCGGGGTAGTATTTTGCTGCATTATTCATCTGTAGTAACTCAAATAAGGACCTGTTCTCTACAGAACTGATGCATGACAGGATGCAAAACACAGCAAGAGGCAAGACAGAAGACCAAAGTCTCCCCATTCTGGCAGTGAAGAACCACGACTACCCAAGAAGTTGTAGCCCTCTCAGGCTTAAGCACTTCCGCAGGTGCTCCTGAGCATCACACCTGAGTGCAAGCACCTTGCTGAACACCATGAACAGTGGCATAGCTGGCAATGGCCCAGGCGTCCTGACTCTGTGACCTAAGCTCTAGCCATGACCTTGTCTACCTTAAAGCAGAAGCATTTTGGGGTCAGCTAATAAACCTCCAGAAAAGCCAAATGAAACCAGCTGAAATTCACTTCCAGCATGAATAAAATTACATTGAAATTAATTTACGCTGAAGAAGTTTTCCAGTACAGACAATTCCTGTAAAATCCAAATACCACACTGCTCTGGTGACATCATAAGAAGTGAAAGCAATTGAGAACTTTGGCTTTCATTTTGAAGGCCAGATTACGTTAGAAGTATCTTTTAACACCTCTAAGTAAACCTTTAAAGTATACTACTTCCAGACAAGTAAAGCTATGTGCTTATTTAAAAACCTTAAATTAATGTAAAAGGGCTTAGGAGAAGAAAAGGAGAGGGGAAAAAATTAAGACTTTCATGAACACCTGGAGATTTTTGTTCTTCAGTGCAGAGACAGCTAACAAAAAACCCTGCTTCCTCCCAACTCTGGTAAACTAGACAACAACAATTTGTACCACTCCCTGAGGTAACAATTCTTAAGGAAATTTTAATGAAATAAAAATCCTATATAAAGTAATTATATGTACAAAAAATACAGACTCAAACATTTTCCACCATATCTATTACATCAGCAGCTACTGAGGACTGCCAGCTTACTCCCTTTAACAATTTACAAAGGAAAAGGCTTAGATAATGTGTTGAGTAAAAATACCTATGTGTATATAAAAGGAACTCCACTTACAAAAATACAGGGGTTTTCCTCTCTTTCAAAAAAACCAAACCCCTCAGTGCCTCATTGTTGTTTTAAATGTATATACAACTCTTAAGTTTAATATGGAGGAAAAATTACTGCTATTACCAAATTGAAAAATCACAAGTAGGATGTCAATGTCAGTCTTGACAGGCTTACAAAGAGTCTCAAAAACAAATGAAAGCATCAAAATCACATAGGAGAAGTTGTAGTCCCTCTGACAAACCAGTATGCTTTGCATAAGTGATTCAAGATTAAACGTTTGAGCCCAGCCTCAGAAAGCAAGTAAATGTGGTTTATGTGCAGCACTCTTCATGAAAACTCTCATGACAGAGGGATTTTAGGTTCTGAGTACCTCTTCAATTCATTTAAAAGCTTCTTTTCACTTGGGATGAAAGGATCAGTAATTGCCTGGTGGGGAACTGACTGTCCTTGCAGAACAAGTACATCTCATCATCCCTTAGAAAGGAACTGCACAGTCTTCCATTAAACTTCACTAAGTGGAAGAATCTGCAATAAGATTTTGTCTTTTAATCAAGCTACAGAAGTTTACATTCCCCCTCATAGAACTGTTTCTAAAGTCATTCTTCTTCCAATTATACACTGCAAAGCAAGAAAGAATTTTCCATTGAGCAACCAAAGTTCCATTGACCAAAACCTCCTAGAAACATTTTATTTTATCAAGGCTCTTTTAATCTGCTGCTTGATTTCACCTAATGTCATGATTAAAAACTGCTGAGAGGTGCTTACTACTTAAAATAAATACTGCAGCCGTGTAGAATGACTGAAAAAGTTCCACAGAGCAGCTTTTCAAAAACTCCATACAAACCTTTTTCAAACCTTCACAGAGCTATTAAAGGGGGAGGGGGAACCAACACCCTGAAAAGTAACCTAACTGACATCTGGAAAGTGAGGAATTAGTAGAAGTGTAAATAACTCTGTAGTTGCTTTTCTCTATTAACTTTACAATGAGAAAAGTGAAGCAAGCATTAAACAGAAAGAACAAACCCAAACTTGCAAAAATTATGAGTTGGTTGCTGAAATACAATGATTAAAAACTCCATGGAACTGACTTAAAATTTGAATTTAAAAAAGCAAAAATCAGTAGTTTCACATTTTCTCCTCTCACTTGTAAGCCTCTCTGGGAAAGCCAACCATCTGCAAATCCAGCCTGGCCACGAGATGGAAGCTTGAGAGAGGAATCCTGCCAGTTGTAGGGCTTATTTCCATTCCCTTGGACTTTGCAGGTCCAGGTACACACCCCTAGGCAATGTGTCCCAGTAAGCTGGATACCCTTGGAGTGATTGCCCAGTCAGAAGCGCAGTGCACTCTCCCTTCTGTTCTGGCTTAAATTTTATCCTTTGACTCTAATA
>NW_008823919.1:552988-555156 GCF_000699105.1 Pygoscelis adeliae | reverse complement strand
CCTTTTGCTGGAAATTAGATAAATTCCTTTATCCTCTCACATAACACACAACCGCAATAGCCTGTAGTATTTTCCTCCCACTCTCAATTTTTTCCTTCACTCTTTTCCCTTTCCATCTACCCACCCCCATGCCAATTAGAGAACCCTGAAGCCTAAATGCTTCTATATTCTTTTCCCTTTAGCTTACCCATTCCCTCACACAACCATCAACCTCACTGTGAAGTCCTGACCTGTCAGGGACTAACATGAAGCCTGCACAAATAACAGCTTTCTATACACTGAATTCTCAACATAAGCCAGTTGTAGTTTGCATGTGCTGCATGAAAAAACATAAATAATTTAAACAAAAAAGGTTAAGGAAAAAGATGAGACATGGGAGGAGGGAATACACAAAAGCAAAGGAAAGCAAAAAGTACAATAGGTGTAATTGGAAGCTAATAGCTCATCATGCTGAAAGAATCCAGCACTAATATATAAATAACATATGTAATTAAAATCGATCCTACAGGTCATATGATTTAACACTTGAATCTAAATGGCCTACCTGAAACCAGTTACATGTGAGAAATTGGGAAGCATTGGGGTGGAAGAAGAACATGGGGGGGGAAAAACCCAAGCAATCCAGAGACTTTAACAGTCTTCAACAAAGTTTCCAATGAGGGTTTCCAACTTCCCTCAGGGGAGCTGCAGGGAAAAAGTTTCCCGGTGAGATCAGCCTACAAATCCTTAATGACTGCTGGGTGTGGAACTGGACTGTCTTTTCAGTGATTTTAAAAAAGTTTTAAAAAATAGTAATAGTAGTAATTCTTCATAGTCCAAGCCAAAAAACACATAATTTGCAGCAAGCAGCACCTGAAAATTCAGCCTAAATTCTTAATAAAATGACTTTTGTGACTTCTTGCAAACTAGAACATTTTGTATTATTAAAGTGAAGAGACAAAGAAGAAACACTGAGACAGGCAAACTGAAGCGTGTGCAATTAGGTGAAAATAACAGCAGTACTGCCATCTAGTGATTTGCAATCGTAAATTGATTTCACAAATTTGATAATCTTGCCACATTTAGCTAGAAGGAAATCTTGTCTTATGCACATATGAAAGTAAAAAAGAAGGGATATGGAAAAGAGAAATACAGAAAAACACACTCCCAATGATCAGTCATCCTTAAAATAACCCCTTTAAGAAGTAGAAGCATGAATTTTGTTAGGCTTCCATCAATTATTTGGTTAAAAAAAATAACCCTTGTCAGTACTAATGAAGACAGTATAGGGATGGTGTTAAACTCCCACATTACACGAAGAAAATAGTATACCCACAAGGTCTATCCCTAGTTGTGAAAGGGTGAAATCCCTGACAAACCTTGGCTAAAACCTTGCTGTGATGCACAAAAAGCTTCACTTGCATAGTTTTAGTTATTTGTCAATGGAGTTGATGGTGGGACATTTCGAAACATGTAACTTCTTGCCTGACAGGATTAAACAGGCATTTAGCTAGCTCGTTACACTTCCTGTGTCAATCACTGATAACAGGAACTCAGGACAATTGTGTCAAGATAAGTGCCAAAAAACTAGTTTAAACGGACCCCCTTGTAACATCCCGGAGTCCAAGGACTGATAAGCTAATTCAATGACTATTATGGACAAAAGAAGCCCAAAGTTCAACTAGCAGACAGAGTGAGGAAGACTATGGACGACCACCAGAGGGTGAAAAGACCCTAACCCTAATTTTACTGTGCATGCTTGGACTATGTAAATGAATTCCGGGAACTCATCACCGTAAAGCCACCCTTTCCAGGCAGTCTGATGAATACGCATTTTTCTGTATATAAACTGATGTACTTTGCCAACCTGTTGGAGCACTCACGGCAGTTATCCCCAGTGCTGCCCAGCGCTGTATTAAAGAATGCCTACTTAATAACAAACTAGTTGTTACTGAGTTATTTATCTCAGAAAACCGTCCCGATCAGGCCTCCTTCTGTGAGGAGCATCGGAAGGTGTGGGCTCAGTACTGACTTTGTTTCAGTTGACTGGTAACTGTATTTTACTGATTCTCACCAGCTGAATCTCATCCATTGACCTAAAGCCTAATCTCAGCCATTAACCTAATTCCCAAATGCAAAGCCTGTGTATATTGAAGGGAAAACCAGGCTAAAGTTCTGACTGAAAATTT
>NW_008823919.1:550629-552973 GCF_000699105.1 Pygoscelis adeliae | reverse complement strand
CAGGAATGCAATGATTTAGAGACTAAAAGGCTGAACTGGCAAATTATTCATCGACTTAAGTTTAGTAGGAAGTAATTATTGAAAAATATTAGCACAAATGTAATCTTAACGACATAATCATACTTCAAAAGCATTCTTCAGGTTTTTACTCCAAAATATAAAAATTCACAGTTAACGGTAAGATTACCTACAAATGGAGATTTCACATGGATAAAAACACTTTACCTAGAAATCAGTGATACTTCAGAGTTTATAATGAGGCCATATTTTGTCAGCCTTAATTAACCCCTTCTTGTATTTCAGTAGATGCTCCTGCTAATAAAAAACCCCGCAATTTACTTAAGAACCCTAAGAGGCAAAACTATTCTCTAAATAGAGCCTAAAGTGAAACAAAACCACAGCTGGAATACAAAATTCAAATGCTATGAAACTTCTCATCTTTAATCATAATAGGCGTAACTATTTTAAGTGTGTGGAACAGTACTAATTACACACATTGTTAATGGCTAAGCACAAGTTGACAACTGTCCAGAATAAGGAGCAGTCATTTATTTGTTTGAACAAATCAATTGTTTGGAGCCATTCCCAGTGCAACAACCTCTTCAAATAAAATGTTACATCCCTGGGTTGCATTAACTGATAGATGCTATTCAACAGGAGAGAAGTCAAAGGGAAAAAAAGCCCAAGAACTCATAAAGATGCAAACGAGAAATTAAAAACAAAATGACCAGGAAGAAAGCAGGAAAGAAGATGACAAAAGAAAAACCTTCAGCTATTAAAGATGGACTGAAGCTGACATCAATCAAAAAGACAACACTTTAAAAAAACAAAACAAAACAAAAACACAGTTGAACTGTTACTATATGAAAGTTTCATCTGAAACATCCCTCACATTGGTTTATTCCATTTTAGAAAGGCAGACCACAAAGTCAGGAATCAAACTTCCTTCAGACTCTAGTCTGATAAATGCAGGCAGGTCCCAGAGGACATACAAAGTCTCACTGAAGCCAAAGGAAGGGCATGAAGGGATCATCAGTTTAATCACCTAGTGTTAAATGACTTGTTCTGAAGTCCAAAGGCTTAAAGAGAGGTAATAAGGAAAGGAAAAACAAAAAAACAACAAAAACCAGAACTCTCCTATACCTGTTTTGTATTCATAGAATGTTAATCACAACACCCGCATCACTTTTTCACCTTTTAAAAAAAAAAAAGGTCTGGTTACCAAGCAGAATCCAGTATGTCCCAGACCTAACGCAGTACCAAGACAGCTTGAAACACCAGGCATGCCAGAAGGGGTTGGCCTTGTCTTGAGACTACTGCAGATAGAGTTATCATAGTCCATAGATACCATAAAAAATAGGAAGTTCCACTTTTCTAAAAGCTTCCTAGTCGCTGAGAATTATTTTTTATCCTACATTCTAGGAATGTGTCATTGCCAACCCTCAGGATTTGTTCCAGACTACACGCACTCTTACTATCAAATATTTATTTTTAAACATCACAAAGCTTATGCAGCTACACAGACCACTGATGACCACAGTTAGAGAACTACTGATAGTCTATAATGTTACATACGACCACATAAAACCATCAAAGAAACAGCTAAACAAAACCACGTACATTCTACCAATTTGCACCAATAGCTATATCATATGATGTGATGCAACAGCTCCAGCACTTTCAGAGGTTTTTCCCCCAAAAGAAATAATGCTTTTTTCATGTGACAATAAAAATAAATAAATCATATAAATAAAGGGCAAATCACTTCAACAATGCCTCCAGAGACATTATAATAACTAATAAACCTCCTAAAGCATCACTTCTATCTGCTACTAACAGATCCTCAAGGGTGAGGATTTCCACTGTCAATCCCTCTAATTCAAGCTGAAACCACACGGGTTTACCAGGACCAGCATTTCCATCCCTAGCTGGAAGGCTGGAACGCACAGCCCCGAGGCCAGGCATCCAAACTCTCTACACAGAGCTGGAGGAAGCTTGGTGGCTCAGAGGGTGACTCACAAGAGCAGAACAATATACGTGACCTAGCAAGGTATCAGGACCAACCAACTGGAAATTCTACGGAGTACCGGTCCATGCGTGTGTTTGCAATGCCACCAACCACTACAGCAGCACGGAGTCCTGCTGTAAGGACTCTGATCTGCATTCATAGCCCACGACCCTCACCATACAACAAGTCCCAAAGCGTCTTCCTGTCAGCAGGGAGGACAGGAGCCGCTGCTGACCTTTAGAAAGGCAAGATGGTTCAGAACAAGAGGAACAAGCCAGAGTGCCCATAGCAGGGTCAGACCCCCGGCTGCTCTCCAGGACAGAGTCCGGTGAGGGG
>NW_008823919.1:548353-549449 GCF_000699105.1 Pygoscelis adeliae | reverse complement strand
ACCTACGCG
Organism: Pygoscelis adeliae; assembly: GCF_000699105.1. Taxonomy (NCBI): domain Eukaryota; kingdom Metazoa; phylum Chordata; class Aves; order Sphenisciformes; family Spheniscidae; genus Pygoscelis; species Pygoscelis adeliae. Next base: position 549,440 of record NW_008823919.1, on the reverse strand, counting down.
CATCGCCGGGTGCGTGGCTGGTGCGGCCTTTCTCTGGCTACCGGGGAGAGAAAATTACGTGATGGACTTAAATTTTACAGCCTTAACAAGCCATCAGGCACCTTCTCCTAGATTTATAATTATGGGAATTTAAAGTATATTTTACTTACAATCACACGTAGTACATCACCCAGTGACATCAGAACCCATCGCTTGGGAACTCGGTGACAACAGAGCCCATTGCTCAACGCTGAATACAGCAGGATAGTCACCTCTTTTGACCGGCTGGTGGTACTGTGTTTGATGCACCCCAGGGTGCGGTTTGCCCTCCTGGCTGCCAGGGCACACTGCTGACTCCTGTTGAGCTTGGTGTCAACCAGCACCCCCAGATCCCTTTCTGCAGGGCTGCTCTCCAGCTGCTCCTCTGCCAGTGTATACTTGTGCCTGGCGTTCCCCTGTTCCAGGTGCAGGTTGCCCAGTGCTCCAATCTTATCTAGATCCCTCTGCAAGGCCTCATGTCGCTCGAGAGAGTCCACAGCATCTCCCAGTTTAGTATCATTAGCAGACATGCATTCAACTCCTGCCTCCAGGTCACTGATAAAAACACTGAACGGAACAAGCCCTAGAATTGAGCCCCGAGGAACACCACTAGTGACTGGCCACCAGCCAGATGTAGCCCCATTCACTACAACCCCTCGAGCCCTGCCATTCAGCCAGTTCTTCACCCAGCACACTGTGCACCTGCTTATCTCACAGTTGGACAACTTGTCCAGAAGGATGCTGTGAGGGACACTATCAAAAGCCTTACTAAAATCCAGAAAAGCTGCATCCACCACCTTCCCTTCATCCACTAGGCGGGTGACCTTATCGTAGAAGGATATCAGATCAGTTAGACAGGGCTTCCCTTTGTGAACCCATGTTGACTGTGTCTGACGACTGCATTGTCCTTGAAATGCCTTTCAGTGGCACACAGTGGGATCTTCTCCATCATTTTTTCAGGTACTAAAGTTACACTAACAGGTCTGTAGTTTCCTGGGTCTTCCCTCACGCCCTTCTTGTAAATGGGAATAACGTTGGCTAGCTGCCAGTCAGCGGGGACCTCCACAGA
>NW_008823919.1:541499-546079 GCF_000699105.1 Pygoscelis adeliae | reverse complement strand
AACCTGGCAGGTCCGGGGAAAATGCTTTGATGGCTCTGGGGTCGGGCCCAGAGAACTGCAAGGAACAACTCTCCAGTCAGGACACCAGCACCAAGGCCTCGCTCAACACTCCAGCCTCACAAACTGCTCAGCTGGAGTGCGGGCACGAACCAGCTGGGTGGGACTGAGCGCCCGGATATAAGCAGTGAGGGGCGCCTGGTCACAATTCTTTGCTTGGGGACGTCGTAGTCCATTGCTTGGAGACGTTGCAGCTCATCCCCCGGTGACATCAGAACCCATCGCTTGGGGAAATCGGTGACAACAGAACCCATTGCTCAGGGACGTCACGACCAGCCATCTTCGCCCGTGGCACTTGCCCTGGCAGTGCTGCGGCCTCAGCACACGCGTCTGGGGTTACTGCAGTGCTGCTGCCCACTCCATCCCCCCACCTCTTGTCTTGTGCTCGGCATCGGTGTTTCACGCCAGTCACCGAGGCCTCGGCCGTGCCTTCCCAGGGCCCCGTCAGGTCGCTCCGGCCATGGCAGACGTCTCCAGGCACACATGGCAAGAGGGTTCACTCGGTAACAGCTCGTGCCTCCCTGGGAGGCTGCAGGACAAAGTCCCACAGGCTCTCCCCACACCCCAGCACTGCCGGCCAGCCCTCTGGGCTCCCCTCATTCCTCCCACGGGGCGCCACAGGCAGCACGTGGCTTACTCTGGTGGGTTTTCTCCTGTCTTTCCTTCCCCTCCAAACCATTCTATGTTTCTATAATTCTATGATTAGTTCTTAATGCCAAATCTCTCATCCTTGATCAAAGTGTGATCGTAAAGAACAATTTCCCACTCGATCTATCTGTAGCCAGTGTTTTAGATTAATTTTAGGGGGTCAGATTTGCAAAACAGAAATTACATTATGTTATCCCCTTTTATGCAGTGTTTGTACTTTGGTTACTGGCTTTTTAATGGTTAACCCAAGGCTATTATCCTACTAAAATGGGAAATGCCTTGCTGTTGGCAACTCAGCTCCCCATCTTTCTCAAGGTTAAAGCTTTAAGCCTTCAAGAGACAGGCTTGAAAGAATCGCCCCGTTTACAGAATTAATTCCTGCAGGAACAGAACAGAAGTTCAGCAGTTCAAGATCGGCCTTGATTTTCTGCAAAGCCTCTCATAAACTACTTGCTTTCTATAAGAGGGAAAATAAAATACATTACTTGGTGGTCCAGTATGGGCAAGGATAACATTTTTTATATTTCCCATGCTAGTTCAAGATCCATCCTAAGCAAACGAAAAACAAAGGAAAAAATTTCAAAGCATTTCCCATCTTTCATTAGAAACTTTATTACATTAACCTACAGGTATGTGAAGTGAAATAACTGGTAGTGAAGGGCAGAATGATGAACATCAGTCATCTTTGGAAAATAGATATATTTTCACAACAAAACACTTTTTTTGTTACAGCTAAGAAAAAAAGCCAGGCATACTTGATAGGTTTTCTTTAAAAATATATTACAATTCAATCATATCAAAGTGAAGTCTTGTGGGCTAAAAACCTGAAGATAGAAGAGTTAGGGTCAGTGCTCTAGCACTAGTATGAGTGTACCAAATGGCAAGGTTTTCTTTACAGTAATTAATAAACATGCACCCATTTGTTTTCAGTCATTTAAACTACTATATATACAATCTTTAATATAAAGCATTTTTGTCAAAATTAGCTCTGTATTCTTCAGTCTGGACTTTAGAGCTTCAGTATAAGGATTATTATTTGGACACATACCTAATAAAAAATTCAATTGTAGTCACAGTACTTGGAAAATCCAATATATTTTAAATAACACATTCCCCACTTTTTATTTTCTTTTATCCCAACTTCACTTCAATATTAACTTGACTTTGCAGATTGTCTCAGCAGAAAGTATGAGTACAATGAAATCTTCTTTCCCCTGTAATCTGCATGCGCATCTCCAATTAAAATTAATGGGAGTTCTCTGGGTAGATGAAGATAAGGACAAATTTTATGTGTAACAGTGTGTTGTGATTAAAAATCTTTGATATAGTAAAAAGCCTTGAGGTTCATTATGCTTCTAAATGACCAGAATTAATATGCCTACATTATTTAAAACCTAAAGTCTATACTCGCTACTTACTTTAAAATCAGCTATTCACTTTGTGCAGCATTTTGCACTTTATTAAACTGATAAGTTGCTAGGGGATAGCTATCTCCATTTTCAATGCTATGTTTCTCCCTACTGTAATGTGAATATATAGAGGCAAGGCATCTCTTTCCATTCCTGTCTGTGGTGAAGCCAATTCTCTGAGTAGGTGGTGTTTGCTAAAACTATTTTATCAACTTACTCATTAAGTTCCCACCACAATATAGTATGCATGTTCAGAAATATTTAAGTTCTCTAAAGAGCATACTGGGATCTACAAAAAGGGCTATATGACAGTCATGAGGATTGAGTTGGGGATTTCTTAAATTGACAGCAGAGTGTACTCCAGAGCAAGCCTCCCTAGCCGTACAGGAGACAGCAGGATTGCTAATGCAAGTCCCCTGTGCTTTTTTCCTCTGGAATGACACATGGCTATCATTTAACAAGAATGTATTACCCCTGCAGGCAATCTGAGTGTCTACCAACGATCAGTCACTGAAGTAAATTCACAAGTTGTTTACTTGACCTATATGTATTGCAAATTCGGCTCAGATATATGCAGACATTGCTTATGCTGACTACACAGCAGGAGTTTTACCCACATACAGAAATGCAGACTTTGGTAATGTGTATATTTAGAACATACACAATAGGCAAAATTATCAGAAACTCATCTGTTTTCATGAATATTTGGCTGAATATATCACTTGAGGATATGTGACATACTGGAAATTTTCAAACAAATATAATTTATTCAGCTCTTCACTTTTTCATATAAAAAAGAACTGTTTATATTATGAAGATTAATTTATCTAGTGGTCACCAAATTTTACACAGAGTAAGAAAATAAATTTTTGTGAGCTCACAATTGCTAAATACAGCATTTGCTGTTCATGGCTTCAGAGAAGAAAGGTTTTATTTTGAAGTCTGTTTCACACAGTATAAACACATGTACATACCAGTAGCTCTACATGTTATCTATACGCACACAAGCCCAATCAATACTTTGTCTTACGGAGGGATTAAATGGTAACTGGCTTTTGAAATCTTGTAGTAAATTTCTGTACTTGCAAAATCCAAAGATAATCAAATTATTTATTCCAAGGATATACAAGAAATGCCCAAGGAATTGCAAAACAGCCAGTGCTCATGGCCAGCGAGAACCAAGAATGTTACAGGGCACTTCACACAGGCATATACATTCTCAGGCTTGGGCACATCCGCAGCGATGTCTTCAGATGCACATCTCATTTATCACCACTTCACTGACAACAAATAAAAGCAAACTGTATTTCCATTTCAGCTCTGGGGTTCCTTTTAAAAAAATTTTCCAGAAGTTTTTTCAGTGTTTCTTCCAGTTGATCCTCTGTTGCATTTAGTATTCCAAAGGTAACTGGTTGTGATTCCCTTAGGAATATATCAGTGCTGTTACAACAGCGATAATTCTTTGTCTCAGACTGTACTGCAGTGCAGATAAAGGATAAAAATGGTCATGGCACTCCCTGTGCTAAGCCGGAGAGCACATACACCAAACTCTTGACCTATCGACTGCCTTTCACATCGTTATAGTATATCACAAATCTCATGTGCCAAAATGTGACCCCAGCACTGGAAGAAGAAAGGACTAGTGCTTCCCATGATATGCCATACAATGCAACTGCCTGTATCCTTTCCCCATCAGTCAGGGATATACCAAGCCTTGGGACAACCTACTCACAAGAAGCTACAGAGTTACCACCAGGGCAGGGTGGAAAAGCCTGCTGGGGTTATGTTACATGCATGTTAGCAGGTAACATCACTGACATCAGCAGGAGCTGGAAGTAATACTGCCACATCATTTTTAGGTTTCTAAAGGTAACTTTCCACTGAAAGAGAATGTCTAGTCTATATCAACCATTTTATTTTTAGGCTGACGTGTTTGGGGGACAATTTTGCTTCGATGGATGGATACCTTGGCAAATTTAATTTCCACCGAATTGTACAGTTCATAACAGACTGTTTTGGAGGGAGAGAAAGGAGCCTTTTGGAAAGATGGTCCCCATCCATATAGTCAACAGAATAAGCTAAACTTTAAAGAGGGACCTTTTTTTACTTCTGCATTCTTGTTATTATCCTCGACAAAAACACCTTGATTTTTTTTTCCCCAATTAATTCATTAAGTTAAACTATTATGTGTTAGCTAAACACCTCTGACAGACATCAGTGTGACATGAATTCTTACTTTAATCCTCCCCGCCTGCTCAGAGGTCCCTTTAACCAGACAAAATAAAGGCCAGTTGGCAAAAATGCAAAAGAAATGGACACACAGTAGAATATTTTTGCAATTACAAGCTAGATCACTAGAAACACAGACACACAGCGTAAAAATGGAGACACAAGTTAATGAAGAATGGGGGGTACATGTGTCACATTATTAGCAATGCAAAAGACCAGCTTAAGCATCTGTTTCCC
>NW_008823919.1:500138-541427 GCF_000699105.1 Pygoscelis adeliae | reverse complement strand
AGACCAGCTTAAGCATCTGTTGCCCTACATCAACTATAAAAAAGAAAAGGTGCCTTTTTAGCAAGTATGCACAGAGATTGCTTACTTATTTCTAAGAAAAAAAAATGAGAACACTTTACTATTTTCATCCTATATTACAGTCATTATTACTACCTGTTTATAAAATGTAAACCTTTCCTTGCAGTTAAGATTTACAGCAGTCATCACCTTTGTCCACTCCTTACATAATCAGTCCATGGTGACAAAAATAAACTGATTTAATTTACATATTTTATGAAGTAATTACTGATATGTTATGGATTATTAGTTGTGTATGGCAGAAATAGTGGTCAGAACTGCAACAATATGGAGTTCAACGGTAGCAAAAGATTTGTTGAAGACTGGTGTTGGGTCTGGAGTACCAAGAAATCTTGAGGCATCATATCATATTGATGTATGCAATGCTTTTATCTCCAAAACTATTCAAGGAAGGTATGCCCACCACCAGTAATGGACAAAAAAGCCTGATGATGAATTTTCCAAACAACTGCAGTATTGTGCTTACTTATCCCCATCAGATCTTATTTTTTAATACGTCTTGACTAAAGATCAGAATGGAAGGTAAAATTTGACAAGGCAGTTTTTCTTCTACATAACTAGTGAATCAGATCACCTGTATGAAGTGGTATTTTGTAAATTGCACTGTCCTGGGAGTATTTCTACTCTGAAACATGACAAACATGAAGTCTAAATCTAAAGTTGCTGAAATGGGATGTTATCAAAACTGATCTGCAAACTAGTATTTTTAAGCCAGTATATTACAGTATAAATGTGTTGCATACCTGTTTCTATAAAAGTTACTGCCATGAAAAAAAGAATGATCAGGATCCCCAGAGTGTGGCATTTGTCCATCTGTCACGTATACATAATACAAACCTCATGTTGAGATTCTGTTTAATGTACAGCAATTGTCTGCAGGACAGATTAGGAGCCAAATACGATGGTAAACTAGAGGAAGGAGCACAACCATGCCACTTTGCCCCTTGAGAGTCCCACTGTGCTACCCATCAGCTTTTGGGGTCATTCACTGCTGACCTCCTTCATAGAGGATGTGGGGCTATCTCGAACTGGTAGCAAGTCATAATGACATGGAATATGGCTGTTTTTTGGAAGATCATAAGGATCCTGGCTGAAACGTCCGCTGCTGCTGAATGCTCCCTGGACAACACTCACCGTAGGTTCTGTGATAAAAGAGAGCACATACATTCAACACTAGAAGCAGCAAACAGAAGGCAAACACTGTATTTCACTTTGGTTTGCATTACAAAATATCCTCTCCTTTCTGCTTCAATATAAAGACTCCTTGTCATGCTGAGTCCTGAAATGCAGGTGTAGAAACAAAGGCTGATATTAAGGTGTTTTGGCTTTACACTAAGTTACACCTGTGGGCTTGCAGCAGGGCCCTGCCATGAGTATATTTACTGGCAGAAGCAAGTGGACCAGCATCTGTTCTTTGTGTGTGGACAAACTAATAAAAAGCCCAAATTTGGGGCTTTTAATCAAGATCATAAAAATCCTTAGAAACACAATGGGGATATTGATGGATTTCAGAGCAATCTCTAATTGGGGACAGAAAAGGAAAACGGTATCCTATGACATGTGACATAACACTTTATTCCAGTCCACAGACCATTAGGATAACTACCATTCCACAAGACCGCAAAGTTTTCTGTAACTACAGTAACTACAGTAATGCAGTGACTAGATAGGGTCTGTATCAGTGAAATACTATGTCTGTGGGTGAAGATGCTGTTTTTTCTGATCAAGAGGAGGAAACAGATCTTTCCTATCCCTCCCATACACTTACTCCAGCTGCGTTCAGTACTTAACAGCCTAATCTAGAGTAGAATTATATTGCAATCAAATGCTAAGCTTATCTTATGCTGTTGTTTAAAGAAAGGCTTTCAAACCAGACATACCTCTAGGTTATAGAACAGAGCTGAAGGTATTTCAAACTCTGTTCTTGTGAATTACACCACTTATCTCAAAAGAATGAGGTCATTGTTATAGCTTTTGAGCAGAAAATAGAATCTGAACACATCATCATTTTTTTCAATGATTTTTCATGTGTTTTGATTAAACTGATTCAAAGAAAAAAAAAGTCCTGTGCTCTTTGTTCTTAACCTTCAACATCTAGAAGTAGATTTTGTACTTACCAACTTCATAAACGTTCTTATTGGCTGAAGCAGAGCCGGCGATCTCAGCATATGGGGAGTCCCTGCGTGCTGGTGACTTCATTTCAACATATCCGCATTCTGAACTTTTTGGTACAAGAGCTGGTGGGTCTTTTATAGTAGCGTATGGGTTCTCAGAACTACTTAATGAGCAATTACTTAAGTTATATTCCGAGTTCTTCACTAGATCTGCAAAAAGAAAAACATATTGCTCTCTCAAGCATGCTACATACTATGGACATTGCTACTAAACAGGTATTCTTTAATTTTGAGTTCTAAAAAGTCACTCATAAATGAGTATTTAAATGGAAACCAGTCAGAACACTTCAAAATTGTTATACAGCAATTAATGAAAGCACCTCTACTGCTATGCTCTTTCATGGGCTTGATCTTGCCATCAGCAAATTCCTGTTGCAAAGTCAGAGCACCTTCAACTCTGGTTAAAATAGTAGCTAGCATTAAATACAGATAATGCGTAGAATCAGTTTTTAATAGGCACTTCAGAATACTTTTTGCCTTTCCAAGTGCTAAACTTGGGACACTTAAAATAAGTGATCTAAGACTGTTCCCAATAGCAATGTCTGGGCAGGTGGTAAGGTGACTTCTAGGGATGGCCTGTTTGGTGCAAAGTTTGAGTATGCAGCCACACCAAAAGAGTAACCAGCTTCTTACAAGTTTCTGTAAGGTGCACATAGGAGAAATGAAAAGCAAACATCAGGTGCCTTGTCATTTCAGGATTTAACTGAAGGACAGATAACTGTAGTTTAAGAGAAGACGTATTTTCTTATGCTGGGAAGAGATTTTGTGGTGTCCGTGTTACTTTGTTCTCTGTGTTGTTTTGTGATATGCTGTGTTTTTTAAGCTTTAGAGCTGAGATTTTCTCAGCTTGTTCCCGACTCTGAATATCCAGCATGAGACTGACCTTGGTGAACCTGTCAGTGGATAGGTGCTCATAACTTTGTGACTTCTTTAAGATATTTTAAATTTGGCTTCCCCTAATCCTCCAAAACCAGGAAATGTCAGGTATAATAAATCACTCCTTCACCTTAATTGTCCTGTATTATACACAAGGTGACAAACCAGATTCTTTTGTCTACATATTTACTCATTATTCACATGGATGTAGCTACACTTTTTTCATTGTTTGGATATCCAGGCATTCTAGTCAGCCTTGGCATACCTTAATCGTATTACAAAAATAGTGACACACACCAGTACGGTCCAGTATAAAGTCTTACGAGAAAACTGGATAATTAAAAAGATCAAAATATCATCACTACCCCAAATTTCTGAAGCTTTTCGTTCCTCTCTATGTATTGATATCCTTTCCAAAGGCCTGCAGTGAATGTGATGAAGCACTGCAGGCTTGTAGTCGTGCAGTCCTACATTGACCATGCCAGTTGCAAGAGGAATTGGCTCTCTTTTAAAGCCTTTTATCAAAGGCAGCATGTGTCCTTACCTGTCACTAGGCTGAATTCACGGGTCACTCCTCTTCTTCTGTCTAGAATAGAGCCATTTCATGACTCAAGCATTACAGAAACATTTGACGTGTGTGACCCATAGGGGACTTAGAAAGGCTTGGTTTGTTTATTTTTTTAAAAACCCTCCCCTCAAAGGAGAAAAAAAAAAAAGCAAACAAACTTCATGCATTGATTCAGTGTCTAGGAATAATTTAGTCCAAAATTATTTTATATTCTCTTCACACAGAAACCAAAGATAATTTAGAAGAGTAAACTGAATGTCTGCGTCATTTCATCTAAATGCATCAGAAAATAACCTCACCTTTCAGGGATTTTCCCAAATATCCCCTATCAAGTCCAAAAGCACCTGAGAAAAATGGTATAAAAAACAGAGTAGTTTTAAAATCAAAGAAAAGTGATTAGATAACAGCTTCTAAAGCTTTAAAAATCGCTTTGTAACTCATTTCTACCCTAGCAGAATAATTCTTTTATAAGCACTGTGAAACTGCCCAGTATAGGGTTACAGAAGCATTGTTACTATTTGCTTGCACACTTTCAAACAGTAGCTTCCTGAACAGGGAAGGTGGTTAAGGTCATAAGGGACCATTAAATTATCTAGTTTGACTTCACGTATGTCACAGGCCATTATATTTCCCCCAGTTACTCTTGAATGAGCCTAATAACTAGTGTTTGATTAAAGCACATTTTTTGTCTGGATAAGCCATATCTACCAGAAAGGCATCCCATCTTGACCTGAAAATCTCAGGGTATGCAAAGTTCTCTCCAATTCTTGGTACTTTGCTTCCAAAGTTAATCACTCCCATTGTGTTGCCCAAGATCACTCTGTTCCAGTCCCCTCACCTGCAGGAATGGCCTAAACACCTAGCGCCTAAGTCTACAGCTTTGCAATTATCTGTTAGTAACAGATTTCTCTCTATATAAATCCCAAGATAAACATCAGCAATAATCAGCAATGCCCGACAACTGTCTTCAGAGACCTGGCACCTACCTGGTTAATAATCTATTCAAACAGCTTTGACTGATATTACGGAGTGCTAGTTTTTTAATTGGATTGTATTGTGGTACTATGCTAGAAGCCTTACAAAAGCCTAAAATCATTTTGTCTATACAATATCTCTATAAACAAAATTCATAGTTTCCAAGAAAGAAATTATGTTATTTGAGGAGACCTAAGCCAATTAATTTTATTCCTACCCCATCTTTATTTATTAGATCTCATGCCACTTGTTCTGTTGTTTTTACCAAGACTAATGCCCGGGTCACCAGCCTAGAGTTACCCAAGTAGTCCCATTTGATCTTCTAGAAACAGACATAATATCAGCATTCATCCAGTCCTCTAGAATCTCCCTGTTACTCAAGATCTACTGCAGTGGGTTAACCACAGGCTGTCTCTCTTAGGAGTCTTAAGTGCTAGTACAAAGCATTATGACTGAAACCCTTTTCTAAAAAAAAAATCAGATCTGAGCCTGAATTGTGGTTAGACCAGAATTGGGGATGAGCCGGAAAAAAAATAATGCTGATTCCCAGAATGTGATACTGATAAGGACCAGAAATGAAGGTAATTAAATGATCTAAATTATACTGGCGCTGAAAGTCCCTTTTAAGGCTTTCACTGGTTAGAGACATGGTCAGTGCAATCCAGCCTTTTCGGAATGCATGAGATTGGGAAGGGATGAAAAGACAGCAAAAGGCAGCATAAAGCAGGATACAGCTTTATGTATCTGTAAGATACACACAGATACCACTTCTTGGGAATTTTTCTTCTTAAGGACAATGCTCTGTCTTTTAGTAAACAGGAGGCTTAGCTGAGAAGATGCTCCTACAGTTTACATCTGGAGCAGCTCAGATGATAAGAAACTACTTTTTAAAGCATTGATTCCATTTGGTGGGGATTAAAAAAAAAGGATATATGCAACCTCTCATTTAATATGTAATTTTGCCAAAGCAGACCCTTATTGTACAATACCCATTGTTTTATGAAACTAATTAATAAGCAAATCTTTTTATAAAAATAATATGAGATATTTTGCATATCATGTCTGCACTGGGCATCAGACTGATTCACCATTCCTCACAAGGAGTCACTTTTTTATCTCTAAAGGTACTGCCTTAAAGGAAGGTCAAACCCATAACCCTGAACCTCACACACAGTCTGACAAGCCTCGCATTACCCTGAGTGGAGAACCAGGAAAACATCCCTGTTTTCCAATCCATCCCAAACACAATGAATAACATTCACATTCTCCTTTATTTTTTTTCTTACCAAGCTCATTGAGGTAGCCACCATGTTTCCAGTCTGCAGGCAGTGTTCCTGTGTAGTCCATGACGGTGCCTCGTTTTCCAGGTTCCACATTTTTAAGGTTCACAAACAGCTGATTGTTTTTTGCCTATTTCAAAGACAGATAGGTAATAGAAACTGAAACTCATGGGAAGTTGCTGAATTTCCAGTTGATAATCAGGGAAAGCAAAAATAAACCAAATATGAAACATTAGGGAATAAAGTAAAATAAACAAAAGGCTAATTTACACAGAAGCATCCAGATTTTTATGCTTTACCTTTGCCAGGGTCAGTCTGTCCATGTTGTTGACATGAGGTGGGGTAGTGCATTGAGTTAGAGTATGATAACTAGGGTTAGAGAAATAGTGACTGTTAGCATTTCCACCATTACCATGAGGGATGGTTTCTGAAAAGAAAAAGAAAGGAAAATGAACAACTAAAAATAACATGGCATTTCTTTCTTAGGATATGTTTTTGATAGTGCTGCACTGATTTCATAATCTGACTTAGAGTTTCTTGAAAAAAAATCTAAAAATCTTGCATTCATTTAAAGAAATGAGAGATACAGAGCAGTAACTGACTAGTCATGTCCTCACTTTCAGCAGAGAGCATTCACAAGCGTTACTTGCTGACTTCTCTTTCTGCTGTGGTCCCTTGCTGTTTTTTGCCTCTGTAGTCATAGCATTGTCCTAATTGTAGACGCTCTTACCATCGAGTTCACAGCAACATTTTCTGGTACTTCAAGAGCACCACCACCTTTGCTGATACATCTTTCTTGACTCTGACAGCTGTTTCTGCTGGCTTCTTTACCTACTGCCTTCCTTTATAGCTGTGTGCAAAAGACAGCATTGCCTGAATTTTCATGTACCCATTGCATCCCAACTCACATGCACTTTCATAGGTCAAAAACTCCTGTTTTGTTTCAGGAACATTGCTCCTTCACTCTGCTATCTGCCTCTCTACAGAATCTTGCCACAGCTAGTGTGAAATCCTGATTTTCTACAGCTATAGCAGTCTTTCTGTATTCAAGCTGTTGAATACAGGCATTGAATTTAAAGTCTCAGTAGAAACCATATTTTGCCACACTTTCCAATTCTGTTTAAAAATAGGCACAGAGGAATAGAAATGTCCATACTTCCACTGTTTAATGCAGAAAAACATCTGAGGGTGCAAAATGTTACACAGTAAAGCGAGGTATATGTTCACTTGTTCCTCACAATTAACACATTTTACCAGGGGAAGCCACCTTCATAGTATCAAAGGCAGAGATTAAAAGACTATGATGCAGAACAAACTAGGCAGCTATAGATGCTGGGGCAGCATCCTTCTGAACTCAGGTGAACTGTCTCTGATAACTGAAAGGTAAGCACACCTTAGTGTAAATGGTAGACTGCGCAAGTCTACCATCGCATCGCACTGGTCTCGTGTGCTAGTTCACCAGCACCACTGTCAGTGTGGTCTCAGGGGCTGCAATCCTGTGAGAGGCAGTTGAGAGCGGTGTCTCAGCCTTCCTCTTCCTGAAAAGGGAAACCCTCCCCTGCCTCTCTTTCCAGGAAGGCTTCCAAGGCAGACCTATAGACACCCTTTCTGAAATCGAATGGGTTCCTGCTCACAGCAGCCCTCGCTAATGCGAAAAGGTGAAATGTGCACATTCAAGCCCTGTTAGGGGCAGACCTGAACCCCTTCAGAGCTCAGCTAAAAAAGCATGAAGTCCAGAGACAGAGGAAAAAACGTGTTCTAAATGTAACTTACCTGAAATGGTGTAATCTGCATTGATGACCCTCATAGCAGGGGTATAGGTCACTGCGGGCATATTTGTTTCTTTTCCTTTCTGCTTATGTCTGTAAATGATGAACAGCACTAGCAGGAAAAGGACAACCAGGACAAGAATGATGATGCCTGCTATAGCCCCTATCTGATAAGAATCAGCAGGGATGGCAGTACTGGTACGGCTTAAACTGTTCAAGTTTCCCACTATAATTACACCAGCTGAAATACAAGAAGAAATGAAAATATGTGGCATTAATTCAGAGGCTTATGTGTCAGGAGCAGAAGACAGTATTGCACTTCTAAATCTTTCTGCTAATTTAACTGTATTTAATAACGTCAGAATAGAACTATGTCAGAAACCAATGTGAAGACAATCCTAGCCTTAAGGAAAAGTATTCATCTTCATAGAAAGAGGTATTTTCATGGAGTTGGAAAAGTAAGAACATTCTCGAGGCAAAAGCACAGAGCAGGTAAAGCACGTGCTCTATCAGCAGCTTTGGACAGCGCAGCACTGTAAAACATTTCATGCAATCTACACTTGAGTGCTTTGCTCCAATAATCTATCACTGAGGCATCTAATACAAAATCTACAGAACATATATAATTTAATAGACTATTTAAACACACATGCCTTATCAGATTAATTTAATGAATGACACAGAGATGGCATTTAATAGGTTAATCCAAGTTCTATATAAAACAGTTACAATAATTTTATTGCATCTAGGCTTTACCTTGATCACACCTGGCCCCTTTCCAGCCTGGGCTGCAGTAACATGTTCCCGTGATGTGGTCACAGGTTGAGTTGTTCAGACAGTCACATATCTGCCGGCATCCATACCCATATGTACCTTGAGGACATTCTGCACAAAATAAGTGGAAATAAAAATCCGACATAGTCAGTACTTCTTAAATGTTTTGGTATTACACATCTACAGCACCATACATGCTACCATTTGTTTTTAACCCCATACGTTTTTGTACACGGCCAGCAGATGGCAATGTGCTATTTGTTGTAGAGCTCTACGGAAAAGATTTTCTTAAGAGGACCTCTCTGTATATGTATGTGTGTGTGTATGCGCAGGAAAGGAGAAGAAGGAAAACTATATTCAGAAGTGATTTTCCTTTACCTGTAATGTTGCTGCCACTCAGGCAGTGAAATTAGGAAGGAAAAAAAAACACCCAAAAAAGATTAAAAGTGTAGAAGACGGTGAAGAAATGGACAAAATGTGAACAAAGTGCCAGTTCTACACCAGAATGTCAGGTCTCCCAGGTTACTCAGATCCCAGTGCTTGAAAAATCACGTAATCATATAGATATATCATATAGATATGAATGGAGCCAGACATCTGGCGGGTGTCATGTCATGTGACAGATGTGCTGATGTGGTAGAAGAGCAAGAGATAAGGACCATGAGTCTAATATACACCATGCATTTATATAAAACTGGTCCTAGGCTGCTTATAGCATACTTTGATACTGCAATGAATACACTGAGAAACTACTTACAGGAGAAAAATGCTGAATTATGAAGAATAAGCTAATTGAAAGAGTTTTACATTATTTTTTCTCTCCCACAATGATTTGAGTACAATAATTAATTACTGATCAAAATGTCTCCTACATTATGTAATTAGCATGGTAGAGAATTATCCCACACTGATAAAAAATATTTCTTTTATACTGCCACCTCTGTTACTGTGTGGCTTGTTACATTATTGTAGTTCTGATGGTTTGAGGAAGTGTGGTATTTCTTCACCTTCTGAGACTCAATTTTCTGAAATCTCTCAGGAGTTTTGTAACTATATTAATTTGTTTTTCTTTTTGTCTTTTTAGAAGAATCTAACTCATCTTTTATGTATTCCTAATTTAGAATCATTTACAAGATAATGTAACACAACAGGTGCCAGATTTATCAGTCTTGATAAATCCACACTCAAGTGGAATTTCATGCTTATATACCTTCTCCTTCTCTTGGTTACATTCAGTAGAACAAGATTATAACTACTGAAGTCAATGGCTGGGCAAAAACCGTCATGCCATAATATATTTTGGCATTTTGAAATCTGAATTGGAATTAAAAGTCTATTTTTAAAACTGACATTCAAATTCATAAATACCAAAACATTTAGTTTAATATTGTTAAATCATTATTATCAAATTATAGGATAAAATATAAAATCTATAAAACATAATAGTAAAGTTAGATTTGTCAAATTATTCAAAATGTTTTTTTGATAACAGGACATCAAGAGAGGATCTTAAAAAGTTTATCTTTTCCTAAACATTACTGCTCTTTTGAAGTGAAACATTGAAATCATCAGAGTAGAATAAGAAAATTTAAATAGCTAATAATTACATGTTGCCAGCTATTATTTCATTGAAATAAATGTATTCCTCTAAACCATTCAGATTTTGTTGCACCTGTATTTTTCTTAGGAAAAAAAAATCCACTTCCAAATTTTTAGTGGTTCTACCATAGATGTTGATTAGCCTTAAAAACATAACTCCTGTTGCAGCTGGGGCTAGACCCACTGCTGAGGGAATAAAGTGTGTCTATAGGGACGGTAACCTCCCCTCCCTTCTGTTACAGCACTGCCAGTCGTGACACATGCTATCTCGGCCACTGCACAGCCCTTCAGATCCAGATGCAGCTAAATCAGTCCTGGTTACAGGTAATACACAGTGTCCTCCACACATCAAAAGCAAAGCGCTGTGCACGATGCTGATGCCAAAGACAGGTTTAAACCTTCACAGTAGTAGGTTGAATGGATTGCTTTGCACTGCAGTATAATGCATGTAGTGTGGGAGCAACACTCTGCGACGTTAGCAAAAGTTGGACTAACAGTTCTGTGCTTATGAGCCTGATTATTCTTTTAACGTTGTACAATGTTATACCACCATTGATGTCGGTGGTGTTATTATTGATTTTCTTGGGGAAAGAATCATACACATATGAAAACAAAATGCCATCTATTATGCTTTTATAATCCAATTGTATTGTAAAACCACATTGCAAAGATTAATTTTATCCACTAGGATTGATGTGGTACTTCTTATCTTTAGTTTTCTAACTATTAGTTTTCATTGTGGTTTATGCTAATGACAATTACTTGGATTCATTTGTTACTTTTACATGACAGAGTTGTTGGGGTTTTTTTAGCATTATGTCCAAAGCAACTAGAATGTAGTACAAATGCCTCTTACGTGTAGCTACAAATGGAAAGAAACAGCCATCACAATCATAATCAGTCTTAACTAATTCTGCAGGCTCTTATCTGTTTGGAAGAAGCCTAGGTCCAACTCCTGAAGCTCTTTCCCCATCAAAATTCCCACTGAAGCCAAGAGGTTGTATCATAACACTGGCCAAAGCAACAGAGGGTTGGCTCAGATTTTAGTATATCAAGCATGAGCAATTCTCGTCCCTACTCACTCTGCTCGCAGTGCTTCCCCATGAACCCTGTGCGGCAGGTGCACTGCCCACTGATGTGGTCGCAGTCGGCTCCGTTCTGACATTGGCATATCAATGCACAGTCCTTCCCGTAAAACCCTAGGGGACATCCTGCAATACAAGGAGGGGGAGGGGAAAAGGAGTGAAACAACCGCTCTAGAAATAAAATGCAAATATTCTGGTTAAGTATGTTATTGAGAAGTCATTTCTGTAGCCCCACCACTCAACGTGGCATTCTATAAACACAATAGATCAAGACCTACCCTACTTTAAGTGGTTTAAAAAACACATTAGGCAAAAACTACATAAAAATGAGGTTGGGAAATTGTGTGGACAGCAGATGTTCAGAAGAAGGCAGCAAGAAAGGCTCCTCGAAGAAATGAGTTTAAGAAGATATCTGAAGGAGGAGAAAGAGGGCAGTTTGTGAACCAGAGCAGGGAGTCTGTTCAGTGATGAATGAACCTTTGGACGTATTTTCTGCACAGTTGATGTTGAAGCATAAAAAAAAGAAAAATAATAACATATTGTATCTCAGGTCCTCACAAAGATACCATTTCAGTATGAAGAAGATATATCACCGCAAAGAGATCATTATTCACCAGCAGGAAGCAAAATAACCATGATAGCTGACAGCTGAACCAGTATAGTGAATGTCTTCCAGAGCTGCATCCATATGGCTCTATAATATATCTGTTATTTCCTGCCACTATGACATTATTCAGTTGAAAAAGGACAGTTCTGATTTTATGAAAAATGTGTATTTAAACACTGAATGCAAAACACAGTTAGCAGTCGTATGTTTCTTGAGTTCAAGGATAATGGTTGTGCCCAGATTACAGGCAGTGGGGGTGCCTGGATTGAAGACAAACCAAATAGAAGCTGTAATATGATAAAGATAAGAAGCCAACTTTATCAATATCTATCTCTAACAAATGTTTATTTCTCAAACTTTGTATGAACTCTTACCCGGCATATAATGAGTGCCATATACCTACACCCAGTCACTGCATTGCTTGTACTTTTATTTTAATGAAAAGCTCTTGGAAAAAAAAAATCAGTATTAATGTATTAATTACATAAAGAAAATTCCAAAACAAATTATAATGTTACAGTCTAGTGAAGTTAAGTTTCTAAGTTCCAAATAAAATAGCTTCTATATCAGTATTTGAATTACAGGTGCTGAGCTAGAGCTGTTGTTGCAATTGTCCCCGGGAGGTAGCAATTACAGATATGAGATATACTGTATGATCACTTTGCAGTGACAACAGGGACTGTGCCTCAGTAGACCACAGCCACAGCTAAGCTAGAAGCTATTCTCATGGCTTCAGTCAGCTCTGTGTTACCTTACAGTCTTGGTTGTTGGGTCCCTGCTGCTAGAGCACTTCTTGGGGAGGTTTCAGAGAGGGAACGAATTAGACGGTACCGTCATCCCACCCTGTGGGGAATGCCTGCACAGCTGACACCATCCAAGCTACGGACTGCAGCCATAACTGCGCATCTGCAGTGATAGTATCTGAATGTCAGAGTCATTCATTCTGCATGTGCACATGACAGTTTTCCACAGGGATGCCTGGCTGCGGCCAGAAGTTGCCTTCCTCTGAAGGAAAGCTAAAGAGGAGCCCAAACGTAGTGGCCAGCACTCTTCCAGTGCTTATACAGGGACCTCCCCTGCAACCATGGAGGTAATGTGTTACATCTTCTGCATTAAAAAACGTTCAGCAGCATGGGAAGAAATCAATGAATAAAGTGTGAAAATAGTGAAGGAAAATTCTGTCACTGATTTGTAGACTAAGAACAGATATCAAAAGTCACTCACGCTGTGTACAGTAAAGGCCAGTCCATCCTGGGGTACATTTGCACTCCCCATCGTAGGCACTGCAGTAAGCTCCGTTATGGCAGTTGCACGTGTGGATGCAGTTTGGTCCCCAGTGGGAAGGTGGGCAAGCTAAAACAACCCAGAGCAATTAATTAATCTCAAATGACAAAGATCCTTGATACCCATGAATAGAGCTGCTTATGTTCATATGAGCACTGCTTCATTTGGGGTTTGTTGTTTTTCTTTTAAACGCATTTTTTGGGCTGCTCCATTCTGAGCAAATAGCCACAGATTTTTTTTTTTAACTAAGGAATCATTTTACTCTAGATAAAAAGTGCTGAAAAAGATTAAATGTGTGAAAGAAACCAGTGATACATACTTGATAGTAACTAGGACACTCATACCAGCTTTCTCATAGAGAAAGCCATGTAACTTTCCTTTCTTAATTTATTTTCAATCTGCAAACAGTTCAACTGAGCACGGTCAAGGGGATAAGCCTTTTAAGCCTCAAAAGTGAAGGAGAACAAACAGAGAAGGTTGAAACACATCTTACAGCCTATAGGTTTAGACCAAATATTAAGCTTACTTCTTGTATTTCCACTGTTAGATTCTACATAATTGCCTAAATGTGGTGCATATAATCAGGACTGTACTTTAATCAGGTTAACTCAGTTGCTTCCGTGGGTCTGTTAATCAATATAATATTTCTAAAAAACAAGTCATTATCTATAAAGTGGAGATTTTTTTCACTCACAATCATGTCAACACGTTATGAGATAGAATTTTACTGACTGCTTTGAAAATGTCATGGTGAACGAATTTGATATTATGTGCTGCCATTAGAATAGTGTTGTGGTTCCAAAATGCTAATTACTATTCAGAGACAGCAAAAGATAATTTTCTTCATGTCAGAATATCACTAAGTACAGAGGGTACTCTAAGAATAGCCCCTTTCTGTTCAGTAGGATTCACATCTTGAGGTTTTTATTTGTTTCTTTAGTGAAAAGATGCATAATTTAAAAATAGTTCTGTGGAAGTACAACATGAGTATTTCATAGGAGAGAAGAAACAGGTCAGAGAAGGAAGCCTTAGCTTTATTCCTGTGTAAGTTTAAAAAGGCTGATAACTCCTTATTGTTGTGTACTGACTTGGTTGTCCAGGGACCTATCTGAGAGCAATAAAAACTCCTGAATCCTTTAACTGTTTGCATAATGACGCATCTATGTGTGGGCTGTATTTTTGCAAAGTGTTATCTTTGCCCAAATTTCACTTCATTAAGAAATATACTATGTTGTATTGAAAAAAAGTACTAAGTTTTGTTTTTGTTGTTTCTACTTCATTTGTGCCTTATAATGATTTTTATTATTGTTTTTTGTTTGAAATTAGTGATCAGCTAAGAAGGAATGTAAATCACATACAGACGAAAGGTTAGAAGTTTCAAAAAGGTCGCTAGTTCCAAAAGAAATTAATGGAATCATTATTTTCCATGTGAACGAAAGGCCTTTATACAAAGCAAATAAACTTCCTCTGTTACGGTCCATGAGCACAGCCTCAATAGACGCTTCCATTCATATTGCTGGCACCATTTTCTTGTTATTGATTCAGTGAGTAAGTCCCTCCTCCTCCTAAATACCCCTATTCTGCTACTCTCCCAACTACCTACTTATTCTACCATAAAAACAGGGACCTTTGTTGCTACTGGCTTCCACAGGAATAGGCCCAAGATTTATTTTGGTATCATATTGAGTTGTGCATGCTAATCACTTCACAGAATTCAGCCAGCAAAGGGGTTTTTCCAAATTGACCAGATGTTACATTGCACTGGTACAGAGCCAGTTAACCTGGACCAGGCAAACCGTAAATGATATAAACCAATGAGGCATGTTATTAGGAAATGCACCTCCCTGGAAACCCCAGCACACTGTCTTTTAAATTTTGACGTATCAGGGTATGGTACAGCTTCTTTTATTCATAAAAATGGTTTGACTGAACTTTTGGCATGCATGTGTTTTAGACTGTGTGGATTTTGGTACCTTATGGAATTGGATATGCTTCTTGTGAGAATTTTATTTCAGATATTTCTTTCCTGTCATTAGCAATTTGCATAGACCCAGCAAGGCATCTAGAGAATGCCTAATTATTTAATAAAATAACTCTATGAAACGTAATAAAATTAGGGCCTAGCCCTTCTCCTTTTTAAGTCAGCAACAAAGTCTTCACTGAGTTTAGCATACTAAGACAATACTCATCGAGTGAGGTAGTATGACACTAAAAATGTGTATCTGTGAAACATTTATAAAAGGAAGAAAGAGAAAAATCCATCAAAAAGTTATAAGCACTTAAAAAAAGTCACAGTGAAAAATTTCTCAACAAAACGTTCAAATGTTTAACAAGAATAAGGATGGTATTGCAGCCAGAGCACTAACTTGTATCTGAGAAAACCTTGGCTTTGTTCTGAGCCTTGCCAGTAGCTCTCTATGCAACTGTAGTAAGAAAAAACACCCTGTATTTCAGTGCCTCAGCTTCTTATTTGTAAAATAATACCTCTGTTATTCATAAGACTGTCATGAGGATACAAGCCCTGGGATGTTCACAACACTACTGTGGTAAGACTAAATAATTACAGAGAAGCAAACAACAGGTCAAGAAACCTCTCTGCAATGCAAGATTCATCAAGTCACAGACTTTTTCATGTTGGAAGAGACCTCTCGCATCACCTAGTCCAACATCCTACTCAAAGGATTTTCAGCGATGATAATTTCACAGCCTCCTCCAGGCTGGAGACTTCAGAGCCTCTCTGGACTGTTGCTGTACTTGACCACTCTCACAGTAAGGAATTTTTTTTCTTGTATCTAGTAAAAGTCACCCTTGCTGCAACCTGTGAGCATTGCCTCTTGTCTTTTCACAGTGCACTTCTGAAACAACCCTTCTTTGGGCAGTTGAAGACTGAAAATTTATCCCTCCTGTTGTACGCTCCAGCCCACTTATTAGAAAAATCATAGTGCAAATGTGTTTCTGATAGTGCTGATGAAATGCAGAAAAGTTTAGGATATCTTCCTTATATACCATGAAGTCCTCATTTCTGACTTAGGCAGTGTTTCTTTACCAAAAAGTAGAGAATTTAAATAGCCGAACCCTGATTAATTACAAATAAAGGAAAAAAAAAGCTGATACTTACGCTGAGAGCAGTCACTACCAATCCAGCCAGGGTAACACTGACAGGATCTATCAATAGGATTACACGTTCCATTATTGGTGCAGGTGCATATTCCAATGCAGTTCTTGCCAAATCTGCCACTGGGACATACTGAGAACAAGTTGTCAGAATTAGAACTCCTTAGTAATCAGAACAAGATTGTATTTTCTTTATTTCAAGAGAAAGCAACTGATACTTGGATCAAGAAACATATTGCTTAGTATAATGTTAAAGTAAGGCATTATAAATTCTGGTAAGCCCATTATACATACTCATTATACAAATAATACAAATAAGAATACAGTGGGTTTCATACTTAAGGATCAAATGTTCAAACAGCTTAAACCCGCTTAAGATTCCTAAATTATAAACTGCATATACTACAAGAGAAACTATTTTTGGTTTTACAGTTTCCAAGTGATGGAATGAAAATTATTACAGTGCTTGGTCTCTGCACCCCACAGAGTCTTTATCACAACTTGTACCTTCGTTACAGAGGGCTCCTGTAAATCCAGGTAAGCAGTCACATAAGCCAGTAATATGGTGGCAGGGACCGCTGCTGTGTACACACTGGGGACATGTCTGGCTGCAGCGGTGTCCATAAAACCCAGGGGAACAAACTGGAATCAGAAAGAACAAACTGTCATTGCATCCCACACTTTCTATACAGCCATGAACTACTCTTCAGTGCACTTGTTCCTGACTTTGAATTAGCTCTGCTTTCTAAATACACAAGAGTTGCAATGGTCGTTGTTATTATTCATACAATTCAATGCTTTACACTCACGAAACGAGATTTGCTCATTGTCCTCAAGAATTTACGATATTCTTGTTATTAATGACTTAGTTGACATTCTATTACGTGTCAGGCCACATTGTACTTGGGTTATGTTTGAAATGCATATATACTTTATATATTATACGCTATACATTTTATGTTCTCTACAACATGAACATCTTTTAAAGCATACTTGAAGAAAAGTAATTTAAAAAAATAGAGTGGATAGTTTTATCTGTAGATGAGTAGGGTCATCTTAGACCTTGACTCCTTATGTGTTTCCTAACTTGGAATACAAATAGCCATTCCTTCACTGAGAAAAATGTACAAAAGTTTTCCAGTCATCCTTTCATTTAGGTACTCACTGTACTCATTACATGGTACAGGCAGCTACGCATCACCTAACTTTTAGAGAACCTGAGACCAGAAATACAGAGTCGTCCGCTTAATTATCATGCTAAAGGCACTAGTTTCTTAAAAAAAAAAGCAAAGAAAAGGGACAAAAAAAAGGCTGTCGCATAAAATCTCCTTCTTTGTTGCTCTAATCCCTTTTGGCATCTATTTCCTGATAAATTAGAATATTAGGTAATGCATCAAGAGAAATACCTGTTGCACAGCAGCAATTAGCACTGATGAAAAGTAACTTGGAATCTTTTCAATATTTTAATTTCATTCAAGATTCAGTCTTTTAATTATACACTCGATACAAGTTATGTGGCCAGATCTCTATAGAGAGATTAACTTTTCCAAGTGAAAGTGCCAAAAGGTCTTCCTGTTTACTGAAAAGGCACTTTTTGACTGGGATCCAAATTATTCGTATGACCTTTGTCTTCCCGGCCTCCAGACCGTGCATCAGAGAGGGGCTCTGAGAGCCACCGGACTGGAAGCCTCTTGTCCAGGTTACAGGCACAGTTCCAAAACACAGGGAACATTTTTACATGTAGTGTTACACTTAGTCTGCCTTTGGATTAACTGATTAACTGATTAACTGCAAGGCCTTTAGAGATTAGATAGTGAGAATAATTACTGCACTTAGTTAGAAATGCTTAAGGAATACTAATGACACAGTAATGTGGGATTTAGTAGTGCCATAGGCAATCACATTCTTCAGCTTGAAATCTTACCATTGCTGGACTGTTTGGACTTCATCCTCCTCTGATTCTCCTTCTACCTTCTAGTAATCATTTCATGTCATCTCCTGCCTTTCGAGCCTCTTTTGGAGGACCTAGTAGCATCTCTGCTTGGCCTTACACCACCTGCTTCTTGACCTTGTTTCTGGGAGACCTCCTCTGAAAACAGGGCTACCCTCCAAGTGCAGAGGACTCACATTTCTCTTCTCTGAACACCTTTCTCTCACAGCTTCAACAATTCAAACTGAAGACAGCTAGACTGCTGGCAAACTGTGACAAACCTTCTTGGGAAGGTAGATATTTTGCACATTATCTTATTTTTGCCTCCTTGTTTCTGGTATAATTTGCCTCAGTTCACCTATATATCTCATTATACCATTTTTTATACCAAATTATAACATTTAAATTTTACAGAGACAAATTTTTCAAATGCAACTATGGGTACCTATGATATCCTCTACTTACTGTGAGGCCTGATCTCACTGGTCGTTCTTTGCTGCTTCAAAATAAGTGTTAAAAAAATGCAATAATTAAGCCAATGATTCCTACCAGACTCAACAGGAAGCTAAGGTTTCTAGCTTCTGAAACTCACGCGCGTTTTATTTACCTAGCAAAATACGTATTACAAAATTAACGTGCATCAATCACATTTGGAAATGCTTGCCTTTAGAATGGAATCCCCTACTAAATTTCTTTCTTAGTAAGTCACTGCATAATGACATCACAGCAAGGACAGTGAATACAAGTAAAGTTGTGCCATAAAAAGAAGAGCACTACTAGTTGGAAATATTTGTTAATTTCAGATAACATTTATTTCTGTATATTCATACCTTTTGACAAAATTGGAGTATTTGACAATACTCCAATCAAGGAGTGTTTCATAGTACTTCATACTACAATTAGCAAAGCATTATGATATTATATCATGTGTATTCCAAGTAAGGGAGGGAGGAACAGATATTTTAAAGCATTTATTTTGTCCTTACTTCTCTGACAAGTGGTGCCTCTGTATCCTGGTGCACACTCACAGATTCCGTCATCTGGAGAGCAGGATGCTCCATTTTTGCAGTAACAAGACAATGAGCAATTTGGACCCCACTGTCCCTCAGCGCACACGCTGTCACAGTGAATGCCTGCAACCGTAAATAAACAAAACTGTCAGCCTTTGTAAAGAAGTCTTATGTGTAGTTAGTTTAAACCTTTGGTCCTCAGAGGACTCACTTTTAAAACGCAGCTCACAAAACCTGTTTATGAAAATATCACTAACATCAGAAAAATAGAACAAGAACAAGGTAAACTTGCATCTCTGCTCCTGCCTTCCCCCAGAACAATGAATTTCTTTTGTATTCCAGTTTTGATGAGACGTACATAAGGGCTGATCCCGAGTTCTGTAACAGGAAAGCACTTCTGCAGATTTACATGGAACATAAGAGCTCCATGGGATGCTACCTCCAGGCTTCCTGCCTGCCGACACTTTAAGATCTGCAAAGATGAATGCAAACCTCTCAATAGTATAAAGAGTTCCATAATCTTCCAAGACCTTTATGCATATAAAAATTTAAAAATGTCTTTTATTCCTCTCACTTTCACCACTGGTATCAATAAAGAGAATCAAAAGTAGAAAGTAGTTCAAATGCAGCAAAATAATGACTTTTGCTTCCTCCATAATGGCTGTTTCAAAACAGCAAAAGCTTATTTTAAAATTTTATGTTAGGGAAATGCATGACAAAAGGTATTGCAGAAACTTTTTCTTCTGAATGTAAAAATTCTTAAGGTCTGACATAATTTTGTGTAATAATGGGGTGCAGGACACAGAATGATTTCTAATTAGTGGTGAGCTGATTACTGCTAAGCCTCATACCAAATGGAAAAATGTAGTGCGCACAAAGGGTTTCCAAACACACCATGTGAGCATTCCAAAATGCTTAGCTGCAACAGTGTTAAGGATGCTGGTCAGTAAGTGCTTTGTCTAACCATTTTTGGCATAAAATTTATTATAAAATGGCCACAACCTGAACCCCTATACATAAATCATAATACAAACCACTAATTATAATCATCCAATCATGGGATGTTTTTTTCTTTGCAATGCAGCAACATTAAATATAACTTTCCTGTTTGTTTTTTCCGCTATCTTCTTTTTAAAAAGCATGCTGCATGTTAAATGCCAGCAGGCACCACTGTGGAACTCAGACCGTATTGTGTCTACAGTACTTTGCATTAACAATTAAGTATTATTATAGTGCCTCTACTGAATGAAGCCCTTCGCTAAGGGAAAAGTGGACTGAATCCAACCACAAGCATGTCTTGCTTTGTAAGTATTTCCAGCAAAACACGCCACAGGTTCACGGGCTGCCAGAGTCCTAAAAAAGCAAAAGCTTCACATGTGACAAGAAAAAAATCTTTTAACTTTGAAGAGCAAAACCTACTGTTCGTAACAATACTGAAAAACAATTACACTGTTTACTGATAGACTCAGAGGTGATTCCTCAACCCCCCCAGCATGTGCCTTGTAAAGCTGCCTATATCCAAAGACTAACTCTCTAATTAGAGGAAAGGTGAATCTCCAGACTCACAAATTGTTTATTTCTCTGCAAGACAATCAGCATGTTGAATGATCAAATATGTGGTTCAACAGATTGCACCAACTAACGCCAGCAAGAGAGAAGACGCTTGCCTTTTAGAATGCAGATGCTAACCAGCAGCAGACAGTACATGGGCCACCTAAAAGCCCAAACTGTACAATGACCATTGGTTAATGCTGACCTAAAACAAATTTATTGTCAAAAAATGAAAGGCTTCCTATATTATTACTTTTTCTTTTTTGCCTGCATAGGCAATGTCATTCTCCTATCTTCAACTACATTTGAGAGGCAGTGTAGACTTGCTTCTCAGTAGCCTGAGTCAACTTTTTCATTAACTCCTTATCTGTGGATAAACAGATAAAAGAGAGTGGTCTGATTTTGAGAGATGCTGATGCACTTGAGCAGGATGAGATCACAGCATTTTTTTTAGAAACAAGACCACTTATTTCAGATGCGTAAGATTGCTCTGCTTGAGGTTCACAAATTGAACAACTTGGGTTTGTAAGTCTGTGAAAGCATGAGCAGACACATGCAGAGGATTTCAGAATTGAGCCTGGCATTGTGCTCATGTGAGTGTTATCTGTCATATCATACATAGCTTCCCTCAGTGAACTCTGCTACAGAAAAGACATTTTTCACAGAGTCTTAATGGGTTTCAGTGGTGTTCAGTATACAATGGTCACTATTAACAAGTCAGCGGTTGCCAACAGTTACCATAGTGCATTATGTGAGATTATGTAGACCAGTGACATACAATAACACCAGGCTCAATTATATCGTCTTGATCTGTGCACAGAGGATGCTTTATGACAGCATGGTGTCAAAGGGTGATACTGGGCATACTGGGATAGAAAAGACAATGGGCCCCATGCTGCATAGAGCCACGATACTTAAAAAAGCCAACAGCTACCATTAAAAATGAAAAAGGAAAAAGTTCTTCCAGTACACATCAGGGAAAATGATCCATTAGGGAAACTGAAAAAATTACCTTTTCTTTCCCACTTTCACCCCTTATAAGGAGGTAGTCAGCTGAAGAATGATATCCCTCTACTTAGCAAAGAAACACTGTATCCTAAATATCACTGAATGATAATTATGATGACATAACATACTGAAAGAGTGCTGAATATTACTTCTGTTTCACTATAAAAGGAATTTTACTATATTCACTATTGATCATAAGCAAAAGCAATTTCACTCCTCTGTGTGTGTCAAGAATGAATCTAGCAAAGCAGAAATACTAATTCATTTAGTGATTTACTGCATCTCTACTTACAAAAAGTAAGTTTTGTAAGTGGAATTTTATTATATTCAGTATTGATCATAAGCAAAAGCAATTTCACTCCTGTGTGTGTGTGTCAAGAATTAATCTAGCAAAGCAGAAATACTAATTCATTTAGTGATTTACTACATCTCTACTTACAAAAGATAGTTTTAAATCTCACTCATTCACTATTATTTAGATAAGTTCGTAAGGCACTTAAAAATGAGAAACTGAGTTTCACATCTTATAGCTGTAAAAATCAAATATGTGTATTTTCAAGAAAGTATAGGTTAGAAATATTAAAAGGATTAAAAAATAAAAAAAGAATCTTCCAGACTGTGATGCTTTATATGAAATTTCAGCAAAGAAAGCTATGCTTTTATAGAAAAGCTAGAAATCAGTGAGGAAAAAGAAACATTTTTACTAGAACTTACAAAGGTTAGACTCAGCTTTTACAACAATGGTATCAACAGTGTACTGGCTTATGATTGCCACAATTTCAAGCGAGTATTAATCTCATGCAATAAAATTGTTTTTGATAAGTTTTCACGTTGATTTTGATACTGATAAGGATATCTGCGAGGAAATGTTTTTGCCAGAGCTATGGACAAAGAGCTCTTTGATGGCCTTCACAAGTTGCTAGGCAATAGCTGAATGGTCATGATAAACTTCAGCTAAGCTGCTCTGAAGAAATGCTCATGCATTTAATGCGCAGTGCTTTATGCTGGGGGCCTCACATCTAAATCAGCATTCCCCCAGCATTCGTAATTGCATGAATGAAGTAAATAATTCTTTAGGGATACAAGTGTTTCTGCCCATGCTAGCAGAGTGTTTACATACTCCCTATGCTATATTTTTAAGTTGAGACTCAATGATCCATCCAAGTCAAATCAACGGAGAGGTAATTTGTTTTAGCACTCAGAGGGGAAAAAAATCTACCAATTATTTCTTACGATCTTCCCAAGCAAATTTATTATTGGACTAAGTGCTATTTTCCAGCTTATTGCATTTCCATTAGTCTGATAAAAAGTTATCCAAACTTCAAAAAGAATTATTTTTTTCATAAAGAACGTGTATTCGCTATACAATTTATCTTCACAACACATAGAACTTTCTAGTATAGTCTCCCAGAATTACAACCTATTTGTATATTCGTGTACTTCCCGTATGTCAGACCTACATTAGATATACAACAGCCTAAACAAGAGAAGGATCAAGCCCTCAAAACTTGGGAAAATCTTGGTGTCACTAAAGCTAATGATCCATTTCCATTATGGTCCAAGATCTCACCCTTCGTATTTGAAAGAAACAAACACTAGATCACTTCTGTTCAAGGAAGCTGAGACTTCTGATGGTGAGACTTGCTTCCTTACTTCTCCGTCAAATGATGGATGAGCAGCCCAAAGAAAGGGGAGAAACAGCACGGGGAAGAGGTGAAAAACATTATAGGCACTATTTAGAAGTACCCTCATTGTCTTTAAAGGAAGAGAAGTACCTTGCTTCCCAGCTGAAGACAGCCAGAAGACTAAATAAAAGGGTCTTAAATTAAGGAGCTAATGAAAGGATCAAACATTTTTCTCTAGCAGTTCAGACTGCTGCTTCTTCACTGCTGCTGCAGGAGAATTTGTACCCGTGAGTTTTGGTAGGAAGACAGCTATAAAAGCTTGTCAACAAAAACAGTGCTGTATCAGAGTTTGAAGGCAAACATCAGTATCTGCAAATTTTAGTGGAAGAACCACTTCTGAGATATCCCCAGTATCTTTCTGAAGGCTATACTGTTGCTACATACTGTCATCCACTCTAGTGGTGCTCTTCTCTTCATCTACCACATTTTAGGTAGCCGCAAGAAAATAATACTTCTCCTTTTCTTACCTTCTTGATAGGTAGGAAATAAATGTACCTAATATACTGATTTAAAGTTCTTCTTAGAATCATAGAATCATTAAAGTTGGAAAAGACCTCTAAGATCATCAAGTCCAACCGTTGACCCAACACCACCATGCCCACTAAACCATGTCCCTAAGCACCTCATCTACACATCTTTTAAATACCTCCAGGGACAGTGACTCAACCACTTCCCTGGGCAGCCTGTTCCAATGTTTAACCACTCTTTCAGTAAAGAAATTTTTCCTCACGTCCAATCTAAACCTCCCCTGGCACAACTTGAGGCCATTTCCTCTCGTCCTATCGCCAGTTACTTGGGAGAAGAGACCAACACCCACCTCGCTACAGCCTCCTTTCAGGTAGTTGTAGAGAGCGATAAGGTCTCCCCTCAGCCTTCTTTTCTCCAGGCTAAACAACCTCAGTTCCCTCAGCCGCTCCTCATAAGACTTGTCCTCCAGATCCTTCACCAGCTTTGTTGCCCTTCTCTGGACACACTCCAGCACCTCAATGTCCTTCTTGTAGTGAGGGGCCCAAAACTGAACACAGTATTCGAGGTGCGGCTTCACCAGTGCCGAGTATAGGGGCACGATCATTTCCCTGCTCCTGCTGGCCACGCTATTTCTGATACAGGCCAGGATGCCATTGGCCTTCTTGGCCTCCTGGGCACACTGCCAGCTCAAGTTCAGCCAGCTGTCAACCAGCACCCCCTTCTTCTAAACAAATTCTTCTAATACCACTTCTTCTAGAAGAGTGGCATTTCTTCCACATAAAGACCCACCAAAATGCACAGGCAATAGAGATACAGACACAGTGAAGTTCAGACGTAGGGTAGGCCAACCCTCTTATTGAAGAATTCGTCACCTTAAGTTTGGAAAGTACATATGCCATTTATCATGACACAGTGCCCACATATGATTTCATTTTGCAGCACACTGAATATTCATCACAATGGGACCTTGTGCTTCAGGAGCCCAGGGGAAATCAGCCAAGGTGGAGGGAAACCCATGTTCTTGCAAGAGGTTCTCAGCTTAGGTGCACCGGGGCACCAGCACCATGCACACTGTTCCAGCAGCAGCTTGTTTCTCAGACTTAAGGTGAGGGAGACCCATGACAGTACTCTTTTATATCTTTTTTCTTCTGCATAGGAGGGGAAAAAATGCATACACATTAAAAGCTAAGGAGCAAGGGAGAGTTCTAGTTTGTGCTTCCCAGGGGACCTGGTTATTTGCATCAGTGGGGTGGGTGTCAGATGACAGTCCTCCCTGTTATAATCCAGCAACAAATGTGCCTCTTAGAAATAATGTCAGGAGCACATGGAAAGACACAGCATTTCCTCACAGAAACAACACATCTGGTGATGGGCAATCTGACTAGCGTCAGCAGGTGTCCGGCACAGCAAAAGTCACCAACACCCTATCTGCTGCAGCATATGGATGAATACTATGCACACTGGTAAAATGTAGGCTGATATTACTGCATCTGTCTTTTCCATAAACCAATGCTATTGTTTTGGTGCAGATAGCAGACTAGTGGTATTTCATAATCCCTGGCACCGCATAACCTTTAAATTGATTTAAAAAATGTTGTATCAGTATGACATGACATTTCTTCACAAACAGAAAGGTCCAGCAGAACTGCACCCAAGAAAGCACAACAGCAACGTGTTATCAGTAACACCCACATTACTATAATACAGTAATAAACAAACTGTCTGGAGAAAAACCTTTGCCCTTTTTACAATGTTTTAATGCGAAATCTCAATTTGCAAGAATATGAATTCTCGTAATCTTTTAGGCAATTTGGAAAAATTGTATTTTGACAGCTGCTTGCAGAACAGATAAGATTAAGGGATGAAATTAACAATTACCATGGTGCTTGCTGGATTGTGGTCACTGAGAGAAGCGGTAGAGGTGGCTCTTTAATGAAAGTTAACTTAAAGTTTTGGTATAAATTACTAGGAGAATTAATTATCATTACCTATTGGGGGAGTACATTTTCTGCGTCTTTCTTCTGCTTTCTATTTTAATGGTTCTTAGCCTTTTCCACTGTCTAGCTATAGCGCTCCCTCCAAACGAAGAAAAGTTATTTATAAGATACAGTGAAAATGTCAAGGGACGAGAGTGTTTGGGGCAGACATCATCCTCTGCGTGGGCGAATGTTTCTCATTTGTGCCATCCTGTCATGTGGCTCCTGGAACGTGATGGAATGGTCAGATTGCCAGGAAAAAAACATCACCCTTAACTCTTGCTTTTCTAAGCAGAATTAAGATGCTGTATTGGGAACACTTGGTGTAAACTACAGAGAGGGTACGATTTCTAACAGCAGTCTTATAAACAAAGTCACTTCTGTTTAGGATGAAAAATCTAAGTATCCTCCCAGGCAACAGAACCTACATTAAAAACAGAAACCCTAAATTAAAACAGAACCTAATTAAAACCAATTTTAATTATTTCTTGAGTTTTATAAACAGCTCATGACAATGCAATAGTCAATAATTGAACTTACACTTTCATTCAAAACTAGGACCTAAGAAGCAAAAGATAATACATTGGGCATGTTGAAAAATAAAGGAAAAACTACTTAAAAAACCTAAACCATATAGCACATTATTGTTGACCCAATGCTCAGCTGCAGCTGTATCTTGAGACTAAAGTAAAGGGTAGCACGCTGGCTAGGCTGTCCTTTGGTACACGACAATAGCTCTTGTGCCCACTTCAGCAGCTTGGAGCTCCCTCACTACCCAAGGGAGCATGCACCGTACCAGACCAGTGACGCCCCCTCTCCCTGTGCAGTGTGTTTCCTATTCCCCAGCATTATGGTACAACTGTATCATGCAGCAAGGGAAAAAATCTTCCACCCTTCATTTATTTCTGCAGAGTTATATAAACTATTCCCTCTGATGAAATTCCCTGGGGAAAATGTAGACAACTGGTCTGTTCACAGGGCTGAGAAAAATATTACATTTAAAATATCTTTTTGGAAACGATATAATTTTGGTGGCATCAAAACATTTGGGGAAGTTCACCTTGGATTCATCAATTTGTTCTTGTGAAAAAGAAAAAAGATTCACAAGTTCACATTTTTAAGCTTCTCCAAACGTATTTATTTTTTAACACTACCCTCCCAATAGTTTTTAAAGAAATAAATCCTTCATTTGGGTTAGATAAGCATTAGACTGATCCAAAATCAGTTTCTCCCTGTCTGTTTTTTTTGGTAGGTAATACTAACCACCAAAAACTAGTAAGTCTGATGGCTACTTGAACAAATCTAACAGAAAAAAATCTAAGCTATTCTAACATAATTTGTTGCATTTTAGTACTTTCCTATATTTTCACAAATCTTCCATCTGCTTCTCCACCTATTATGCATACAAACATGTATACAACCTCCCTTTTTAATCCTACAATCTAATGCTATCTCTGCAATGTAACTTTACAGTACAGCTATTTGAGAACCTGTTTCTAAAGTATTCTCTCCTTCTTTTAATCATTCTAAATATAAGTATCTACACAAAGACCAGATTCCTCATGGGTATCGCTCTGACATGTGAAGTGTGGGAGGAGGATTTTTCCAGACACTGAGTATAAAGCAAACTATGCCATTTATGTCATATTGTGTGTCTAGACATCACCAACATGTTGAAACTAGTCTGTTACACACGCTGTTGTGATGACATCATCCAGGGACGGATACTCAATTTTATCTATAATCACGCATGAAGTCTCTTTCTAGTGAAATCTTTTTCCTTTCTAAATATAAAAACGAAGTAAGATCTCACTAAAGGCAAAAGTACTGTCTCCTTTTCAATACCTGAGTTCAAGCACAGTCAAGGTTCGTGCTATGCTTGAAGCCTTTGTCACATCCCAGGTTAGTTATATCACACTTGGCTAGGTAATTTTTATAACCTGTTATAAAGAGTTGCTAGATTCTTAGTATGGCCTTTCAAAACTACCTATTTTAATCTGGCTTCATTCATGAACATACTTCTGGTCTCTAATGATTTGTCTCAGTTTTAGAAAACTCACAAGATGTATTTTGAGGAGTACATCAGTAACTTGTGAACAGCTCTAACTGCCTACACCATGGTTGCTCAAGATCAGCAACTGTTCACATGTTTTTGATGTGTGTATTCTTTGCTTAATACATTTATTAATTTAACAAATCATATTTTGAGCAGAACCAAATATAAGTTTGGGAAAGTGTGTCCAAACACACACACACACACACAATTACCTGAAACTACCTGAAAGTAAGAACAGTTGTCAAAGGCCATTAACGTAATAACAAAATAAACACAAACACAAAGTAATGTCTCACAAAATAGTAATAGATGGCATAATACTAATAGTATTTTTTCATAATTCACTCAAATAACTTTTATTATTTTTGCACTCTTGTGGCAGTCATTTCCCAGAGGTATCTGAGTGGCTGATGGTAAGTCACAGTGCAGCTTGTGGGAAGAGAATAAAACCAACAAACTCCTGCTCAGTTAGGTGAGTGCTGGCTCTGGAAGCCTCCCTCTTTCACACTGAAAAGAGCAACAACGGGGGAGGCCCAATGGTGAGACAGGCCTTCTCAAAGAATTTGGCAGAAGCTTAATATACAGATAAATTGCACAAATAAGAAATGGGTTTGGTCTTCCAAAGCAAAGCAGGAGCCCTTCCTGCCCACGTCTGTATCCCCTACAGATTCCCACTTCCTACCCCCTAATAATCATAAAAGTCAGGTTCATCTGAACAGAAAGTAGAAAAAACACCAGGTAAGCTGTAATCAACTACAACTAATCAACCTGAATTGCAGACACAGAGTACTATGTACTTTGAACAAAATGTCTGTGGTCCATCTACAGAGCTAGGAAAAAAAAAAAAAGCATATAAAAATCGAAGTTTGAGAGAAAACTCAGTAAAGACTGTATCTGAGGAAGTCATAAGCTCCACACAAACTTTTGTGAGCACAATGATTTGCTAAACTTGTCAAATAAATGACTTGCTGCGGATTGTCTGCTCACCTCCATCTACTATGTCTGGAAGCACCAGAGAAAAAGGAAAACAATTCTATCATGAACCTGCAAGTCAATTAGGAAGAATATTAACCTATAAATGAGTGAGTGGATAATAAATAATACTAGGTTATATCTGAAATCACAAAAAAAACTCCCTTCTTTTCACAGCAGAAACATGCTTTGTTCATTTAAGTTGTGTTTTTCATGCTGACTTCTTATTATTAAATGGGAAGGAGTCCACAGAGAAGGGTGACATGAAATCTGACCTTTGCAACACTACAGTATCACAGTGAGACACAAAATCCAGAACACTCTGAGAGGGGCAAACTTACAGTGTCAACTAATCCTTATTGAAGACAGAAGAGTCTTGCTGACACTTAGAGCTTAGAAATCTATGTGAGAACTAAAACTACTTCCTAGAGGTAAAGGGAACATTTCATGATAGCTTGCCCTTCTGCATAGTTCGATCACGTTTTCAAAATATCTTGCTTTCCACCAACAAGAGTTCAACAACAATGTCAAACACAAAATTTGATGACTAACTGAATATATATAATTCTTAAAACCACAATGGAAATGCTGGAGAAGCTTTGTGAAAAAAGTGCAACAATTTTGATACAGAACAAAATATGTCCAGAGAAACTAAATTTTTTCAAAGGTTTGAGAAACTCAAATGGTAGCACAGCTTCTGCATGATTTATCCTCTTTTTGGCTTCCTGAGCAAAGCTTTCTGAGTTCCTGGATGCAATGCTTTACCTACCAAAGCTGCCAGCACAACCTTGAATATTTACAGTTATTCACCACTTTCATAAGGAATCATACTGTGGAGGCACCCAAGTTTTAAGATTTCCCCTTCTATTCCCAGTGTTCTGCAGATCCCACACTCAACAAAGTTTCCGTGACTGCGAATCACAGAAGGGACACAGCAGCCACAGAACTGGCCCTTTTCTCCTTCCAACCCCACATACTCCTCCTCTACCCACAAAACCGAAAGGCAAGACCAAGTCCCACCATAGTGGAAACTCGCATTGTCCTTCATGACGGTCTCTTTCGTACCTGACCATCCTGGAAGACAGCGACAGTAACCCGTGGTGGGATGGCAACCGTCCGCATGGCTGCAGTCACAGCGTTCAGCACAATCCATACCATATGTGCCGTCCTGTGGCAACAAAAAACAAACAACCCAGAGATGACGACAACTGGGAGTTACGAGGAGAACAAGTTCTGGTCAGTCCTGCCTCAAAAAGCAACCACAGTTCTCTCCTAAATCTGTAATCTGCCTTCTTAATATAAAAAAGGCTTTTGGAACATTTCAGTGTCCTACATTTTCATTCTTTCATTTAAGAGGGCAAGATAAAGAATTAATTACATTCTCCTGAAAAACCCCAGACTAATGGACCTGGAGATGGTGATTCAGAACACAGCAACCCACACTATCAGAGGCTGCAATGAAAGCTTTCTTGTAATGTCCCTCTAATTTCCCTTTCAGCTGAGTTCCTACTCCAGGACCTGGGGGCCCCTCGATGGGAAAGCAATTCAGTCTCCTTTCTGCCTCAGACCTTGAGCTCTCTACGTATTGGTCAAAAAGGATACCACATAAAGCCACAATTTCTAAAAAACAGTAGTAAAACATTAGATTAAAATATATCTTCAGTGTGTTTACTGCATAAATAGTGCAAACTGTATCACTTTCTTTTGATTAAAATCCTTCCCTCTGCACTACAGCATATACTATGTTAAAAAGAGAAGCTCTTTGGCTATGAGACAGTACACAAAACAAAATTATTTTTTGGCTATGCAACATTTTTTGAACCAACAAGAGAGATTGAAGTTACAAGTTGAACACCCCTCTTGGTGTATCCAGCTGTGCCAAAAGAGCACAGCTGATTTTCATGGAACTACATCTAAACATTTGAATTTGCCTTTTCTGCTTCTTCCGTAGAAGGTGGCACAAACATGTGGGGGTAATTCCATGCAAAATCAATCTGAGAACCTGAAAAGAGCAAAACCTTTACAACTGCAGTCTCAAAACAAGGCAAAGTACAACAGTAAATTGATCTTACAGAAAAAGTGTCAAAACCAAATTAAAAAACATGGAAAAAAGCCAGTATAATTTAAGGTAATACTTCTGGGGTTACCTACAGCAAAGGCAAAAAAAAAGAAAAAAACCATGAGTTTTAAAACCCAATCATTTAAATTTGAGGCTAGAAGTTGGTCTCAGTCACATTAAAAATCAGAATAAAACCTGTAAGAAAATTCATCTGCTGTTCTTTGATGTTCATGCCTACATTTCTACTGAGTTCCACAGGATTTAGCTATTCAATTCCCAGTCTTTCAAGTCTAACGTAGAACAAAATCTTACATTACTTCAGTATAAGGAGCCTTTTGCTCACCTCAACAATACATTTTTATATAGAGAAAAAGAAAAGATTAGCATTTCCTTTGCATATGATCAGATTTGGAAAGAAAGGAAATCCTCAGATATGTTATTGAAAAGCAGTATTTTTAGTCTGCTATGTATTTGGACTGAAGTCCAAACTTCAGTCAGATCTTGAGTAACAATTTGGGCAGTGATACTAAGTTTCTGAAGCTATTGAAACAAATGGAAATACATTGATTTAAATAAACGCTCTGCTCAAACAAGAAAAAAGTTCAGGCAACACTGGACACATCTGAATTAGTTTTCTGTTTATTCTCCTGCTCTGGAATTTTGAGGCAGAATATGTATTTGAAATATGTAAATGCTTATGGACATCATTTGATACAGAGAGAGAGCAAGACAATGAGCATGGGCATGCTAAATTATCTGATATGGAAATGCTTTTAAGCATTATTTTGCTAAATTTGGAACAGTGAAGCAAATGCCATGAAACAATACCTATCTTTTTTAATAAGTCAGTTTTGGAAGAGCTAGTGGAGCTTGGGAGATCTCATCATCCTTCAGAATCAGACACTAAGTGATAAACAAAGCTGCTTTAGAAAAAAGAAAAATTAGTCTTCCGATGGAGATGCAGTGTTGGAAACACTGCATAAACGTGCACAGATGGTACTCTAATCAGCTTTCCAGAGTATTTTAGAATTTGTTTGCCACTTTTCTCACTGTATCAGTGTATGCTATACCTCATCTTAAAACTAAAAACAACCCCCAAAAAATAACTTCTGAGTATTCTGAGAGCAATTCAACACAACAAATTTTCATTCAAAACAGAGGTGTGGTTTCCAGTCTTACTGGAAAGTAAGTTCAGCTACTCCTGTCATGTCATTGCTCAGTAGAGCTAATCCAAACTGACAGAAGCTTGAATGTGATATGGGAGGGAATTTACAAAGTTTATGTTCAGTTCAGGTGATTCCTTTACAATTATATTAAATCAACAACCTGCTATGCAGATAGTATTGCAAAAGTGAAGAAAAGACAGTGGAGAGGAAAAGGAGAGTAGAGAGAAGTTTATTAAAAAACTGAAGTTTGTTAAAAATCTCCTGGAAAATTGAAGTCCATCATTGGAAAAGATGGACTCTGGAAAACCCCATTTTTCATGAAGTATTTAATTTTTTCTGTACAAAATGTAATTGAAACCAAACAGTTACATAATAAAAAAAAATCCGTTTTGAATTTTATCATTTTTAAAATTTTGAAATTATATACTTTTATGGTTTCCCCAAACTACAGATTAAAAGGTGGAACAGAACTGATGAGGAGCATGCCTTTGTCAACACAATGATTTCTAATTTTGCAGTTCTCAAAGTCTGGGAGATAGTGGAAGTCAGAACCCCAATAGAAAGGCAAAGACTTGTCATGGGACTGGGTAGTAAGAGTGCCTTCTCATGTCTGACTGAGAAGGAATGAAAGCTCTTCGTTCATACTGCACCATAGATATAAGTTAATTTAACTAAAATTATGTTGGTTGATGTGGAATGTATTTTTGGTACATTTTTTCTCTTGTCATTTTTACTTAAAATAGTTTAACAGAAGCAGTTTGGATAGCATTTGATGCTGATACAGAGGAAAAAACTTGGTTCTGTGCTTTTCAACAAATTCTAAAGAAGCTGGTGAAAAGTTTGAAGTCCAACTTTGAAGTGTGAAAGCAGAAAAAGTGTTCATCTGTGCATCTTCATTTTGCATAGCCATTTTTTGTGTGCTTTGGTGTGCTGTGCAGCAGAGTTCTTCCAGAAGAATTGTTGGTGCATGACCCTGATCTTGAACCCAGTCATATATGGTCTACCAGGTGCAGTGCTCCTTAAGGACTTATTCCATTGAAGTCAGAAGAATGACAGGAGGGTCCCCCTGCCCATTATTATCCTGCAGTGCAAAATTCAGTGAAATTATTAAACTACCTGGCAAGGGAGTTCGCATTTTTCTCCTCTCCAGCCTGGGGCACAGGTACAGGTTCCATCCAGAGCATTGCAAGCCCCTCCGTTAAGACACTGGCAAGTTAAGTTACAGCCAAGTCCCCAGGTACCACTGGGACAATTTATTGAGCAATCTACACCATGCCAACCTGCCAAAAATAAGAATTAAAGTGTCAAATTAACCAGGTTTTCCCCCATTCCTCTCTGAGGACATGTTTCCCTCTGCCTACCATGTGGCATCTCTCGGAGATGCGCAATACTGGGGTAACATTAACTACAGGCTAGTATCAGCAGTTTCAGCTGAGGACTTGTCCAGGTTTGAACAAAGGTGCTCAAGGGCACCTTGTAACATCTGTGCGCAGCACACATTTGCAGATGGGTGCCAACATACAAAAGCAATTGATGGGAGATCTGAAATGAAACCAAGAGACACCTTGAAATTTCACTGAGAAGCACTAAACTATACTAAAAGTTTTAAGGCATAGCCTGAAAAAAATAGGAATATTTTCCCTAGACTTAAGCTGCTGCTTTCATAATTCTTCCATCAGTGTTCAATACAGACAGTTCTGCAATACAGTTTTAACAGAAATCTTAGACACAAAAGAAAGAGAAAACGTAAAAGTAGTGCATAAGCTGGATTTCTCCAAGGATACATAGAAGACCTTTTAGATTATTTCTGTATTTCTTTCCAAATACAAAAAAGAATGTAATGGAAAATGGTTCTAAAATGCAGCATTCACCACTGATTATGCCTGATAGCAACGATCCACAGACTGCGCACTGGATAGACAGAAATGTAAATAGATTTTTAAAAATGTGATCATCTATTGGATACAAGAGAAATGGTGTGAGCCAGTCATACGTTATCATCAGCAATGACACAAGCCAAGTTTCTAATTTTGTACCTTGTTTACAGTAAGTGAAGGGAAAAATAATTCCGCACTGACCCTAATCAATAGACTATGCAAAACTCATCTATTGAAATGAGGCTGCCCTGTGCCCTGGATTGATAATTTCGAATTTAGGGGTCACTTCAGGAAAAAATGTTATACTATACTAGCTAGAAAACTGAGACATTTTCTCTCAAGTGTCTCTCCAGGATTCATAAATTTCATTCATTTACGTGACAGGTATCTGGGTTTAGTTTAATTTCACCATTTGCTGTCATTTTTCATCATAGTATGACTAAAACTGCACGATGCACAAGAAGATAGGATTATGCATGGCTCAAGGAATAGTTTTTCTCCTCACAGCCTAGCTACTTAGGAGTAGCTGCTTAGCTACTTTAACAGAGTTAAATCAGCCCCACTGTCTCTGGCAAGAGTAGAAGCTGGAAACTCTCCACATTTGCTACATGACTGATTTAATTGTATCAGTCCCTGACGAATTTAGTGGCTATTTGTCTAGGTAACTCTAACACTTCTCCCCCACTCTCAACCTTCGTGTATTTTTAGAAAAACATTTTTAGACAGGGGGGTCTACAATGTAGGCTGGGCACGGGATTTGCTTGGGAGCATTCAATAGCCTGCCCGTCTCTTCGCAGCAATCCAGCATCACAGCTGAGGGACGCTGGACTTTAAATCCTTCCTCACAGCAGAAGCGAAAAAGAGAACAGGTGTATTGCAAGAGTGGATATTTAAGTGGAGTTTAGTAGCACATTTCGGGTTGAACAGGAACACCACGTGGACCTGTAGACCTTTATATGGGAAAAGACCTCTGCAGAACCAGCGCTGGAGGATGTCTGAGATATCTTTGTTCCAGCCAAAGGCACGTGCTACTGAGAGATGGAGAGGTGGGCAGGCACATACAGTTTCTGCTGGAGGTACACTGACCATCAAAATTACTGCTGGGAGGAGCAAGCCAGGCAAAGGGGTCAAGGAGCGTGAGTCCGCTCGCACTAATACTGGGAGATTCAGAAAGCTTGCAGAAACAGGGAACAGGAAGGGGCTTAGGCAAGGTTCCTAAGAGAATTGCTGAGTATTTGAATAGAAAACATTGCCAGTAGATATCAACATCAGTGCTAAACTGCCAGGAAGATGTCTGTGCCTCTGTGATGCTGAGAGGGGCGAGGGTGGCAGCCAGAGGCGGTGCTCACCCAGGTTGAGGGGAAACAGGGCTACGTATTTTGACTAGGAAGGCTGACGTCAGATAAATGGCATACCAGTAGTCCTAGCAGACCATAGCACTGCCACAAGAGACAAGTGGTGGCCCATCTCAGGGTAAACACTAAGTAATTCACCCAGGCACAGTATCCAGCCCACTGAGAACTGCATCAAGGAAACATGAACACAAGGTACATGCACTCTTCTCTGAGCTAAAACTCCTAGTTTTAGCCTCCCATAGCATAAAGTATCTAGTGATATGGCCTTCAAAGTGGTCTGCTTTTTACTAAGTTTCTTTCTTCTTCTCTACTTCAGAAACTCAATTTCATTTTATGATTACAGAAAAAGAAAATTAATCTGAAGAGACACTTACCTGCTTTGCAGGCACAAGAACCATCTACTGCTGAACAGATGGCTTCATTTTTGCAGTTGCACACAGATGAACAGTTTACTCCGTATGTCCCCGGAAGACAAGGAGTACCACAAGTAGCACCCTGAATTATACAAAAATAGAGTCTAAAAGATATTTGAGGAGGTTCAGACAATACAACTAATAAATTACCTGGACCAACTCTGGTGCTACAAAAGCCAGAAAACATACAGCCCATGACTGTCCTAGGCTGTCACTAAGTTATCCTGAATTTAAGGGAGAGGGAGTCTTTCATGCTTTTTAAGTCTACAATAAGCATTAGTTTTCTATTAGTTGCTGTGAGAGCTCAGGTCACATAGCTA
The DNA here is from genome assembly GCF_000699105.1 of Pygoscelis adeliae. NCBI lineage: Eukaryota > Metazoa > Chordata > Aves > Sphenisciformes > Spheniscidae > Pygoscelis > Pygoscelis adeliae. The sequence continues at coordinate 505,398 of NW_008823919.1, read as the reverse complement.
GCAGCACTTGGCTAGATCAATGGACAGTATTTTCAGTAATAAAGAAGCCCTTTATGAAACTAAAACACAGTAGGACAGCAGTTTAATGGAAAATAATGTGGATATGTAAAATATTTTTAAGAATTAATTTGGCTGAAGTTTTCACAGTTATTATTCTTAGAAGAACAGTCATACTGTAAAATGTTTTCTATGTTAGATTAGCATCCAATGCACCCATAACAGCAAACGTGTGTAAAAGCTGCTGAATAATCTGTCCTGAACTGTAAAAACAAATGTCTTTGCCTAGAGTTTCTCTGGATGGAGCATGAGGAGTTGGTGCAACAAGATAATGACTGAAACCTATTGTTCCTCCCTTTATTTACACCTCAACAGCACACCCTCATTCTTATCAATGTCTTATAAAGCAAGTAACTTCTCTTTCTTAAAATGGCTTCATTTCAGTACTGACAACCAAACACAAATTTTGCCTTTTCAGGGTCTTACCTTTTAATACATCCAGTAGTACCGAAATATCCTTACCTCTCTTTTACTGTGGTGGAGAAAGGACACACTGGCATCTTGAAGAATTTGGCACTTAACTGAAGGCAGTGGAGTCGAAAATGGACTGTGAAAGTGAGACTTATTTACCTTAAATCCAGGGGCACAGGTGCATTTTCCAGTCACACTATCACAGTCAGCACCATTTTGGCAGCTGCAGATCTGCTGACACGACTCGCCATAGAATCCTGGGGAACATGTCTCGTTGCAGTAGAGCCCAGACCAGCCAGGCTTGCAGGAGCATTCCCCAGACATAGGGTGACAGCTGCCAGGAGGGGATGAAAGGATAAATAATTCAGGACTAAACGTGACATCAGGTTTTTTTTTCCAGAGAACAAAATGCTGTTATAGATAGGTTGCATAAAGGATCTTGCATGCTATGCATAGAGATGGTTTTACTCCCCAAACCACAAAGCAAAGGCTTCTGTATATGTATATATAAATGTATGCCAATTAAGATAAGAAATGTAACATCATACAACATATAGACATTTTGGGAGGACATGGAAGGAAAAGAAGAGGTATCGTTTTTTTATAGCTAGTTGAAAAGCAACCTATCTGAAACACAGTTTTTACCATAAAATAGATATCCATGGTTACAAATATTAAGGTGATGAAACCATTAAATTCCCCAAAATGTATTGTTAGGTTTCTAGTCTAAGTATAATAGGATCATTTTCATAACACTGTCCAAACTCAGCAGCATATTGTCTGAGAAATATGATGCTTCAGTAAAATAGCATGGCATCCAACACAAAATAACACAGCACCCAATGAGTAGCAAGCACGCTCTTTTCTTTAAATCATTGGTTGAAAAGAGGGCAACTGGCATCTTTCCGGGAATGACACAAAATCATTTGCATTAGGCAGAAGTCAGATATACCATCAGAGCAGTGACCTTTTGGAGAGTATCTGCCCTGTGTTGGCTATACCTGGTGGCAGACCAGCTGTCCCTACCTGGAACAGCAGCTTCATTGAAGGGCCAGTCAGACAGCTGTTGCCTCATAACAAATGGACATCATCAGCTGTGCAAAGATATATGTGCTGGAAAAGTGGACACAATGGGGTACTCTGTAGCACTCTGGCAGACAAAGCACTTGCTTAATTCGCACCAAAGGAAAGCCTTAATATCCAAATCCAATATATTTACAATGGAAAGATTGTTTAAAGATATTTGTCTGCCACTGATTGAAGTGAAATTCCTTTAAGTGTGCTGGAAAAAAAAATGTGCCTTTGTCCAGACGCATTAAATGACCCATGACAACAGCCCGATTTTGCAAGATTTGCTGACTCCTCGTGGGGGGGGCGGTGTTTGAAAATGAATGTGCTTCTGACCATTTGAAAGTTTGAAAAAATACCTACTGCACTTCTAGGTGCTATAACATAAGTAACAACAATATTCTTTGAAAACGTTTCAACATAACAAGGCAATGTAGTATTAGTTGCAACTGCTCTTGGACTCGAGGAGTACTCTCGTCAAACTAAGAGTTTCCTATTGCCGAATACAACCAACTGACAACATACTGCTGATCAAGCAAAGTATGAATTATAAAGGTTGGAATGTCATTATGCATTCTGCTCTCTCTATATTATTGCATACCTATGACATCATAAGGATTTGGGGGTCTTGAAGATATTAAAATCTCTTCAACAGTAGTAAGCTGGTTTACATAAAGTGAGAAGAAAGGTCTTTTCAACTAAATGATATATGCAGAAATGGTTCAAAACTCATGGTGTTCATAGTCAACAGTCCTGGTTATTTGTTCAGTTATAAGTATACCTGCCATGAAGTAAGTTGAAATGGAACTATTCTCATACAAAATACATGCAAAATTATGAAAACATATGATGCAGCAAGATAATCAGATTTGTCCCCTATTCCTAACTTCCTGTAGGCACGCAGTGGCATTTTGGATCCAATTCCCGTGTTTCTTATCAGTGGAAGAATACAGGGCAGGGAATATGAAAAAATTTTTCAATCCACAACTGAATAGTCATTAGGATATGAATTAGGATATGAATTGGAATATATTTATAATATAAAATTAGTAGTACTGTCATTTTAAGACAAATCCCAGCATTGTTTGTTGTTGGTTTTTTTTTCCTTTCAGGAGAGGGGGAGACCACACACATGAGCAAGCATTGGATATGAAGCAGAGGCATTGATATTCTGTGCCCCCCAGTGAGTGTTACTAAGGCATACTTGCACATATATTGATTGACACCAAAATTAGTATTCTGTAATTTGTAATTAGATGTAGGAAGCTGGAGCACTTCTGAAGCTTTTTGATGGGTTCTCATGCAGCTAGCTTAATTGGCAATAAGATTTATGTATTGAGATAGGGAAATAAAGAGATGTTGAGAGATACTGCCAGTACATCTGCTTTTATTCCTGGTCTTTTGTTCACAATTTCTGGAAAAACAACCCTACGCTGTACAGAGACAAAAAATACTTGCGGGTAGTTGATATTATGTATCTGAAGGACTTAGATGAACTTAATGATTTTCATATGATTTACATAGGTGTTTCACTATTACAATATCCAACTAAATTCTGTAGCACCCTATGCAATTTAAAATTTCCATGAAAAGCTCTTGTACATGTACCTACAAGTCCGTTAGAAAAATGCAAAATTGCAAGATGTCCTAGTCTTGACTTTAAAAACACACCCAGACTATAAAACTCCACTCAACCCTATATATGTAACTCAGAAAAAGCATGAGACAAAAGAAACCCCATTAGATCTCATATCATGAATAAACCCTAATTCCGGCATGAACTATACCAAATTAGTTGGTGATACAGAATGACCCCAGCTGATCATACCTACAGGTGTGAAGAAGTGGTGGAAGATCACCAGAAAGAGCTTACAAGAAAAAAAAAAACAGGGACATCTCAAATTTAACTTGGAGATCAACCTGAAACCAGTGCATATGCAGTAACACAGATGTAACAAATATCCTTTGTAAACCTTCTAGATAAATATGCAGCTACAGTCTGCCCTTTATACATCTTCTGAATGATCACCAGGTGTCACTTGAGTAAAGGTATGACAAAACCCAAACTAAAAGTGGTTTAGGCTAGCAGAACATTCCTGTACAAAACGAAGTGACAATGTTGACCAAGGCAGATCAAGGATTTTCCCTCAATCCTGCAAACTGGATCTTCAGAGTGACAAGTTTCTGTAAGCCCCACAAACTGTGGATGGAAATGGCAGGGACACATGGGTCTGCTCACACCAGCTCACAGCGATGCTGTTGTACCCCACCGAGGAAGCGTGTTTTATGTGGTCTTAGTCTCAGCCAGCAGGCGCTCACTCTGTTTTTCTTCTTGACTATCGAATAAAAAGGGAAAAATCGATAGTGTCACCTATCTGACCTATCTGTCACAGAGAACAGAGTTGTGTCTGATTTGCACTCTAGCTCAAATCGTTTCATATATATCAAAAGATGCAATAGAGAAAACCATTTATGAAAAAACTGTTGGCACAAGAGGGCTGTTACCTGCTGCTGTCCTCTGGACCCCTCAAAAAGAGTAAAATCTCTCAAGTATATCTATATCTAACTCTTTACAAAGCATTTAATAAAGGCTACTGATACAACTAAGAACAAGGATGGGCTTGCCTTTCATCTCTGGGAGCTGCCATCAACCAATAGCAGCAGTGAAATCCCTGTAGCTTAGCCTACCTAAAGTGCAATTTATGAATTATTGCCAAAGCTGTTTTGATGCAATTTCCTCAATCATAAAACAGTGACAGAAATACGTATACATTTTTGAACTATGGTGTATCATAATGTTTTTCTATCTTTACGTATTTGAAGAAAATGGCTAGACATATACTAGCAATACAGCAATCTTTTTGGTGCTAAGTATTTTTTTAAGTAACCTTTAGTTCATTTCCATATCTATGAATACTAAGAATGTAAGTAATAAACTAGGGCTCTAAGCCTACCAACAGCTTCTCTTTGAGGATATCTAAACTAGTGGTCATACCCAGAGGAAAAAAGCTTTTAAGATATCAAGGCCCCTAGAAGTCCTAACAGAATCCTAGACCTACAGACACACAAAGTGTATTTGAAGAAGGAATTGTACCCCCTTTTTTGTGCCCTGGGATTATTGGTTGTTACATTGCTGCTAAATGGGTTAGTGCTATGGAGAAGATCCTTTGGCTACAGCCAGCCCAAATAGTACTTGTGGTAGGCAAGTAAGGGATGAGGATATTCCCTGATGTGCTTAAAAAGTTGTCTCCTGGCTGATTGATATTTAGTGAGAGATGAAGACAGCCAGACACAACTGGCTTCTCCAAAGATTCTCAAAAGCGTAAAGTGTCCACAGGGAGCTTTGTCTTCTATACTGTTACTCGGATGCCCTTTGATTTCTGTTACTTGGTGGTCTTAATCACTTCTTGACCCAGAAGGAAGGAACCTACATATGAAAAATACACTTGTGAAGTCATGAAAATATTTGTTTTCCTCACAGACCATTATGCCCTTGAAAATATGCTCCTGCACCTACAGGGCTGTAAGTGCCTTTTGATTTGTCATACAAAGGGGAAAATGTTCAAAAAAAGACCAGCCATATGCTGCTGTTTACATGTGAACATTTGTGATCTGATTTGACCACAAGCTGTCTTCCAGCAGTATAAATGAAGGAACAGCTGTGTTGAACATGAATCAGAAGTAATCCCTGTAATATCAGAAATACTTTGCAGTGTAAGGCATT
>NW_008823919.1:495166-500123 GCF_000699105.1 Pygoscelis adeliae | reverse complement strand
CTGTCAAACAAGGCTGCTACAACAGTCTGCAGATAAATTTTCAGGAAAGCAGCTAACCATAATTCATAATACAATAGTATTTGGTCTACTAGCATAATCTGAGAGCTAGATAGCTGAGCACTATGCTGCCATTTATTCTTGAATACATTGCCCAAAGAATGAATTGCTTGATTTTATGTCAAAAACTCTGTATTTTTTCAAAAGACACTTCAAGTAAATGGGATAAACACAAGTCCAAGCACACAACTGTAAAAGCATGTGAATGGAAAGGGAAAAGAATTCAGTTTGTCACATGGTTTGTCACTGAAAGGTATGTTGAACAACTCAGACAATCCACAAAGTAAGTTTTCACAGAGGCCTAACAGAATAGGTATTTCCACGTACGTGCTTGAGCACTTTAACATCACTACTAAATTCTGACTAAACACTTTTGTTTTATCTATGAGAAGTGCATCTTATATACAACATACAGCAGCATTCTATGCGACAGTCAATAGTTTCTGCAAATTTCTTTCACAGCTATTTTCAACAGCAAAAATTCAGATTATGCTCACAAGCCTTATCTAAGGTACTGTGATTAGTAATGCAATTAAGTGTAAGTGAATGTGTAAGTGAATGCCCTATAAGTATTTCATCAGAACTGTGTTTTGTAACAAGAGAAAGCTGTCCAGAATTGTTCTATAAATATGTTGGCTCGCCTCGACTGACATCTGACATTCCTCCCTCACAGCTGTAAGTTTGTCTCCAAATAGCTAGATTTTAGATTTTCATAACAATATGCTGAAACACTGTGAAATCCACAAAGACACACAAAACTCAAAAAATAGGACTCATTACCACCTGAGTAACGAGAGATGATAAAAGGTAAGCCAACTGGAAAACTATTTTCATTCAATTTCCAGGGATCAGATTTTACCTGCTTTCTAGAAAAATCATTTAAATGAAAAAAAAAAATGTATTTTTGAAACCTAAATTTACAATTGGTAAGGCTTTGGATATTTTGTATTAAAACAGTCACCTACACCAATTCTTACATATGTATGCAGAGAGAGAGAGAGAGAGAGAGATGGATTCTCCTCTCATGCCCGACTCATAAGACTATACAAAGGTCACACTTCGTCTTAACAATTATTTTATGGGTCAGAGAGGTGAATATTTAGATCAAATATAGTTGCAAGCACTAAAATTCAGAAGTTCTTTTGGGCTGATATTTTCTTTTTTGATATAGTTAGAGAATATCAAATACTCTTACAAGTCTTCAGCTGCTTCAGTTTGCATGAAAGTACTAGAAAAATAAGGAAGTATTTATTTTCAGGTGGTATTCGGATTTCTACGTTCTATATAGAAAAATAAAAGAGGCTAAAGGGTGTAAAGCCTACCTCCAGGTATTGGGCATGTGGCAGGGACACTTTTTATCACACTTGAGACCATAAATTCCCTCAGGGCAAAGCCTTGTTTCACAGTGCTCTCCGGTGTATCCTGGTTCACAGAGACAGGCACCACTAATATGGTAACATTTCCCACCATTCATACACTTGCAGGTCTCAGCACACTGCACTCCGTAAGTCCCCACTGGACACTCATCTTGGCATCTGTGAGGAAAAAAAACAAACAAAAATTAGTTTTATTTCCCATAAACTACAGCTTTTGGAGATTTAAGGGAAACATGGTTTATGAGGAATCTCTTATACTGGTTTGAAACACTTCTTAAGTAGAGCAGGAATTTATGTAACTTCATATTTAAAAATGCCTGTCTCTCTGGTTTCTTTTGCTGCTCAGCTAGACAGGCTTAAAAACATTGGCTCTGCAAATTCCTTTGGAAAAGGTCTTCCTTCTCTGCAGCAAAAGAGACAACGTACATACACAGACCATTGCACTTCACATTCAGTAACCAGAACAAAACCAAACCCTCTTAAATCAGACCTGAAATATGAAGGAATAAATTTTCAAGTATTTTGTTTCAAAAGCCATCCATGTGTAACTTTTTAAAGTGATCTAGATTCCCCACTTAGCAATAGCGTGAATAGCCAGCAGACACCCGCGCCCCCGCAGGCGCTCAGGCCAGGAAGTTCCCTGGCAATCACGCTCAGCAGTCTCAGACGAGAATATTTTCTAATTTTGTTTCCAAACACATGATGTTTCCAGAATATCTTTATTTTCAGAATTTCATTCTAAACCTTTTTTTTTGTTGTTGATTTTGCCCTTCAAAAATTCATAGGATGACATGGAAAAATCTTCAGGAACCCAAACCCCTTCTTTTCATCTGACTTTTCTAATAGATGAAAGTGAAAATTAGTGAAGACTTGCAGCAGTAAGAGTAGCTTACTCTTACAAGAGAGTAGCAATGATTTTTGTTGCTCCTTAAGGAAAATATATCCTAATAAAGAGGCTTCTTCACCAAACCTTTCCTCTTTCATTCACAGAGCTTTTAGAAGATAGCTACTTTAGCTAACAGCCTTATTTCCTTAATATTTTACATATGAAAGACATTATTAAACCTAAAGATGTTTAGCTGTCCAGCCTGACTACTAAAAGACAATTTTCAGTATCCTGCTTCTAAAACTTGCAACTCATTTACTAATGAAGTTCTGGACAGCAATTTCATTTGGCTATGTATTTAAGAGATACAATATGAGTTTGATGTTCTCAGCTTTAACTTCTCTGTGTTTTATAACTGAATTGTTAAAATTCAGAATGCCAGCATTAGTAAAGGCTCCAGCACTAAGTGCACTTAAAATATTTGATTATATGTATGACAGCATACCTCTCAGCTCAACAGGCTCATGCCTCAGAGCCAGGGATGACAAGATTTCTTAGCTTATGTGTCAGGGAAAATCCCCGCATTTTTCAATATAAGCATCCTATAGACTCTGAATTATGCTGACATAGACAAAAAGACAAAACAGCTACATCCCAAAGCTTTAGGGCCAGAACATGTTGACACTGAAATCCTGAGGTGTGCTGTGAACTCCACAGGTGATATTAGGCACATAACATCTTCTGCAATTTGGGTACCTGTAAGTTTTACCAAGATACAGATTGTACAAAAATATTATTTGATAATACGGCACGTTATTAATGGTTTTATCAGCTTATAACCTGCTCATTTCCCCAGTCCTATAAAAGAATTTCCTTGGTGGCCTCTTTCCATTTTTCTTATATGCTTGGCTTTTTCTTTTTTGTATGATTGGTGGTTTATTACAGGAGAATTTCAAAGACACATGATACAAGGCACTGCAAAATGTAACAGAATTTAGTAGAGCCCTCTGACTGAGGTAAAATAGGTATACATGTTCATTTCATGCTTCTGCAGTATTTGCCTTAACCTGATACTGTTATCCAGACATTTCAAGGTATTCGTAGCTCTGCCCTGACTGAAGCCAGCAATAAAATCCCCTTTCCTTCAGAGGTGTAGCATAATAATAGAGCTAATAAGCCTGTTTAAATGTTTCCTAATGAAGTTATACAAATAAAGCTGAGAATGAATTTTCTCCAAATGACAATCAGGAATCCCAGCCAAATTAGACAAAATTTAACCTTGCAATTATTTTTTTTTAATTGCATCTTCATCAGCTTCTGAAAGACCCTTTCCACTTCACAGTGAGGACAGGTATCAATCAAAAAGTATTAGGCAGAACAATTATAAAGGTAGTCTAAACTAGGTTCCCTTGTGTTAACTCAGATCACCTAGAAACCTTTACATGCTCTAGGAGTCCTCTTTTTCTTGCTGTATGACCAAGTTCCAGAGTCACCACCACATCGAAATCTCAAATACTGTTGAAATTACACACAGAAGTGGAGAATAGCTTAGCACTTTTAAAAGCCGTCTTTTTTGCTGCTGGTATGTATGTGCTAGCTCAGCCAATGCCCACACATTTTTTGTAACTCTTCCCTCCCTTGCCAGTCCACTGACATGAAATAAGAACCAGGTCTACCACCTTGCTTCTAACCCATTCCTGCCCTTGGAGTATCTTGAAAAACAAAAGATGTGCAAATACAGCCTGTTTTGCAGAAAGAGGGAGCTCAGACTTCCAAAAGTGATCAAAATGCTGCAGTCTGTAAGGCATTTCAGATTAAAGTCAGATTTAAATTCCAAGACAAAAAATGTAATCGCTTTTAGAAACATCAGTGTAGTGCAGTGCGTAGACTCTCATATGGATATTCCTTTGATTTCCCTGTTGACTCGTCTGTGTCTCTTTAAATGCATCTACCACCTTCTGCACTGTTTCTTCACAGACGCAGATTTAATTTTGGCATCCAAATGGCTCTGGACTAATTGTTTCTCTTCTTCATGAATTTTTTCCCCTTATGTCTGGCACAGCTCCCCCCATGTCCTGTGAACACTCGCATGGGAAGTGCATATGGTTATAATACCTACTATTGTTGGCAGAGATCCCCTGGACTGACCCCAGTGATTAAGCTGCTGCTGACTTCAGCAAATGAGTTGTGTGCTGTTTAAAATACATGCAGGAAAACACTTCTTTCATCACTTTCCACTGCCTTCAAAATGTCTTGCTGTATTATCTTTCCAATCTACCAAAGACGATTTTTAACAATCAAGTCAGAAAATAAAGAAGTTTCACTTCTTCATTTGAATGAAATACTTTAGGAGACAACTCTCCAGCTTGCTCACTTCAAAGAGGAACTGAATGAGCCTCCCTTGCTACTATGATTGCCAAACATCTGCACAAAACCAAGAGCTTCTCTCTTCACCCCTTCACCATACCCCAAACTGCGTCATTCTACAAGCCACTCAAGTGAAGACCCACAAGACGCTGCCAGAGCATGGGCCACAGCAGGAAAATCCTGAAACCAAGCAGTTCTTCACAGAGGGGTAATCACATAGGCACTCTTAACTTGTGAGCCAGCATCAGCTAAATGATGTGGCAAACATTTCATAATACTCTTTTAATCATATCACAGATATTTTCATTCTGTCTTCTGCCAGTTTCTTAAC
>NW_008823919.1:493604-495140 GCF_000699105.1 Pygoscelis adeliae | reverse complement strand
AGCAGTCTGGCAAAAATAAGTTTTCCTTACCGTTCCCCTGTGTAACCTGGGCTGCAATGGCATTGACCTGTCGCCGAGTCACAGGTCCCTCCATTGTGGCACTGGCACTCCTGGGAACAGTTTTTCCCATAACGACCCTCAGGACAAGGCTGACCACAGACCATGCCCTGCATGTGCAGAAAAAAAAATCTTAATATTAGATTTGGGATTATAGCTTGAATGGACAAGAATGGAAGAAAGGTTTGTAATGAAGGAAGATCAAGGAGATCTTGTGCCACTCGTCTAGCGCTGATCTTGGAAATGCCAGACTCTTCTCCAGCTTTAAACGCGGGGTATGTTTCAGCACTGGAGGAATAATCTTCTAGGATTTCCCTTTTGGAAGCCAAAGCTAATGAAAAACACTACGTCTAAGTAACAGTGAAAACACTTAGACATTTAAGACCAATTGATGTCAAGCTCTTCCCAATTTATTTATCAGAAGTAGTATATATCAAGACATCTGGAAATGCCCTCCAGTGAGCAGTGGTGTAGAAATCAGTAATTGCTGTAATGTCCCCATTATACTACTTTATGATAAGTTGGTTTTTTCTGATGAAAGGAAAAGCTGTTTGTAATTTCACTGAAAGCAGCATATCTTAAAAGCTTAGGTAGGATGTCTGCTTCCCTTCAACAGGTTTTGAATTTCTGCACTGCTGTTTACATCCCTGGAATTAATTACACCTGTATAGTGAGAGGAGCATCAGATATTAAGACTTTTGAGAAGCCATTTCAAGAAAAACATATTTACAGGCATTTCATCAGACAAAAGACATGCAGGCATTTCAGCTAACATAAGATACTGCAGAATTTATACCTGGCTACTTTAAACCTTCCTTACATGAAAAGCAAAAAAGGTTATACTGACAAAATTGTGTTTCACAGAATTGAAAAATCTAAAACTAATAAAGAGTTATGCTTAAATAACTACTTGGAATGGAATATTAGTCAAAGGGCTAAACAGTAATTTATTAGTTAAGACACACACTAGTATAAAATTTCTATCACTGCTTCATATGCTATCTCATTTTTCATTAGCTGTATTTAGGCAGATAAAGGGAGTCAAGAATTTATGCAAACATTTGTATTCTATGACCAATAATTTTGTTCTTCTAACATGAAGTGGAATAAAAAGTAAAAATGGCCATAATCCAAGTTATGTAGTCAGGTGAGTGGTGCTATTCAAACACACAAACAGAGATGATCATTTACAGCTAGGTTCTCCAGTTGGTGAAAAACTGACCTCTGCCACAGGTTATCTCAACATAGTATCTCAATTATCATGAGATAATTAAAAGTTCAGTAAGTGTGGATTTTCACCCAAAATGGACATTTAAATAGAAAACATTATTAACAAATACTACCGATAAATATCATCTACAAATGTATTTAAAGAAATTATTTGGGCTTTGATCACCTTTCAGCCTTTTGATCACCTTCTAACTCCATTATTTGCCAACTCAGAGTTGGCAGCCTGCTAGTAGAGGAGGTTACTTGCAG
>NW_008823919.1:480076-493525 GCF_000699105.1 Pygoscelis adeliae | reverse complement strand
AGGGTAGGAGGTCTAAAGACAATGTCAAAGTTCTGATGTCCCATTTCCATCACCAACATTTAATACAGTATCTAAAGGTTTGGGTTTTTTGCCATGCATACTGTACGTAAGAAAACAGGCAGAAAACCCACTGCTAAAATATATTAGTGTCACCTCCCTATAATATCAAATTATATCTAGATATGAATGACTTCCAGACAAGATCTAAAGGATGTTGCCTCGTCACAGCACGATTCATGTCTTTTGCTTCCCAGAATCTGATATGGTTAAAAAGGCAGTGCAGAACTGGAAGATTTTCAGTAACAGATGGTTTTGCAAGTATTTTGCTCCAGTCCCTTATGCTAAAATACGTTTCTTATTACTCCTGGCTACAGGCAGACTGCATTTGCTATCCTCATTTGCTACCCTTTTCTGACGCTGCCTGAAATCTACAAATATGGAAGTTTTATGGGGTTGTGTCGATTTCAGAAAGTGTTTTTACCATCCATCCTGGCGGGCAGGCACACTCCCCGGTGACGTGGTGACAGACGCCGCCGTTCTGGCACGGGCATCTCTCCTCGCACTGTGGCCCATGCTTCCCGGGGGGACAGAGGTCCTCACAGCTGGGGAGGTGGTGGTGTACAACAGAGACAACCGTTACTTCGGCACACGCTCCAGTCTCCAGCCACCTCTTTATTTTTAATGCTATTGTTAACTTTCACGGCCAAATGTATGAAACAGAAAGCAGTCCAACATGAAGAGACCCACACTGAGTATTGTACGGCATCCATGCAACAAATCTAAGGAACAGACCTGGCAATCTAGGAATTATTTCTTCTTAAAGATATTTCTTTCTACACTGGTTGGTGCTCATTTGTTGTTACTGACAAACCTCAAAATCTATTCTGGAATGACAAAGCCAAATAACTCCAAGTTTCAATGCAATTTTCCAAACTTGTAGCCAAATTGTTTTCATGGTGGTCATGACAAAGCTCCTGCTGCTACTTTTTGTGGCTTTTACTTAGCAGTTCAGAGCAAGAGGGCTTTCTCTCAGCTACACAACTGAATGTGCACTGCAACGTGGTTTGCCTAGCTGCTTCTTAGCTACCAGCACTGCTTCCCTGCCTTACACAGCAGCCAGACCAACAGCATAGTGTTAAAAGTTAATCTAAACTTAATTTCTCTTGTTAGCACTATTTAGAACTTCTACTTGTCCCCCATAAATAATATACCCGCTGCTTACAAGGCACCAGTGTATCCTGGAGGACATCTGCACTCTCCAGTCACGTGGTCACAGGTGGCTCCATTTTGACACTGACATTTTTGATGACAGTCATTTCCGTATGTCCCTTGATCACAGTGTTCCTCGCAGCGCCAACCTTTGAAACCCGATGCACAGTGGCAGGCTCCAGTGATGGGGTTGCACAAGGCTCCATTTTTGCACTGGCAGCGGCTGCTGCAGTGAGGTCCCCAGTGGTCACTGTCACATGCTGAAGGGGTAGAAGGAAAAATTTACAGCGGTTTTATAACAGCTCATGTTACGGCACTGAAAATACTATGAGTCAACTGTAAAAAAAAAAAAAAGGTTATAAAATGGAAATAGTTATGTAGTACATCCTCAGTTCTCCTTGGTCCTCAAGGATCTTGGCAGGCAGACAGAACTTAATTTATGCACACAAATTAATTTCTTAAGCATAAAAGCAAACACTTAAAAATGTGAAGCTCTGAAGTAAATGCAAGTTCTAGTCTCTTCATTGTCAAAACTCTTCATTATAACTCTCCACCATCAAACAACATTTATGGCTGCAGTGAGCTTCCATTTACATAGAGAAGTCTTGCTAACTTAATAAAGAAAAAAAATGTAGTCTAAATCCATAAACAACTGTCTGAATCCCACAAGGAAGTTGTAAAGCTCACTCAACGTAAGATTATGATTTTTTTCAAATCCAGAAGTTCCTACTTGTTTACATAATTGCAAATATTTCCTTTTCAATCTTGCAATATACTGATAGGGCAAAAGAAAACACAAGAAGTGTTTCACCAAGCAATAGAAATTAACGACTAATATGGTTAAACTTTATGTGGATGTTACAAATTTGGTTATCCAATGTGTCTTCATGAGCATTCAAATGCATCTTTTCTTGTCTGCCCCAATGCAGCCCTTTAAAGCCCTATAAGCAAACCACTCAGACGTTATTTCAGCATCAAGAGAAAAACCTGAATGTTAAGGAAGAAAGTGAGAAACATGGGAGTTCTGTAAAGAGCCAGAAGATTAAGGTCACCTAGAGTTCAACAGGAATGCGCTAATCATATGGTCAAATGATCTGATTTTATTTTTATGTTCTGTTGCTAACAGCAGTACAACGGGAAGGCTTCAATTGCAGTGACTGGGAGCCCAAGCTTTCCTCTTGGAGACTGACAACCATTGTTCTCCCAGTCTTCTCCTGGGGCAAAAAAGCCAGGCAGAGAACAGGCACACTTTCCTAGACTAATGCAAAGTAATTCAAGAATCCTCCTCAGGGTAGGAATTATTCAGCTATAGGAGCTGTTCACTCAGGCTACACAAATAAAAAGGGATTAGGGTCTTTTAAAGAATCTACTCCTTAAGTTTTTTCCCAGGAGAGGTCACTAGAACATGCATCCATAATGGAGATATTGTGAGCACCTACACACAATAAAGTACAGAGCAACCGAAAGTATTGTATGTATTATAAACACGCAGCAATACTGTCAAACTGACAGAACAACTGTCCATCTTATTATCCATCTCTCTCTTTGAAGATGTGTGGGTTTTGTTCTGGACTATACTGCAACGCACTGCTGTCTACAGCACAGCATCTCACAAGTTGCCTTTCCCCATTATAACTCACATTCATTCAGAACTGCTACGTGTTTATTTTCAATACATCTGCATGGAATACAAAGTGTAACCCTCATGCTTAACCAGTCCTCAAATTGTTGTCAGGAAACTAGCTATTTTGGGATATATATAAATATATGTATAAGTGATGAGATGTCTGAGACAGTGGCATGTTCTGTCATGATTGAGCATACACCCCTACATTTTCTTTTTTGGTTAACACATTAGTCTGGATTCAGGTAAGTCTTCCTCCTGCTTCCAGATGAAATAGACAATTTCAATTCCAGCCATTCCTCATGGAATAATTAAAAAAATAAAATTAAAAAAAAAATTAAAAACCCTGTCCTGGCATGTCTGATAAACAGAAGACTTCAGACTGATCACCATACCATGACTGTTCCAATGCAGAGCTCAGTCAAGGATGAATGTGGCATGAACACGCTCTAGATATAAAGACATGACAGGCAAGAGAAGACTTAATTCTTGGTTGGTAAGTGCGAGATTGTGTTCTTTCACCAACAGCTGGAAATGGGATATTGGGTGCAGTGCAACAACTTTCATGTAGCTGCTTGAAGACCCAGCATAATGAGTCTCAGAGCCACACAGACCATCTACTACCATGCATCTGCCACTGCATCCAACACCCAGGCACCAAGACTGCCTTGCTAGAAACCGCTTCACTTGTGAAGTAGTGGAGGCCTTGTACTCCCTCTGCTCTTTTTACAATCCCACCCCCAGACTGCCCCCCTGGGACGCACCCCGCTGTCTCCTGGAGATTTACTGACGTCCAAGGTGAACGTGCTGTGTCTGTGAACTTGAGCCTTTCTCGACTATTTTACTGTAAGAGCATGTACCGCACAGTACATAGTAATTTATTAGTTTCCTGGCGTGATCTTCTCATTATGTTTGCAGGAAATCATTAAAATAAAAAGCATCATATGGCTGCTAATAGGTTTTCCAGTCTCATGACCATTCTCCTGGCAACGTCCACGTGGATAACAAATATTGACTATGCAATGTTTCACTACAGCACAATGGTGAAGCATTCCACTAGGACAATGGTGGACCCACCATAGTATGACTGCACGATAGTCCTTTATGCAAGGTCTGTCACCAGCCTAGCATCTGTCTGTGAGTTATGGGCAGAACTGTGAAGAAATTTGCAGGATTAATGGGAATAAACAATAGTTTTGAACAAGATGGATAAATCACATATTTTACCTCTATGTCCCCTGACTGATAATCAATAACATTCCCCACAGGAAATTAAAGTGATTTGTCAGAAACTGATGCTCAGTTTACTATTAAAAAAGAAGAGGGCAAAGGGTAGAAACGTTTCCGGTGGCGAGTTTGGTTTATTTTTAATTAGTTTTGGAGGCTAAATTTACCAACTATTACATCAGACTATTTCTGCTGCTTCCTAGTATTCAGACACTAAGAGAGCCGGGCTGGAAGTCACACAGCTGCTAATCTGGTGGAATGGGATAGTCTTTGAGTTAATGACTATCGTCAGGTTACAGACTGTCAGCTGGAGTTTAATCAGAATAGCTGCTCTGACTGTCCTGATTGCACCAAGGTCACAGGCACACGCGCGTATGCAAACACTACATGCACGCACAAGAAAAAGTGTCAGCTACTGGGTTCTGAACGGATTTGGAGTTGTAAATTACCTGTCTCGGCACAGGGTGTATGTGAAAGGGAAGCAAAGTATAGAGACAAGAGCCTCATGTTCAGAATGGTTTTGACACAAGGACAATGCATCTCAGCCCTAATAACTCCTGGAAAAGGTCTGAATCCTGCAGAAATACAAAACCCAGCCAGTAAACCAGGGTTGATTTTCTGTATTGATCATACAGAACTGGCCTAACACTGCTTCTGTTTTACGAAGAGCACCTTCCTTACAAAAGTCATTCTCCTTCCCCTTTTCACATGTGTTATATTCACCCTCAGGTTTTTCTGTTTTAAACAGAAGAACCAGCTAGCTGTACTGCTCCCTATCAGCTTTTGCAGTAGACTCACAGGGTCCTTTCTGCCTTCACCTTACGCTGTAGGGGGAAAAAAAAAATCAAAGTAGATGTTTAACAAACACCGTGGTATTAATGCCACATCTTGCTGTCATTTTCCTTTTTATACATTCTGTTCATCTGGGAATATCTTTTTTGTCTCCACAGTACACGCTGTGCACATTACACAATGTTACAAATACAGGACAGAAAACTTTTCTCTCAAAAGGCTGCTCAGTGAAAGCAAAAGTTTGCCTTTGGGAATAAGGTCACTGCATTGTATAAACCCTCATTTAAAATGAGGAAGTATGGTATGAAACTCTAAGACAATACAGGTCTACCATCATAAAGAAATGCTCGCTGACACTGAGTGCCAAACAACAACTTTAGAAACACAGAGAAGCTCAAGGATTCAATAGTGAAAAAATCACCTTCAAAAAGAAATTGAAATCTGTGATGCAAATTGCTATCGTTTTGGGGCCTTTTGTAGCACCTTTGAAGATTTAAAGTTCTGTATTTCCTAGTATAATAACTTTAATGCACATTGTTATTATGCTGGGCTAGATGTGGTTTTATGCACATGGTTTCTGTGAGCGGCTGGTGATTTGCAAATTGCGATGGAAGGAGCCCTGATATTTTATAGCGCAAGGTATGAATTTTTATAATAATCTGAAGCACATCTGAAGAATTTGGTCAGTCCTTTATTGCTCCTTATAAAAAAAGACATTTTTAACTAAATGTGATCACGTACTTGTAAGGGTTTTTTCTGCTTTTTTTTCTGTTGATTTCATTAAAAGGCAACAAAAAGAAAAGTGCAAATGAGTCCAAGTTTATTCCTGACAAACCCATCTTGATCACCTGCAATTCTGTACTTCTCTAAAGAATGGCCTATAATGAGAACAAAATAAGGCTATCAAATCAAGTCAAAGAACATTTCAGAAGAAAAACCTTAGAAACTCTGACTTGCAACTATCTTTTAAGTATGCTACAGTTTCCTTTATAACATGATATTCAAGCCAGACAATGTTTATTGCAATGCTTTTTTAAAGATCTTTCTTCTCTTTTGGTCTTTCTTTTTTGCTAATGAGGAGGTGAAAGTGAAGAATCACAGCAAAGCTAAGATTTACTTTTCTTGCTATCATTTTTTGTAGCTTTCTTATATGTAGCACCAATACAACAAAATGAGATTTTATTCTGGCTTATACGTCTTTCTGCAACACACACTGCTGTGTGTTGCCAGAAATATGTACCACCAGAACAAAGGAGATTCTTACCACAGCATTAGGCTTATGTATTTTTATGGTCTTTTAAAACAACCGAACACAAAATTCCCTACCACAGACAGCAGAAACAGAGTGAACGCTCCCTCCCTTGGCATGCGATGTTGTGAAATATAAATTTAAAACAAGCAAACAGTGGCAAATATGCAGAATTCCTACCTCTCTGTCTCCTCAAAACTCCAACATAATTTCTTCAGATAGGTTCAAGGAGCCACAGCCTTTAGTAAGTAAAAGTTGACTTTCCTTGCTCCAGCATGTAAAACAAACTGAAGCTGCCCATAACTTCAACATCATGTTTGACTGACCTTTCTTCCTTCCTAGGTTGCCACATCAAGGACAAGTCTAAATCTTTGTGCTTTCCTTTGCATCCCTCCTTTGACTCTCAGATCTCTATTGCCTTGTCCTTACTTTCATGGCCTTTATGAACTATTCCTCATCTATCATTTCTCATCCAGTATCCAAATATCAATCCCCACATTTACATTGCCCATGACATTAGCCCCTTTGTTGGATTTTCAGACTATCGTCTTCCTTGTTTCTCCTCAAGTTGTCTCTACAATTTGACACAGCTCTCCATACCCCAAGCCATAAAACTGCCATGATGTCCTCCTCCATGTCCCTACCTTATAACTCCTCCTTCCTGTGAAGTTCGCAAAAAGTTGATGTAGCAAGTGTGTCAAAACCACTACCTGCCACGGTCATTTGTCAGTGTTTGCTTCCTTCCTCATCTCCTACATGTTTCCAGCTTTGTGTTATCTCTTTTCTTTTACTTCAACCACAGGTTCTCTGGGGCAGAGGCAACTTTCCGTTCTGTATTTTTACTTGCACAGGGAGTCCACAAATCCCCAAAAGGGACAGCCATGAGGTCCACCAAGGAGCAAGAATGACCATCATCCACAGCTAAAAGAAGACCAACTGTAACATGCCCTGTTTAAAAACTAGTCCAGTCTTTTGGAGCGGAGGATATAAATAATTAGAGAAGAGTAACATTTCTAGGAGGACCCACAAGTGACTTGCATTATCAGGGAATAACCACCACTAATAGCCAAGCATAACCACTGTAAGTAAAATAGGCCAATATTGAGAAAACTTTGATTTATTCAAAGGAGTAGCTCACTGACAGGCTTGTTGCCCTAAATTGCCCCTAAGGCTGTCTAGAGTTTAGCATTTGGAAGAACGACTCTTCCCTCTGTTCCAGAAGCAAGAAACATGCTTGTCCTCACATAAATATACATTAGTGGAACTAATACTTTAGATATCTAACTGGCAGTAAGTAGAATCTGATGAATCTCAGTAAGAATTTCACAACAAAACAGAATAACTTTTTGTGAAGGCAGCATTTAAATTCATAGGTGAGAGGAGAGGAGCCATCCACCTCAACTCTTTTTCTGATGACCTCAGTAAGGAAACACACCCAGGACAAGTCCTCCCTTTCCTCCATCAACAACGGATGCCCATCTAACTTTCAAGTGTCAACAGAAGGGAAATTTAATTCTAATTCATGTGTTAGATAGTCTTGTATTTTGCATGCCTGAAAATGTGTTTACTGTTTTGCCCAAAGAGAGTGCCATAATTACAATATGAAGGCTTGCAAAGACATGGTGTACACCACACTCCAGATTAAAATTTTGTCAGAAAACTGGATTGATGTCCTTCTTGACAGGAAAGAAGGTATTTCACATACCATGACAACAGTCAAATAGGTCATATATTACATTAAGGCATCATGTACCTTTGGTCTAAGCAAAAAAACCTTGGATAATACTTTATGGATCCTCAATTACTCTTAGCTGATAAGGACATGAAAAGTCATAGCCATGTAGATGCTACTCTTAATGACCTTCATTTCTGAGTGTGTTTGTGTTCAGAACAACATTCATTGATTCATGAAGCAAAAATGACGACAAAAATATGAATGGTGTCACTAATCTGAATCCACATCATCCTTACTGGAAAGTTTAGAGAGTATTCTTGAAACTACTCTCTGCTATTACGATTTGGTTAGCTGTGGATCTAAATTGATGGTGTTCATTTCCCTTAGGATATTCCTGCAGGATAGGAAACAGATAATAATTCTCCCAACTGGAATTTAAACCAAATAAAAGTAAATTCCCGCTGATTCTGAAAGCTATAAATACTCAAGTGTGTTAAAAATTCGACAAGATGCATTAAGCCCCTAGTTACATCAACCTGTATGTCAGCCTGGATTGCAAGACAGTAAATGTGGAACATGGCAAACAGAAATTTCAGAAATGAGTTGAAAAAGCCAGAAAACAAAGCCAGCTATTCTGAAAAGTAGTATAAAAACACCCTTTAGAAAACCTTCAAAGTCTTATTTAATAAAAACATAAGATTATTCTCCATATATTTTTTTATATACTCTGTTCTAGTCACCTCAGGATGTTATGAAAATATATGCACCTGCATATAAGAAAAGAAATCTTTTTCCTTTAGAGAATCACTCACTCATAATAATTATAAAATATCAATGTTTTAGTAAAAGACTTATTTTACCTACATGCCAGACACAGAAATGCATAGCAGTGGGTTTTTTCAGAACGCAATTTCTATTAAATCTGGATTTTCTTTTAGCCTTTTGTTTCTATCTGATTTCATTTGCTATACTGTAGGCTTTTTACCCTGTGGCATATTTTTCATTCTTACTTTTTGTTTTGTGTATAAGAAAGGATTTTTATTCAAAATGCAAAGCTTAATTTAATTTAGGGATTTTTCTTTTTTACTTTGTAAAAGCCTTTTGATCCGTGAAGTGGAAGAACAATGAAAATGTGTTTTTCAGATTCTATAAAAGACTGGAACTATATGCCTTTCACATGGCATAAATTTCAGAAGACTCTTTAAAGTGCTTTGGACATCAGAACACAAGGTTGGATAATTGCTAAGGAAAACACACACAGATGGTTCTTGGTGTTCATTTTATCTTGCTACTGAGATAAAACCTGTTAAAAATAATCACTATTATAGGAAAAGTTTTTTTGTAATTGTAAGAATCTGATTGTACTGTATAAAACGGACTGTTGTCCATGATCCTGATTTTGCACAGATCTCCTTGTAGGACCATAAATTAGCCTTTTTCCTTTTTTGCAATGACTTGAAGGTCATCTTAATTTTTAAATTAGCAACAAATGTTATCCTTCACATCCTTGAAAACCTGCTGAGTTAGCCACTGACAATACATAAGTCCACCAATATATAAGGCAGATTGAAATTAAACCAATACTAAAAATACTTTTGCACTGTCACTAGAAAAAAACAAATTACACAGATATTATTCAAGAAATCAACTTAGGTAAACACCACAAATACACTGAATTTACAAAATGGTGAAAAGCAGAAATGAAAAGCATCTCTGATCCAAAAACATTTACAAATCAATAAAACTATCACCATTTACTGCAATGCCTTCCTTCAGTAAATCTCAACATAAGTAAATTTAATAACTCAGTTCTGTAGAAAATATATTTTTGTTTCTGCCTTTTCTTAGAGATTGGAACTGTAATTCAGCAAAACAATGAAGCATGTCCATAAAATCTATTCATTTCCCTAGAACTTCAAAACCAAAATGCTTTATAGGACAGAAATTGTATTAAACATAAGAATAATACAATTTCAAATACATTGTTGTACTAAACTCTAGAAAAGCACAGATGCTATGTAGCCCTGGGAATTTTGGTACTACCTACCATAGTGACACTGTAGTGACTCTGTTGACAATGAAGGTGATGGCAACTTCCATTAATACCCATTTTCCCTATTTGCACCTGGTCTAACTTGCTGGTGGGTTAGTTTCTCAACCCAATGATATTCAGCCTTGTTAGAGGAAAAAATAAAGAGTTCAGCTGGCAAAACTGATGAGAACTCAGTTAGGGGAATTACGTAAGTAATAATTAGTACGGAAGTACTAAATACAAAAGAATTAAGGGTAGTGAAGAGTATGGGGAAGACACATATAACAAGAAAAGGTTAAATTTAAGACTGTTTATGACCTGCTGTCACTTTTGCTAACAGAATGCATTTGCACATGTGGCTGTTTGGGAGCCGGGGCGGGGGGCAGCTCTGCATTACTTGAATGAACCATTTCTCTACATTTTCCGTAAAAGCAAATAGCTCTCTGTCAGGATACTCTGCAATTTCACTTGCGTGTTTAGCAGTTTCTCAGTTCTGGGAATCAAGCCTTTCTGGTGCAAGCATGTGGTTAAAACCAGAACCTCTGTCTACAGCCCGCTGAATGGCTTGGAAAACTTAAGGATGAGCTAGCTCTCTAAGCGTATCTTGCAAGCTGTTAGTCAAAATACTTTCAACAAACAAAAAGCAAAGCAATGCCCTGGTCAAAGAAGCTCAATTCAAGATTCACAAGCTGTGCCGTCAGAGTGTACAAGATGCTCCCAGGCACCTTGCCTGGTACCCGCACCAAGGGGGCCGTTTCACTTGGGGTGCAAGTGTGTCTGTGGAAAACAGTCACACATCCACCTCTGGAGGGTTAATGGAAATCACAAGCTCCACTGAGAAACTGGCAGTACTTGTAACTCACGTGAGTCTCTCACACAAGCTATGCCAAGGGATCCAGTTTCTGCCATATTCTGCATCTGCCAAATCCCATGAAGAAAACAGTGAGATTTTCATGGAATTTGCGAACTTTACAAACACCCATGACAGTAAAGGAAATCTGACAGTAACAGAGCTACTGTACCTTAAAAGTTTCTTCAACAAGTGCATTTAAAGGTAAGAAGATGTTTCTCCGAGATGCCAGTTTTAAATGCTCAGCTTAATGTGTTAAGGAAAAAGCCGGTTCCCTTCTCATGCTTTATAAAACCCTGGAGCCAAATTACACCTTAGTGCCACTTGTTCTACCCCCATGCCCTCAGACTATAGTCCCAACGAAACTCTATTAATCACCAACAGAATCAAATTACAAATTAAGAGCCAGTGATTCAAACAAATCTCAGATTACTTAAATACAATAAAAATAGAAAATGCCTATTCACATTTCCACAAACAATCCCAACATACTTGTTATAAACCAAAAATATGTCATTGCCTTTTTGCTTTACTACTCAAGCCAGCTCGGGGATGACTAAGGCTATAACCTTTGCAGACAAGCCAGTGTAATATTGATTTTGGCCTTTTGCCTCCGTTCCAGCTTATTCGGAAAGTGTCCTATTGATTTTGAAGGAATTATTTGTGGACCACCAGGCTTGAGAATAAAAACAAAGTGAATGTCCTGACTGCTTAGTGGAGCTCCATGTTAGGCTGCACGTGTATCTATCTTGCACACACATTCAAAACTGACAATCAGGTCCATATATTATGTATTACAGCAAATACTGTTGCAAGAGTGTGAGCAGAAAACAGGCAGAAAACATAATCTACAAATGTAAAACATGGTTTGACCATCTCTACACATCTAGAGAGCCAACTATCACCACGTGTAGCAACTTTTACAGAAGACTGCTTTATACACAACCTGTAGTCAAAAACACTCTTATGACATGTAACAATCCAATCTGACACACACAAATTAAAAATTTGATATAAAAAATAATCCAGTTTGGAAGGGAAAGGCTGTGTTGGTTTGTTTGTTTTTAATGAAATCTATTTGTTTACATTTTTAATCTACAAACATACCTACTGGTATGTTTGGACCACTGTGTCCATTTTCTAACTTTTGTCCTTGTCCCCAGACCAGAACCAATCAACTCATACTTCTGAAGCTCACAAACACTTCTTCAAAGAGGTGCTGACAGCACGCTGGTTGTGCTGATTCGCTCTCTCCAACGGATAGGTTCAACACATCTTCTGTCCACTCGTTTGTCATTGACCTGACTACCGTGTTCGGTCAATAAATCTTTATTAGAATAACTTGTTTTGCTTGACTGTCATCTCTCCCGCTAGAATGGAAGTGTTCTGCAAATGAGTGATCTCTCAATCCAAGGAGTATTTCTTTTCACAAATATGTACGTTATCATCATCATCTTCATCACCTCCCACTGAAATTCACTGCAAGCAAACACTGCCTAATACAGTGTATTTCCTTTAACTAAAAAGAAAAAGCCTGAAGAAAAAATATGTCTCACACGGGAAATGTTCCCCCAGGAGATATTATTTAATTAGCCAAATTCTGAGACCACCACTCGGGTTTTACTCACAGAAGAACACATCCAATCCTATTTTCCTCTCAGGTGGGATGTAAGGTTTTCAGAAAGGCAGAGGATGTGATGGAAAGGAGAGTTGTGGGTTGGGCTAGAATTAAGCACTGAAAGAGGACAGCCTCAGTAGTCTAGTCAAATCTTTATCCCTCTTCTCCCTAAACTGAAAGCAGCCACTGACCTAGGCTATTAGGAATTGGGTAAGACTCGTCAAAAAAAAGACGTAATGGTTGCTGCAAAAGGAAATGGGAGTCTCCCAAAAGTTTAGTCCCTGGAAAGGTTATTAGGCCATAGCACACAGTGGTATGCAAAGATAGGGGAGGAAGCTAGCTGATTCAGCTTTTACTGCACAATACACAAATTTAGTCCATGCAATCACTCTGTCATTTTTGGAGAGAACATTACAGTGCACAGGGAGCACTTGTCTGCAATTACCACAGAGTAAGCCACTGTCACATAGAAGCTGTGGCATATGATTTAAAAATTTATTTTAAACACACTGGGTAAATACAACTGAGAAACAACAGATAAAATCAAGCTGGGGGTTGGCAGATGGACAGATGCTGCAATAGGACTAACTCTGTTCTCAGATGCTTACAGATGAAATTCCTTTGTAAGGAGAATAATCAATCCTAATAGAGAAAGCATAGTACTTTGGAAGAAAAAGTTTAGTTCTGCAGTTTTACAAAAAGCTAGTGCTTAGGTAGAACAGTTGCTTCCGACATGTTTGTGTCCATGAAAATGAACAGATTACTAAATCTGGAAGTTTGCCTAATATCTCATACTTTGAGAATAATCTCTGCCTTTCAGTCACAATATTTTATTTGGTCATCAGTAACCATTAAATCCCTGACTGTGTGCCTTACGAAAATACTGGCCTGTCTTGTAATCATTGTTCCTTCTCCATTATCCAGTTACATATAACAGACATTATTAGAGTATGGCAATTTGCATGTATTTTTCTTGAATGAATAACTTGCCATATCAACAAAACTATTATTAAAAAAAAGGACGTCTTTATTTTATCTCATTGTACCTTTCTGTTACTAAAACTAATCAAGTTGGGGATCATGCAGAAAATACAGCTAAAGGCAAAATATGAAAATCACCTACGTAGGGCAAGCAACAATAAAACTCAGTGCCAGAGAGCCAAAATCCTATCA
>NW_008823919.1:462355-480043 GCF_000699105.1 Pygoscelis adeliae | reverse complement strand
TCCTATCACGTACTGTCTTTCCAACACTATCCGCCGCTCTTCAACTCAATTTGATCTGTGCTGTAGCTTTCAGACACACAGATGAGGAAATCATGCACAGCTAGCAACAACCAGCAGCACTCAAACTCAGAAGGGCAATCTGGTGAAACCAACATGTTTCTTAAGTTTGTCCACATAGAAAGGGATAAACTCCAAAACAAATGTCCCTGTAGCACATGCACAAAAATATCCTCTTCCTCAGCCTACCCCCCCTTCTCCTAGGACTACACTAGCAATCCAACACAAATTTCAGCAGTTCCAGTTAGCATTAACATCATGCAGAAGCTTTTAGAGGCTCACCAACCTCTCCAGAGATCACACTGTTCAAAGATACACGAACAAAGGCTCTTTCAGCTTTGGCCTGTTGTGTACACACACCAGAAAGTATTTTTGCTATTGAGGCTGCTGTGACAAGCAATCAAAGGCAACCAACTGAGGAAGAAGCAGACGAAAAGAGCTGCACATGTATTCAAAATGAATTATACCAGACAGGTAAGGGAAATGGACTCTAGAAAACCCTGTGAGAGGAAGGATTATTTCCAAAGACAGATTTAGAGGTTCCTGTCTCATCTAAAGTGCTCTTTCAGCGAGTTTCGAACTTGGAAATCTCAATAAATAACAGTATCTCCCCATTCTACGTTGTCTAGCAATACACATTTCTTCTGCATGTTTGATTAGTTACAGAAGAGCCCGACACATAAGGGTTCCAGAAAGAAAGATAACATTTTTTGACAATTTCTTTTGACGATTCAGCACACCAGGTTAAGATCAGTATTACAGCAACATTGCATTGCTAACTCAGTTTTGTCTTATGCAGAACTTGGTGTTTCTTTAGAGCTGTTTATGAAAAGAATCACATATAAGTATATGCAAAAGACTATACAACAAATATAATAATTTTTAAATGGTTAAGTTCTTCCTCATGTAATTTATTATTATTTTTATTCTCTCTCTCTCTTTCACATTTCACAAAATATGCTGCCTGAACAACAGATCAGGTCCAGAAGAAGAGTCACTGTAGCCCCTTGTTTGCAAAAAAAGAACATTTCCCTATTTCTGTTAAGCGGAAAAAAATGAGGGTGAAAACACAACCACATTATTTTCGTGCTGCTGATGATCTACGTTTTTCACAGTTGTTATTTTTATAGGAATCCCATACTAAGTAAACTAGCAGGATAATACCTTTGCAAGACATCAAGCTCTGGTTTCTGAATTATAATTTTATATGGTCTGTGAAATTTAAATTATAAACATATTTTTTCATTGTTGACTAAAATATGTTCCTTTCAAGTGGACAGTCACTAGCAGTGACCCACTTTGGGCTTGATTGTAACGAAGTATATGGTTGTAATGTTAGCCTAAACATTACATTTTCAAAGTCCTTACAAAGGGGAACAGAAAGATGGAACAAATAACAAATTACGATGAATAAAAAAAATCAAGAACTATTCTGAGAAACTCTATTTCAGGCAAAGGGAAGAAAAAATAACAATTCACTGCCTGCACAAATGACTACCTTTGACAGAGGAAGGGATAGTGCACAAACACGCCAACCCTGCCACTGCGGCGTTTCTGCCCTCTGTCCAGACCTTATTGCCTTATTGGAGCCTGCAGTGCTCAAAGAGTCTAGAAAACAGCAGTGACTAAAAAGGTCACGAACTGATATTATTTTACTACTTCACTTTGTGGTTTTGACATTTTGCTATGTTCTTGCATCAAGCGTGTGATGGCCTTGATCTTCACAATTTCTTTATTAAGGGTGACCACCTGCTCGCTAGGTTGCATGTGACTGCACCCGCACGCCAAGCAGGAAAGGTGCCAACCTGCCCCTGTCTCCTGCTGCGTGTGTCCTCGATGCTCCTCCCTTGCTCCCCTCGTCTCCTGCACGCACTCTCGTGGCAAAGGGGAAGGAGAAGAAAGTTGGAGAAACGTGACTAGTAAGTGGGAGTAAAATGGAAAGAGACTGAGCAGACAGGGAGCAACTAATAATGCAAGAGGGGAACACAGTGAGGGGAAAAAGGACGTTAGTGGCAGAATGAAAAAGGAGGATAGGGTTGTGAGGAAGTCTTTGCTCATAGCTTTTAAGCATGACCTGGCACCATCATTCTTTACCCATATGGAAAATAAAAAATTAGAGATTTTCTTATATTTAAAATATAATTTTATCTACTTTACTCTAGATACTAAGTTTCTCTATTATACGGCATGTTTCTGAGCACAAAATAGCTCATGACATTTAGTGCTGCTACAGGGTAACGTTGTTTGCAAGTAAATGATGAAAAATCAGGTCACGCAGAGTAACCTGATAACTCAGAAAAACCCCCTGACCAGAAAGCAGGAGCCCAAGCACAGGATCAGTGATAATCTGCCCAAAAGAGAGGACAACACCGTGGAAAGAGCATGAGACAGGCAGAAGCAGGTGAAAACTCACCACTGGAGCAGTTGGGTCCTCCCCAGCCAGGCTCACACTGACAGGTGTTCGGAGCAATACAACGACCGTGGACACATTTATCAGCACAATGAGCTGTCAGAGAATGAAATAAAAAGAAGAATTAAAGAAGAACTCCTCGCACTAAGAAAAATATTCTAAACTTAATCCTAATCCAGAGAAATTACGACAGGAATCTGATCGGTATACCAATGAATACAAGGTGAAGGATGGGAAGAAGACAAAGTTGGTGTTTACAAGAAGTTTAATGGGACTACATGTGAATCATTTTGGTTCTGAATGGACTGAAAATGCTCTACAGTAATTAGGAAAAATACTTGCAAAACGTCCTGTTTTTTTCCTAATTACACATGATGAAGCACGTTGGTCATCTTTATATTTTGTGTGGCCAAGAAAAAGGAAAGCCACACAGAGATCAATCATATATAGTATTAAAATCTTTGGTTATCTGGGATTCCAGCCATTAATTGCATATTTTTACAGCCTTTAATTTTCATTCTCAACTTTTATTTCTAATAAGCTACTTTTCAGATGTGCATTAAAATGATCTTCATTAGAAATCAACAGGGAGAATATGAATTTTTAAATGTTAGATGATACAAGATATTAATGCAAAGCTATTTCATTGTTCTCTATTTATTATAAAAAGAATTACTCTAAATAATATATCACAATTTTCCATTAGCCTTATAACTAGACATGAATTACTTGTATCTTTGAAGATTCTTGCCTAATAAGTGCTGCTGTGGGCACTGAAGCTCTCCCTAAATCAAATGTGTGAAAAATCTTACCAGTAAACCATAAGACAACAGAGGGTAGCTGTACACACACACGTCTCTGCATGTGCAAATGTCTGAATAACTTAGTGAATACCAACATACTCAACCCAAATTCCTGAGCTAAATACAACAAAGGCTAAATACAATAAAGCAACATTCCATCACATACTCTGTGAGACAGACGGGAAAAAATACAAAAGTCAAAATGTTGTAAGAAACTGGACCCAGCGAGAGGTACAGAAGATGCTCTTTGACCATCTCCTTGCAATGCCCCTCCTGCCATGCTGAGCACATAGGTCCTTCCTACAATCCCTATGTAACAGCACACGCTATGAAGCTGTGCAAATAATCACCAGTTACTTCCAGTAATAAAATAGAGTTGTCTTAGAACAAATGTACAACAGGTGAAGCTTTGGCTCAGAGTGTTTACAACGCAGAGCCATCTCGCAAATTACAGCTGTATTCTTTTCTTAGCCACAATAGCATAAATCAACAGGAGCTTCTCTTCAGCCACTGAAGTGGTGTTTCAGTTTTCCAGTAGTAGACCGTAAAGCAAACACAACCCTTCAAAACAGGCTACTACTACTACTAAGTCTCTACAGAAGTTATCTATAGGTAACAGTGTCAGGGGTTTTGACAGCCAAAACTCTGCTGACTCTAACGATGAAGAAATACAGGATAAGGACCACTGAAGGAAGTTGTATAATATAAACATTGTTGCTTCCAAATAAACTCAGTTAAGACCAATTAAGATTTTATATATATATATATATATATATATATGGCATACAAATACACAAATTTCTTTCTCAAAGAAGGGGTACCTCTAATTCTTTTCTTTGAAGAAGCTAAACTAAAGCCAAGAATGCTTCAAAAGATGTTCAGGATATACAAAAGAATTAAAGATATCCAGTATTTCCTTTTTTTTTTTTTTACGTTTCTTAATGCCCCAAAATATATCTGATCAAATAATGACTTCTTTCTACATTCTGGATATACATAAAAACCTGTTCTGTAACAAAAAGAAATTATTCTGTAGACACCTTATGGGCTAACTGATTCTTGGCAACTGAATCCTAGTTGACATCCCTAAGAGACAGCATCTGTAAAAAAATCATTGCACTGAACATGGGAATAAGAGAACCAAAATTTACTACAGAATCTACAAAAAAGTGTAAGGTGAGGACAACATGAAAAGCACTAGAACAAGCTGAAAAGACATGAATGACATGAGGGACAGAGAAACTATTTTCTCTTGGTTTTCTATGGAACTGTTGGACATGATATAATAAAATACTTATGTGCAAGAGCAGGTGAAAAACTTACCATGAAGTCTTTTTGATACTGACCAGTGTAAAAAATTCACTGGCAGCAGTAAATTGTGTAAGTCATATCTTCTTCTTTTGTAAGGGAAAAATCAATTATCACATGAAAAGCAATCTGAGCTTACTCTTGCATATTTCCTTTTACATCTTATTTCCCCTTTTCTTCTGTGTCTAATTGTTTCCTTCAAAATCTTCTCTAAAATCTTGCCTTGTCCAACTCACAGGTCTATTTCAGCGGATCATATCCTTTCGTTTTCTTAAAAAACAAAAGGTAGTTTTGCTCTTTCTGATCATACAGTACCAGCCAGTTTGAAGTATCTACAAAATATCTGCTACTGCGTGTGCAATTCCCTGTAGCAGCCCTTCCCGCACCATGGGAGGAGCTGCCCTGTCCCCTGGAGACAAGTCCACCAGGCTGCTTGACCTCCGTTCCCACCTCAGTTGTAGGCACTGGTGCTTCTGTAACCAGCTGAATGAACGTGTCCTGCTGAGGAAGCTCAGCAAAGCGAATCAATGTGAAAAGACATGTACAACCCACTCAGGCCATCGACACTATTGTTACAGCAAGCTGAGAGCAATGTGAGGCAAGGGGTTGGCCAACATGTTTGCAGACATGCCTGAGCACCACAGCTTCGGGAGGAGAGCTCATACCAGGGGGATTAAGCCAGTCATGTTAGAGGCACAGAACGTATAATACAATTTTAGGTCAAGTTGCCACTTTCAAACACGGATCACGTGTCTCACACTGGTATCAATGAAGAGAGGGAGACGGTGCTCCAGCTCAAGAGAAGATTGCAATTCAAACGCCTACTTATATGCTGATGGGCTCCAGCATACCCCCTGCGGTGCAAAGGCAGATTGCTCCTCCATTGCTATACCTACTTAAAGTATTACAGCTGAGTGGAGTTAACTCCTGTGCCTCATACGACTTCCACTTCTGAACTAGAGCATATATGAAGAGTGGAACATTGTAAGACTTGAAATTTCTGAATGGCATTTTATGAATCTGCTCTCTGTGATTAAGAAAGTGACATTAAGTTATTTCATTATAAGTCACCATAGACGACATTTAGACAGCTGTGCATTGCATTATCTGATGTTAAAAAAAGATACAGAAGAATTTCCAGTAATAAAATTTGAAAAAAGATATTTTTATCTTTAATGAAAGTTTATGCATGCATTTTAGGATCTGTTGCTTTTTCATTTTGAAAAGCCAGACATAAATCAAATAACATAAACGAAGCTTGAAATATTTTGGCTGTAATTATGCACGTGAGTAAATGACCAGGAGAACAAACTACGGTTCCGCAATTAGACTTACACCATTTAAACAGATTAATCGCATCATCAAATGAGCAGATACCTGAAATCATACCTGATTTCATGAGATTTCATACCTGAAATCTGTTAAATAAAATTCTTATCAACTTTACAGAGCATTCATATTAGGAATACTGGAGTAATATCTGTACTGGGCCTGCTTTTGGAATGTAAGTAGATCTCCGTATTATTTCTTTCAGATAAATGACTTCCAACAAAAGAAGTCATACTACATGCCTGACTGTGCTTTGTGTTTAGCATTTCTGCTAATACCACTCTATCCTGATTTGGATACCTAGTCTTTGAAAAGAGCAAATTGAAGAAATATATCCATTTTCAAAAAAAAAAAAAGAAGCTTCTTTAGCTGTTAAAGTTGTCAACTTTTGTGAATTAAATTTGCATACACAAACCATTTTAGACTGGAAACAGACAAAAACCTGTTCTACATATTCCACAAGGTTTAACTTCAACTTCCTCAAAATTAATTAAAATAAGGTCCCTCAGCACTTATCGTGCAAAATAAAATTCAAATATCTTTTAAACTAGATTATAAATGTGTTTTTCAAATAAATTCTTCACTTCCATACTGTATGCTAGAACATATCCTTTGGTTAATCCTTTTTTCCTATGCTTGATGACTAGTTGCTGTTAAAGTGAGTGATATCCAGTTATGCATTAAGATGGATGGTTTATTTTCTATGTCATGTCTAGAGGAAATTCAACAGGCATTCTCTAATGTTCTTAGAAATGTGCTACACTGTCAGAAACTGTATGTGAAGTTAATGTTCAAGCTACCAAAATGCTACTACGATCAATCTACCTTCCGCATGTGTGTTAATCTACAAGAAAGCCATCAGAAGACATCTTAAAGTCTTTTAATTCTTTCATTTCAGAAATATGCTAAAAATTGAATGGACTTTGTAAATGTAAAAAAAAAAAAAAAAAATTGCACTTTTTGTAAAAACTGCTCAGTCTGTAGCTCAGCCTAGCATCCATATGCCAAATCTCCTAGGGATTGCCACTGATATTAGGAGATAAGTGACAGTAAATTATTTGGAATCAGTAAGAGACTAGGTCAATCACTCAACCCAGTATGGACTTTCTAAGACCAGGAGTAAGTTCCTTTATAGAATTTAACAGAATGATTCTACCTTTGTATCCTCATATAAACTGCATTCAGACCACCTCAGAAAGTCCATCAGATCTAAACATTAATTACATGCACTGTAATTTTTAAGAGCAAAAATACATAATCACTTGAGCTCCAGTTAGCCTACTCTTCTGCAGAGATACTGGCAATAGCGAAGGCAGAAGTCAGAAATTTGCAGATAATTCATATCCTTTATAAACATGAGTTACATGAGGATAGCACAAACCAGGGTAACACTGGAAGTACTAACAGATATCTTCATGCTTATATAACAGTACTGACCCCATATAATGTCGGAATTAAAATATAATTTTTTTACCCATCTAAAGACAAACCCAAATGGCACAACTAATAAAACACAAGATAATTTTTCTATTCAGCATGACTGAATACTGCTTGCCATAATAAACTCAATCTGCAAGAGAATATATCTATACTGGCCAAAAGTGACACAAAAAAAAAGTGTTTATTATAATATTTATTAACATAATTTAAAACTTCCCCAAGAGGATCACTGAAAAGCTTCCAAGGGCTGCAGATGGAGGCTGACTTCTGATGCCACTTTGTTGCTTACTAATAGTGATGTAAATGCAGCATTATTTCAGCAAACTCAGAAACATTGAAAAGACAGGTATCTAAGTTGCTTAACAGACTTTTTTTTTAAACTTATGACGACTGTAGTGGGGTGGTCTTTTCCATAAAACTCTTAATATTTATCTGCTTCTAGTGTGACTGTCGTCTTCTTATCAATGGCATTAGTCAAAAGAAGAGGATGCTAAAATTCTGTATCAGAGTTTGGACTGTTTACAGTACAACAGTTATTTTTAATTTAGAGAAGAACAAGCAAAACAAAAATTTCCATATGTGTGAAAGGCCTGTTTGTATATTTTCCATATATATATTTTTTTTATATATATATATATATACACACTGAATCCAAAGACAAAACACAAAAGGAATTTTCATCAAAAAGTGAAAACATAACACAAGTTTCACCTACTGGAAGTTTTCAAGAACAAGTATGGAAGTTACAGTCACAATTCCACAGAAATCTTGTATCCTAAGATGAATTCAAATTAATCTGTTCAGACTGGACTCCAAAAGACTCAAAATAACCCACTTAAATTTCAGCCAGTGCTTTTCTCTGGCTGTTGGTCATTCTTTTCCTTTGCGAATACAACATTTACAGACTTAGCAACATGAGGCTGGCACATTCTTGCAATTCTTTATGCAGTGACAAACAATTCTCTTCCCGCTATAGGCAGTGAAGTGGCACTACCACTAATAAGTACTACCTCTAGGGGAACAGTGACCAGTGAGTATTCAGCACTGTAGATTCCTAATTATTATTGTAAAAAGGAAGTCACAAGATTTCATTTCACCACTGTATGCACTGAAGTGTTGAGTCATACCAAAATCCTCTACCAGTAGAATTTTCTAATTGAGCTTTCTAAATTGAGAAGTCAAATAAAGGAACAACCAAACAACAAAACGTCAACAGCACCACAAATATTTTAGCCTTTTAGAAGCATCCTACATCCTCCACTAAGTAAAAAATAATTCACACTGCACGGAAAATAAAACTACCCTAATGGAAATGCTGTGCGCGTTGTGGAGCAGCAACAGCATAAAAGAAGATATCCGCAACACTTCAACTGGCTTTGATTCTCTTCTATCTTCACATATAGATGATAGAATATAGAAGAATATCTTCACATATAGAAGATTCTCTTCTATCTTCACATATAAAAAAGGGGGGAGGTGCCTATGTGTTTTTCAGTGTGGTCACCATTTTCTTGCAGAAAAAGATGTTGTGTTGGCTTTCTGCCAGTGATATTTCTCCTACGATGACATAGAAAAGTCCTCCGCATATCACCATCTCTTACCATTTGATCTCAGCTGACAGCATCATACTTGCTTTTCAAGTTAAACTGGATGACTCATATTACCACAGTGTATGCAGGCATCATCTACTCTAGTATGTACAAGTTCACTGTGAAGAAAACTGGTTGAAACAATGGAAAGCATGAAATATTTGCCACCTTCTATTAACTACTGAGCTCCTTCTTTGCCCTGAATCCTCAGCTCCAGCTGAAGATCATGAGGACTGAATGTCTCTCAATGCCTTCCAGGGTCAACCATTACAGAATCAAATAAATGCAAAGTTAGCTCCACCGACGGATCTTTATTTTTACATAGTCTGAGATCTGAGGCATTCCAAAACTGCTTTGAAAGTCAGAGCACATATGTCCTGAATATCAGCATTTGGCATCTTTTTCTGTAATAGCAGTAAAAAGTTAGTGCCTCCAATGTAACCTGAATTTACTAGGTTCTGAGTATTACTATGTTAATATAGAATGAATTTGCTACATATACTATAGCTATGTAAAAGCTGTAGTCACATAAAAGACTCATCATCACACTTCTCATGTGGTCAAACTGTTATATACCTCAAAAAGTATACTACTTAATAAAAAATTAAATATGATCATTCATATATGCTGTATAATAACCAAATGTAGTTAGAAATTGGTTCTTATAAGTCTAATACATACATGTTAAAAACAAAAAGGTTAAAAAAACTGCCAATCTGATCTCAGATAGATCCATTTTTTAAAAAAAGTTGTTTTTTAAAAATATAATTTTGACCTTGCTTTTTCATGTGCAGAAAACACTTTAAATCAAAGATCTTACTGCTGCATTTTCAAATTCCAGGAAGTGCTGTAAAACAAAAATATAAATGAGGATAGCGTGATGTGTTATGACATTCACAGGGTATAATTTTCCAGGGATACAAATAAATCCTGTCGGTCACTTCCAGTATGCACCTCACAACAAGCAGAAAGGCACAAATTAAGAAACTATTTTGCATTTGTATAGAATAAATAAATTCAACGTACGTACTGATATTGATTTGCAGGCTCTTGTTTACTGGTAAAGACCAAAGACATCCACCGCACTGCCTTCTCCTAAACTGCATTGCAAAATCCAGGGGCAATGACAAATCTCGTTACCCGTTATTTCACAGAAACCTTTTCCTGAACAAGCTTCTCCGTACCTTGAGTGCTATGCTTCACCACTGTCTTTATAGCCATAAGGCAGACAATAAAGCAATGAACGTATCTCCATTTTTCTCATTCTCAGCTCAGAAAAAAACACCAGGTAAAGCAGTGTGCCTTAGAGAGTTAGGCTGAAAATGTGCTGTTACAGAGCCAGCCTTTCGCACGTGCCTCGGTCCAGGTCCCGCTCTGGGGCGGTGGGAGTGTGCTGGCGGGCTCCCTGCACAGACCAGCCGAGTCAAGGTTTGACTCAGGGACATGACACAGAGCTTCAGACGAGACAAGCCAAAGCAGCCGCCAAAACAGCTCACACGCTGTGGCTTTCCCAATAAGCTGGGCTTTTCACTTTTTTCTCTTGGCGAGGCTTGCCATTTGGTTGCCTGTTCAGAAACTGGGCGGCAAGCCCAAGGGCAGCCCTTGCAGTCCAGAGGCTCCAGCCCCTCGCCAGTCTGCTCTTACAGGGCCCCACATTTCCAAAAAAAATTCAACTATACCGACTCAGTCCCTCTGACATTGTTCATTAAGGTTCTGCAGGTTTCTTAAATCTCATTATTAGAAGAGCAGAAGCAAAACCAAGGAATGGATATAGCTGTTTTCCACTATAATGCATGCCCTTTCTGTCTCCTAAAATTAATAAAAATGTACGCAAAGGTCAACATCACAAATGACATTACAAACAAAAGATTGCCCCTGATGAGTCCAGTTTTTCAAGGAGATTAAAAGATGAAGAGATTTGGTTCCCTGACTTCTGCAAAACTTACTGTTGCAGTCCGTGCTGCACACGTGCATTCACAGGGACAAATAATTTGAAACACTATTGAATTAATTTCATTTTTAGCCCTACACATTTGCCCATCTCCAGTGATGTGCTATCCTTCACAATTGCTTACCTATCACAAGTTCCCTGCTGTCAGTTCTGCCAACACGAGCATCTCGCTGCCCAACCCGCTGTATGACTTTGCATAACCCTATGTTAAACTACTAATCATATACTTCCAGGGCTCTGGATTAACACCTCCTCTATTTTCATTCTGTCTTTCTATTATGCTCTTGAATGAATACCATTTTAAGAATCAGACCTTCCTAGGTCTGCACAAAGCCATACAAGAGAGAGAAAGAGAGCTGAGCAAAGGCCACCGCTGGGCTCTGGACACAGCTCTTGCCTCTTTAGACTTAGGAAGATGTGGAGACAGGGGCATGTGCCACACAAAAAGGTGGTGTAACAACACAGTTGTTACAGATGTCTGTATCTGCAAGAGAAGCTAAGCATAGGCATCAGCCAGGGCCCACGCTAAGGAGAAAAACCTTGAATTTCCCTTCTGGTTTTGAACCTCGTATTTATTTACTGTGTTGGAGAATGGACTGACACTTGTGCTGTGCATTTTCCGTATGATCATTAGTTAGAATCACATCAAGGCTGGTTACTTAGACATCCGAGATCCAATTATCCTGTCATTTGCATATGCACAACACCAATTGACTTCAACGAGAGCTGCATGTGCACCACTGATGAATAACTGAGCCCGCATAACTCGGCTTCCACAAGTCACCCATCAAAATGGAGTCAAACCAGCATTGTGATAAACATATGGAATTTCAAAGCAAAAAGAAGCTAAACTTACGGACACACATTTCCCTGCTTTCATAAAATCCAGGGCAGCACTGGGATTTACGCCTGTACATCGTTTTTTCACCATGTCTGTAAGCAGTACGGTAACTGATCCTGAAGAAAAGAATGAATGGTTGTTACATAAAATTCATGGTTCAGAAACAAAACAATATATATTCTTGCACATTTTAAAAAAATTCAGGTGTCAGCAAGAGGAGAGAAAAAAAGCTCAAAGAGACCTTGATTTATCTGTTGCTGAGTTCAAGAGTCCCCAACAAGCCTTATGTCCATGGGTGGCCAGACAGCAGGAAAAAAAGTTAAGGATTTTGGCTACTTAACTAATATGCAAACCAGAGCATCACTGCCTTTGCCATTAGCATCCCCCATCGAGGCTAAAGGCTGGCAATACAAATCAGTTTGCTTGATCATTACAGCTCTATCGGTTTCCAAGGGAAAGACTTCTGGGGATCATCCTCCCAAGGATGAGTCAGAGAGCTAGGGGCAGAAATGTCATGAGAAGAGAAGTTCTGGTTAAGGCTGGGGAGGGATGGGATGGCATTTTTCCATCTGGTTAAGGATGGGAGGGCTCAAGGGAGAGCTCGGACCTCCTGGGCACCAGCAGCACTGCACACCTCTCACCAGGGCGGCTGCATTTTGCAGAACACAGCCCTGCAGGGCAGCGGTGACCAGCACACAGAGAAATCAGCACATAAACCCATCAAAAACTGCAGAAAATACAGCTTCCTTCTGACACGAGCAAGTAGTATTTATCAGAAGCAGGCTCTCCCACCGCTCTCTCCTCTCTGCTCCCCACCGTGTCGTAAATCTCCCCCCACCCTGCCTCTCCTGGCTTCTGACCACATACTCCACCAAGCAGTAAACACATTCCCACAACACCTGAGACAAAGAACAGCTTGTATATAAATGGTGTCATAGGTAAACAAAGTGTAATCTCTCTTTGAACTCAGTATCTGCTTTTCACGTTATCTGTACTGATCTGTCTCCTCCAGCTGCTGTGCCCCAGGGAGCCCCTCCCACTGCTGATGGTTCATACTTACGGGCATATTCCTCTAAGGAAAATGCTTTTTACAGCTGTCACCAGTTTTTAATCATTCACCCTTGCTTACTTTCTGCAACTACAAGGAGTTTCCTTTAAGAAACCTTTTTATTTTCCTTTCAAGTAGCATACACTTTCCCCAGAACATAAGGTTGCAAGCAGCAAGGGGTCTCTCATCACATTTCTGAACAAATACACCTCGCAGGGTCTGGGGAATTTAATTTTGTGCATTGCACGCTTTTCCCCAACTTGCTCGTTTTCTGTTAGCACTTCATGGGATGACACACCCCGACCTGCTAATAAAACATATGTGACATTGCTTGGACAAGCATTTTCCAGTTGACACCACAGCAGTTAGACAGACTAGTCGCTATAGCTAAAATATCCTACATATCATGCTTGATTTTGACACACCCAAAATCTTTACAAATATCTACAATATCAGCAGTATGACAATGTCAACAATTATACATCACCTGTGTCGTGTGCACTTAAACCAGTTTAGGATGTCAGTACAACTGGTGTAATAAATTTGATCAAAAGGATGTGGATATGACTCTTGCACTGTAACTGAATAACTGGGGGGGGAGAGAGAGAGAGAGAAAGCAGAGAGATTATCAAGCAAGTCCTTTATAGTACAGTCTGATTTAAGTAACTCTTTTACAGAGTCCTGGTATAGAAAGGAATAAATATAATAAAATACTTACGTGCAACAAAAACAGAAAGTTCAAGTTTAAGTAAAACATGAACCAGCTAACTTTATAAAACAGAAGATATCAGTTGAAAGGTTTTTCTTCCACCAAGCAAAGATATATATGCAGAGAGCCATCATGTCTCTACTGTGTAATACATTTGATGAAATAGTACTACTAGACATTTAAAGAAAAGTAATGTAAGCCTAAATTTAAAAAAAAACAAAACACCTGTGTCTCAAATGAGCAGCAAATTGAAGTAGTGTGCAGTACGTGTTCTCCTGTGGCAAGAAACTTTTACTAACACCACTGGATAGCTGGAAAATTAGTTAAGAGCCAGAAAACAAGGTTTCTTCTGTTATCATACAAAATAGAAAAATCTCACTGGATTTTCTGAGACATTTCTTTTAAAATCTGTAGCTGTATCCATAGCAAAACATCTTCTTTGGTAGTGGAAAGGTCTGCCAGTGTATTTAGATATTAAGTGGGTATTAGCACAGAAATACACCTAAGTAATAATTACTGAAAAATGATATAACAATTATGCCATCAAGCAGCCTATTCAGCAATCAGAAAATATAAAATATGGAAGTCCGTACCTTATTTTGTTTACCGGTTTTGGTTTTTTTTTTTTTTTTCAGAAATACTATACTGAAGTCCTATTATTATTTTCTGCCAAATTATAAGTGCAGTGTCCTAGAAATAAATCTATGCTCTGAAGTCCAGAGCCTCCAGAGCTGTCAGTGGGGCAAGAGAAACAGCCCTGTTGCAAAAGGGAGAAATACTGAATCATCACAGCACATTCAGCAGGCTGTTTGTGCTGGCAGTCAGGCAGTCCTTGATTGCGCAAGGGGGTTAGAAAATACAGGAATGCATGGCAAGCTCCCGCAGTAAGACTAATTCCCAGGACCAGTGAAAACACTTACTAAGTATGTGGCCCATCTGG
Source organism: Pygoscelis adeliae (assembly GCF_000699105.1). Classification (NCBI taxonomy): domain Eukaryota; kingdom Metazoa; phylum Chordata; class Aves; order Sphenisciformes; family Spheniscidae; genus Pygoscelis; species Pygoscelis adeliae. The sequence goes on along the minus strand of NW_008823919.1, from coordinate 465,618 downwards.
CTTTCACCCACTTTCACTCACGCCCTCTTTGACCTCTTAGCACCTATTGCAGGGTAACAGCCACAATCTCCTCTTCCTACAGTCATCACCTATACTGAGGGAAAACACATTCAGACCCACTTGTTCTAACTGCCCAGAACTTACTCCCTGTTTTTCCTACATCCATATAAAGGCAAGCAACCCTAATCCATGCAGCTGCCCGACCTACTCTGGCAAAACGTTGGTGGGGTGCCGACACTTGCCTGAGGCTCTGTGCTCTTTGTTCGAGGCAGGGCACGCTCTACCCCTTCTCGCTGTGATCGCCGTTCATTTGTAAAGACCGTTTTATTACTACCTGGGGTAGATTTATTTAAAGCATATAGCACTGCCAGTGACAGCAGCAGTAAAGAGCTTGTATCTGGGGTTTTGCTCTCTGATACTTCTTATGTACCTTTGTCGCCTGCTCTGGGCAGCAGCGTGAATGATTCGGTAAGTTTACTTGGAGTTCCTCCCCATTTCTGAGCCTCAGCAGAAGAAGGAAAAAAGTTCATGCAACAAGATGGGCATGCCTGCTAGATATATGTTTCTTTCTGCAGACTTTGATTAGTTTGTTTTAAAATACATTATGCTATGTAAACAGTTATATTTGGGATTTTTTCCCATTTTGCTTTCGCTACGTTGTAGCTTTCCTCAAAACCACTTTTACCTCTAAAAACAGTAAACAAAGCATACACAATATAGAGCAGTATCCAGTAACATTGTAGACACATGCCTGAATACTGTAAACGTGTATTTAGTATGGCCACCACTTCATATACACATTGTTGTATAAGCCAAATTGTATACAACGGTAGGGGCAGAGACTCCAAATGCTTCACATGAAGCTCAGATAAATTCCTGGGGAAAGTCCTTAAGTGATTTTTTTTTTTATATAGAGACTTTATAAAAAAGTAAATAGAAGTTTCAATTTTCTTTGTAAAGTTTCAGCCATAACAACAGCTAATAAATGTACATTGGCTTAGCAGCACTCCCAGTGATTAAACATAAACACAGTTTACCTTAAATGCAGGAAATACTGATGTCCTCAAGTGAACAGTTAGACTGTCTCAGGGACTAGCTGATCAATCACAGGCATAATAATAATAATGAGACCATAAGGCTTGGTTTCACTGCTATAACCCTGCTATAACTTAAGAAATTAAGTACAGCAAATGCGTGTGGCTCAACCTCTCCTACTCATTGTGGCATTCTCCTTGCAATTAATGTGTAACTGGGTGAACGAACGGACCAACTAAATTGATTAATTTCTTTCTGTATGTTATAAATTTCTGAACCTCATAAAAAAATTTAAACAAGAAATCTTAATTCAGATTCTGTGAATGTTGAATAGGAAAGAATCAGCATAATCAAATTTGGCCAAACTCCAATATGGTTAATTATATTTTGCATATGTAAAAGCTTCTTTCCACTTAAATTGAAAAAAGCTATTTTTATTCACTTCTTGTACCCAGATGGTTGTGTAACATTGCTGGTGCCACTGTAGTGTTTTTTGCATCCCAACCCCTACTGCAAAGATGACTGCATTTCAGCCCAGTGTGAAATAGTCTTCTACTTGTCCATGAACTTACCTTGCCATGCAGTAATGCAAAATTTTTTTCCCAGTTCATTACTCAACTAAAAGCTTTAAATAATTTAAAATGCGCCAAGTAAAACAAAACAAAATTATTACAATCAGAATTCATGTCATGCATTTTCCAGAAGAAAATATTACCTTTCCCAGTGGCTACACACATTGGGATCTTCCAGATTCAAAGATAAAGTTGTCCCCATCCAATGGTACAGGAGTATGACAAGGAAGCCAAAAAAGGAGTTCAAATGAAGAACCATCTTTCCAAAAAGGTCGCTCTAAGAAAAAATATTTATACTACATTAACAACATTATACAAACCATAAAGGAGCTAAGACTATTGACCCATATATAATCAATATATATGATACAAAGCAACAGGTACTTCAAGAAACACACACTGCTTGCCTAGCAGCAGCAATATCATGCCCATTTTGGAAGAACCCAAATGAGATAGTTTCACACGAGTGGCAGGGTGGTCACCCAGTGAACAAACTACATTTTAGAGGTCCCAATGTCCCATCAAATTGCAGGCAGTCGGGCTCAGTTATTTAGTGTTGGTTTGTCCACACCAAATGACAGAGCTGCAATTTAAAATAAAGCCTGGCATTTGCTCAAGACCACAAGAGTAGAAAGGTCCAGCTGATGACACACTGTCAGAAGTCCTGCACATCACTTACTCACAGGAGGGGTTTATATTACTCAGTTCATTGCCAGCAGCACCCCCAATTCCTGCACCCTACGCTGACCTCTTAAAAACCCCAGATGCTGCCCCATCTCAAGCAGCATCTTTTGTAAAAAGCTCTTCCCCAGAATTACACACTGACTTCACTACGTGGCCTCCCTAAGGATGCCTGAACACCCATGGCCCGGGCCAGCAAGGGGGGTGATGTCCAGGGTCCGCTTGGGAAAGGCTACATTACCTCGACCTGGGTATCTCCATAAACTGCCTTCCTAAAGGGCCCATGCAACAGCATCATGTGGAGAGATACAGGTCAGAGGAACAAAAAGCAACAGAAAGATGTTCTGCAGGACTGACTACAGGCCAGTCAGTCTCAGGTCTGTGCCTGGGAAGATCACGGAACAGATCCTCCTGGAAGCTATGCTAAGGCACATGGAGGACAGGGAGGTGATTTGAGACAGCCAGCATGGCTTCACCAAGGGCAAGTCCTGCCTGACCAACCTACTGGCCTTCTATGATGGAGTGACTACATCAGTGGACAAGGGAAGGGCTACAGATGTTGCCTCTCCAGACCTCTGTGAGGCCTTTGACACGGTCCCCCACAACATCCTGCTCTCTACACTGGAGAGGTATGGATTTGATGGGTGGACTGTCCGGTGGGTGAGGAATTGGTTAGATGGTCACATCCAGAGGGTAGTGGTCAACAGCTCAATGGCCAGATGGAGACTGGTGACAAGTGGCATCCCACAGGGGTCCATCCTGGGACCGGTACTGTTTAATATCTTCATCAATGACACAGACAGTGGGATCGAGTGCACCCTCAGCAAGTTTGCAGATGACGCCAAGCTGAGTGGTGCGGTTGACACACCAGAGGGACGGGATGCCATCCAGAGGGACCTGGATAAGCTCGAGAAGTGGGCCTGTGTGAACCTCCTGAGGTTCAACAAGGCCAAGTGCAAGGTCCTGCACCTGGGT
>NW_008823919.1:448575-462004 GCF_000699105.1 Pygoscelis adeliae | reverse complement strand
TACACACAGGCACTTGCTGAGCTTCAGCCAGCAAAGACAATGAAAGCAAATCGTTAGCCTGCAGACCCTGTGACTCTCAGCCCCCATCTTCAACCAAAGCATCAGCTCATCCAGTGCTTGATAATACCACCTAATGGGATTACTCCATTTAAATAGCGGTGGTGCAGACTTTCAGATCCCATAACAGCATTGCTGTTTTGGAGGAAGATAATTTCTATGTTGGGAGCTCTTGCTCTTCAACCTGATCTAGTTGAAAATGTCCCTGCCCACGGCAGGGGGGTTTGACTTGATGACCTTTAGAGGTCCCTTCCAACCCAAACTATTCTATGATTCTATGACTCAGGGAGTGTTGTTGTTTATTTTTTAAAGCAAATATATAAATGAAATTATATATATGCATGAATACTCCTTATCAGTTCTTCAAGATGCTAAACAACACTATTGGAAGGTGCAATGCGAGCTCAGGACTTGCAAAAAATGGCACGGTGCTTTTACTAACTAACCTATAATTCTCATGCAAACTAATTAATCAGGGGCAGGGTTTAAATGACTTTGATTTACATTATTAACAGACAGCCTCACATGTTATCCTGCATTATTACTGCTCTTTAGAGTTGAATTCCCGATATAGTTCGCACAAATACCCCCTCCTCTGCCAGTCGTACAATTCCCAAATAGAATAAATATTCTGCTCATTAAAAAGTTATTGTAATAACATAAAAATCTAAAAGATTATCCTAACACTTTGACTCAGTCTATCTTTGTTTTCAAGCAAATGATTTTAATTTGCATACTGAAACACTTTTAATCCAACCTGCCATTAATCCACAAATGCCAGAATGAATGCTGGTAATAGGTAATCTGTAATGACTTAAGCTACTACATTTCTCTTTCAGTGAACATTTGACCTTATATCCCCATTTTCATACAAATTTTAACACTGTGGCTACAGAGATCACCAAAAAAATGAGATCATTGAGTCTAATCTGTAGTATAATAAGAAAATAATTTCTAATAAATATGTTTGTTTTGAAATAATACGAATATTTTTAACAAAGTTAATTAATCAGAAATAGAATTTCTTACTTTAAATATTATGGAACAGAATAAAGCAAACCACACAAGTAACTTTATTTTAAGAGAAAAAAGTCCACCAGGCCATGAAAACAAAACTAGAGATGAAATAGTCTCACTTTACAATACCTTCTTCAGAAGTCAACATAAAGTTCACAAAAAGAAACTACTGTATTTAAGATATCTGAGGACACAGAGATGATCCCATTTTGCTAAACCCTCTTGAAAAAGCAGGGCTGCTGAAAGACATTTCATGGTCTGTAACTGTTTCTCTGTATGCACACTGCATAGCAGAGCAGTCAATGTGCAGTTGTTTAAAAAGCAGTAAAACCAGCTGTATTTTCAGCTAATAATTTCAACAAAGTGGTGATTTCCCTCACTGAAAATAGTCACTTTGATTATGCAGACTGTAAACTGTATTTCCTTTTTATCTTTTATTTTCAACTTCAGTAACTTTCCTTTTGGATACATTTAACAAAATTTAAAATAAAAAAAAAAAATCATTTGCATGAACCCCCTAGTGTAAAACTTGATTGCATTCCAGATCTTTTGCTTAATTATTAAGGAAAATCAAAACAGAAAATCAGTACAACTGATTAGCATTGCTAAAGTGTTTATATTAGCAATAAAAAATGTAGATGACTCATTTAACTCTTGCTGTCTACAGTTTGCACTGAGATACCCTGTTCAGAGATTCACTTTTCTTATTATATATTGCTTAAATTATCTCACCCAATAATACATCAGTATCTTCACTACCTACATATACATAGTGCCTGTGGTTTAAGTACTGAAAATGCTCATGTTGGAGAACGCCTTCTCTATGCAAATTAGTGATTAGTAGTTGTATGAGAGGGTAAATAACTCATGCTAAAACAGAAAGCTCCTCTGACCTCCTACAGCATATTGCATAACTTACGTTCCTGAGCCATAAACAGGATTTTGCTACCAGGCATCAAGGTTTCTACTGCGAGTAGCACTGTTGACCTCCATGAAAAAGAACTTCAAAGAGGCAAATGGTTGTTCCCAAAATGCTCTCCAATACCCAGCAACACGTTTGCATATACGGGGCGGGGGGAGGGGAAGACATTTTTCAAACTCCATATGGGAGTTAGCAAAATACATTTTCCAATCATTTTGATTGTTAACCAGCATGTACGACTCTCTCAGTGGAGGTGGAGTCTCTGACTTCACAGCCCGACTGACCACACGACAAATTTAACCCAGCCCATGGCGTTTTACTGCCAGGTCTTTCTTCTACTAAAGTACACGGCAGAACACGTATGTCTCAACAGAACACTGAAATCTTATTGCCCCTTAGCATTTTTTATACTGTTCGAGGCAAACACTTTAGTTGACAAAGCTGCATCTTTACTCTCATTTGGGCAGGATCTTTAAGGCAGGTCCTGTGCAATATGAGGTCTATTGAGCTCAGAGACTTCTCTGTTTCCCTGGACTTTAACACAGGCCCATGGTTTAAAAATGTTAACAGGAAAGCAATGCAGCTGCATGAAGGAACCATAGACTACTCCCCTAAATTTCTCTAATCTAATTAAGGAAATTTAGCTCACTATACGTTTATTATATCAAAGGAAGATATTAATAGTCATCAATAATAGTCATATTAAAAAATTAATCTGATCATCCCAAGGCATATTATAATTACTAACAAGCTTATTTTAAAATGGTGTACCAGGTGTACAGGTATCCCAAAAATATACTCCCATGAATTACAGGTACTCCCCTAAAATACATTTTAATGTGAGCAACTACACGAACTACATTTGTCTTGCTAGTAAGCAGATGAAAAAGCCTGTATGTGCACCATATAAACACAGACAGTTAACCATTACTACCCATCATCTGAGATTTGTAGGCACTTTCTCTGCCACTACCAACTGTGTTGACAGTTTTGCACACGTTTTGCTTTGGTTTGGGTTTTTTTCCTATAGAGTTCAGGATCAAAACCAGAGAAAGAACAGATAACTAAAAGAGGCAAACAAATGCTTCTCCTCTACGTAGTGAAAACTGAGACACAATTACAAATTAATCTCTCCGCCCACCCAGAGCAGAGCCACAAGCAAAACTCAGGGCACACAGCTCTCCTTCAGATTTGTCATAACAAAAGGTAAATAAATATGAGTGGAACTGGGGGAGCAGGGGAAGGTAAAACAATACAAAACGTAAAAGAAGTGAAGGTTGCTCAAGGCTGCGAACAAGTATTTTTTGGTCAGCGAAATCAAGTGCTGCCAGTGAATTAAGCAGGATTAGAACTGCATGAGCAACAGAGAATAGTACGATACAGTTGCTAACATGACATAATGGACCCAAGACCAAGGGAAATGCTGATGTAGCTTTCTCATTACTGTTGCAAAGGCATTTTTACCGCTGCAACATAAAAAATGCAGCAGGAACATGCCATTTAGTTAGAAGATGAACTTCATAGTAGTAAGAGCTTTTCGTACTCCATCATGGCATCTCTAAGGTTTCACAACACTCGTTTCTGCCGTTCTGCAGTGATACGGCACAGGTATGTCAAACTGTTCTCTGGGCCGTAATCCCATGGGCTGTTCTTAATTACACTTACATTGCATAAACCTGCATGTACAGCAAATGCTATTTTAAAAAATCTTAATTCTGTCCATCATAGTTAAACTTTCAGACTGAATTGTAAACCACACAGTCATTACTGCACAGTCCCTTGCTGGTGCCTCTGCCTTCACGCTCTCCAGAGCATGACAAAGCCAGCACCCCATAACAGACTTAGTGACTGCTACCTGCAACTGGAAATCACGGCTCCAGATGAGATAAAGACTTTTTTCTGAAGATTTTCTGGTGAAGAATTGTTTGGTCCTTCACTTCCTCCGTAGTGTTTTTCATAACATTACACTCTCCTCACTCCTGAGGTTCAGCTCCTCTACCAGGGGCACAATTTGTTTTATACTATCGATGTCAGGCAAAGCAAAATTTGAACCTGACCTAATTTTGTCAATGATGATTAGTCCTGTGTTAATGTCTGTGAAAAAAACTGATTGCTTTTATTGATTACATTAGAGAATTAATGGGTGAAGAGCAGAAGGCGTTTTTCCTTTGGAAATCAGTAAATCAGTTTGATGCTGTGTCACATGAAACCTCACTCATAAACCAAATACAAATTAACCTGAATACGAGCATTATCACACAGACCCTAGAATGGCTGAAGAAGTACAATCATAGCAAATGTAAATAAATTGACAGGTCTTTTCTCGAATCCTCAAAATACGTCACTCTGAAGGCATCATCGCCAGCGAGGGGAGCTCAGAAGAGACCGACATGCAATCCATCTGGCAAGGCTGAGACTCTGCTTGACAGAAAATGTGTGTGATCTGGACAGATAATATGACAGTTTGCTAAATGAAAACCCAATAGTGCCCTAAATTGAATGACCCTTTCACACCCCCCATGATCAATGATTACAAGGGCCCTTCTTGATGCAGCTTAATCAAATCTGGCCCTCTTAGTTCGTGCTTCTTTGCTTTTTTACTTTTAAACTTCACTGCTCATCCGAATATGTGCTGACAGGTATTGCCTTAGCCACACACTCACCAACAACCTGACCCTGCTGGATGAATTTGCTAAATATATGACTAGCCATAAACTGTACTAACCCAATCACCGAGTCCTCTCTCAAAACACAGTATTAAGTTCCTTATTTCATACCCTAGCACACAAAAGTAACAGCCCCTCCAGTTTTCCTCTTCACACGTTTATTCTTCTGCAAGCTTTTTCACTCCCGAGGTCCCTCTGGGGGTGGCAGCCATTTATGCCAATTAAGACAAGTTTAGGCCTACAAGCCAATGCAGCCGCATCCCAGGCTTCCCTTCTCAAATGCTAGCAGGTCTTGCATGAAAAAGAGAGTACCCCTAAGTCACTCAAAAACAGTTACACCACAGACAAAGTCTCAGATTTGAGTTAGTGTCTAAGATTCAAAGTGAAACAAACTGACACATTTGAAGAGTCCAAAGGTGTTTTAAGATGGACTAAGCGCATGAAATGGAAAAACAATTAATTTAGACTGGTACCTGAGGAATAACCAAATCAGATGCTGAGTGTGCTGGAACAAGTCTCCTTTATGGGGACAGATACACTGCTACTTTTTTCAAGTGCCATGTTATTAAGAAAAATAAATCATTAATGAATTGTCATTTTTCTTCAGTTAATAGATTAGATAATTTTTATTTTTCTGTCTCCATTTAATTATCAGAGGTTTCTAGAAAAATGAGGTTTAGGTAATCACAATGTTTGTGTATATGTTCTGGCCTCATGCCCAGTAACTTCCAAATCCATTGGTCATTTAAACTGGAGTTAAGAGAAGTGAAGGAGTCTTGAATTGTCCAGTTCCAGAGAATGCACTGATAACCCACAAGTCTGGAGGAGACCAGGCTTTATTTGCCCATAAGTCATGGAAATACCTGCTTCGAAAGCTATGGCATCGCAATCCTTTACGTAATGTTATCATTTCACAGGCTGCATATCTGTACCATTCCTTCTAAATATAAATGCAATAATACATGATATGATCTTAAATAACAGAGAGCACCTGTTAAACTGTATTTTGGAGTAGGCACCTTCTACTTAAAAATGAAAACTTTCAGGTGGAAGCCTGGAGAGGTTGGGAGCTGTCACACTGCATGTTGTTTTATAAGTGTCAAACAATCTCTTGGACTGCAATTGTAAAGAGAGTTCCATTTCCAGAATGAAATAAGGTAGTTACGAACATTGGAGGAAACAGAAATCTTTAACTCTCAGCAAACATCTAGCTTTATACTAGCAATGCCACCCAATGCCGCGGCACGGTCCCAGATGGCTGGCCTCTCCATAGCACTGCATGCCCCAGCGTCACGCTGCAGTACAGCCCCAAAAGTACAGTGCTATTCCATCAGCAGCATAAACTGGGTCCTCGAGGACTCTGTATTTCTCTACAAGTCACTCAGCAATATCTTTTACAAAATTTGTTCTTACTGTAAAAGATCAGATGAGAGTTTCCCTAGGATCTTCCGGCCTCTTGAAAAGCAAGACTCTTTTTGGCCCACCAACTTCACACTTACTGCCATGCAACACTCTCACCGTACAGTGAGAGTTTCTGTAGCCGCTAAGCTGGCAGGGATCATATATCCATTTATCAGTCCTTTTCTCCCTCAAATCAGTATTAAAAGGAGTGGGAAAGAAAGTTCAGTGGAAGTCAAGTTTGCACAAGGCAAGGAGGCATGGTAAAGACAAATGCCAGCATGCCAGATCCTTTGCGGATGGACTCATTATTATTCCTCTGAGGCAGGCTGCCAAACATCACAAGCATGGGGTCACTTCACTGTAGCTGTCATTGTCCACTAAATCAGAGCACTGTCCACATTAAAAGATTTTTTTTTCAGGCAGATAACAAGTATAGGTCTTGAACATAGAAACCTGCGATTGTTAAGGCTACCTACAGCACACGGCACTGTATGTTTAAAGATTATTCACATGGGAAGTCGACAGGATGAACTGTTAACAAAAATCGTTTGGCTAAATGTGCTGTCCAGTTATTTTCCACCCAGATGGAGAGTTACAAAATACAGACAGTTAAAGCTGTCTAGAATCCAAACCAAAGTATCTGAAAAGCACACTTTCAGAAGATGAAATAGCAGCTAGAACATAAACCCTGATATACTTCTTTTACACAAGACACTTTAAGTGAACCATATAAAACTATGTCAGATAAGTATACTTATTATCTATTTCTGGTCTGGGTATTAATGGGTAATAATTTATTGCTTTAACTCCAGGCTCTCGTACCAAAAAAAAAAAAAGGGAAAATTTCTCAAGATGCTTAATGCTCCTTCGTCCCGAGCCAAATAATGAAACAAGAGTAAGCGATGGACAGAGAAGCTATATGTGAGATGAAGAAGGACAAACAAAAGGAAATTGTTTCTAAAAAGAATTTATAATAAACCAATTTTGTAAACACAGGCCACTGAAAATCTTCACAGGGTGTGTCTGTACTGTTGATGGTAGCATTGCCTCAGGGTCATATTTTTGGGTAATGGCAACGTGCAGCTTGTCACCAGGGGACAACCCAGGACCAAGAGTAGTTCCCCCTTCCATGCATAGGGAAGGGCACGCAGGAGCCTGATTTTAGAAATGCCACCCTCAACCACCATCTCTTAAGCCTGTGTAGATCTTCAGAGGTTGCCATTTCCCAGCTGACTGCCTGTCTGCATGCGAGCTATTGCAGCTGTTTGTTGCCTGCACCATCCAGCCAGACCTTCAAGGTCTTCCTCCTCCCCTTCCAGCCCCTCTCTACAGCTGCGGATTGCCCCAGGGATGGCCAGCTGCCCACAGGGAAGCCACAGGCCACGTTTTGGAAGAAAACAGTGGATGCAGAGACATGCGGGAGCCAGGGGCTGGCTGGTGACGTCACCCGGCTGGGACGAGGCTAGCTACGCAGGGACCAGCACCTTTCGGTCCGTACACAGATGGCACCTATCAGCCTTGGGCATCTTTCCCAGAGTGGCTGTTGACAGTTAACAGTCAGTTAACAGTAATGAAAGCAAATAACACATATTTTAAGAGAGGCTATATAGTATAGGGCTTGATACAAAAATCATATCCACACAGACAGACTTCCTCTCCCCCCTCTTCCCCTTTTCTTTTTTTAACCAAATAATGTATTCCTCACTGGACCATCAGTCTGCATATTAATCCCAGGGCTGTTTTAATAGTACAGGTGAAGGCTAGAAGGCTAAGAGTAAAAATGGCTGGATGCATGTGTTTAAGGAAGGCTATTTCTCAAGTTAGATGTTAGTGGCATGTATGAGAGCTCTGTTTATTACAGAATAACATGGTAAGAAATCTGTATCGGATTTTTAGCATAGTCCCTTAAGCAGACAAAATCACCAGACATCTGATATTTCATTTTTTTCTAACGGGAATCATAAGAAAGGATACTGTACTCATGGGGCTTGATACAAAAATCATATCCACACAGACAGACTTCCTCTCCCCCCTCTTCCCCTTTTCTTTTTTTAACCAAATAATGTATTCCTCACTGGACCATCAGTCTGCATATTAATCCCAGGGCTGTTTTAATAGTACAGGTGAAGGCTAGAAGGCTAAGAGTAAAAATGGCTGGATGCATGTGTTTAAGGAAGGCTATTTCTCAAGTTAGATGTTAGTGGCATGTATGAGAGCTCTGTTTATTACAGAATAACATGGTAAGAAATCTGTATCGGATTTTTAGCATAGTCCCTTAAGCAGACAAAATCACCAGACATCTGATATTTCATTTTTTTCTAACGGGAATCATAAGAAAGGATACTGTATTCATGGATGCAACTGTGAAAACTTTGTGGTTGCTGACAAGTTGCCTGGGACAATCCTGTGGTTGCCTAAATACACCGATGCCCTGGTTCCACCACCACGGAAGTTCTCATTCATGGTTTTACCCTCTCTTGACCATAGCTTTTGTGACCCCTCTTTTCCTATTATCTCAAGTACCAGCCTTCCAGACACTGTGTCACTTCCAGTTTATTGCTAGTGTATAAAGGAGTACAATCACAGGACTCAGACAATTCCTTGAGCTTCCTATGCAATTTAGGATCCATTTCAAATTTGCCCGCCTTCCTTTAAAAGTCTTCTGCTTTCTTGTTTCAGCCCTCTTCAAAGACTGCCTCTGTTTCTTTCCTTCCCCCATTACATGCATGTTCTCTTTTTCCACATACATTTCCATCATACATTAGATTCTTCCCTTTCCCAGACACAGCCTCCGTTATCACTGGCAAAATTCTTCAGTCTGCAGCTCCCCACACTTGTCACAGCCTTTCACTGGACCCTTTCATTACAAAAATCAGACATATGAAGACCCTCATTTGTTTATATCTTCTAGTTCCTAACAAGTTGTTGTAATTTGTGAACAAATTTGTTGGTAACGCTGCTTCAGTACATTTATCTTTGTAAATCATCCAAGGAAATGCCATTTTGCATATAACGCTCTACAGAAAATAAAGTTGTCATTCCAGTTAGCTCCTGTTTTCATGATTTACACTGAGCATTTCCCTCCTGTAAATCCTTATCACAGTACTTTGTTAAGACTTCCATTTTCAAATTATGTTTTTTTTAAAAAAAAGTTAATTAACTCCGATGCCATCTCATTTTAACAGCTTGTGAACATTTCAATGCATTACTTATCAACTTTTCTTTTCCACCTCCAGTAATCTAGTTCAAAGCATCTATGATTCATTGCACAAGCCTCCCATGCCCCCCCCCCCCCCCCCAAGTAAATCCAAAACATTCTGGTAGAAGAATGGGGAACCCAGAAGTGTTGCCTTTGACACTTCACTCATTCACTTCTTACATCTTTTATTTTGGCATTTGCAAAGGTTAGAATGGATGTAGTACTCCTGCATTCCTTCCTCAAAGGGGAAAATGGAAGGCCATAACGCAAAACCAAGAGAGACTGGTTAATTCTAGCTTTTTAACAAAACCACAATTAAAGGGACAAATCCTATTCCCATTAAAGTCAAAGGGGATTCTGCCCTGAACAGCTTTCAGTGAGACTACAATATAACCTGACGAGGACACCTATAGAGTGAGCAACATGGAAGACTGTCGTTTTCACAGTAAACTGGCTCAACAACATTGGGAGATCCTTTCAGTGCATCTTTTGGAGTTGCTACTAGCTGGAATAAATGGAAGGAGGTCTATAGACCAACACATGCAAGACCAGACCCATTTTCCCACCTACTCATTTCATTTCTCACCCATCTCCCTGTCTCCCTCCACACAGTTAATTTACTGCTGCTGAAGGCCCTAAGGAGATGCCATCAAGTGATCATACTCTGTCCATTTACACTAGTGGTAGCTGTATATCAGCGCTACTGCCCCAGGAGAACTCAGACAAGACTTAAGTTTTATTGTAACTGTATGCCTTTCGTAACGCTTGTAAGCATATTATGGAAACAATGCTTATGCCTGTGAGCCTTCTCCCTGACCTTTACTTACTAGCTTGTTTGATTTGCACTGCTGCTTGACATTGCAGGGTGACAATTTGGTCTCATTTTCCCATCTGTGGCCTGTAATATCTATAGGCATAATATGAACAACAAGTTATGGAGTAGCTGAACATTTAAGACACCTAAACTCAACATTACATTCTTTTTTTAAAAAAATTACAAACTTAAAACCATGTTTGCAGTTGTGTAATTGTAGTGTTTAGTCTCTCTGTCTGTCAGCAGAGAAAAAAAAAATATTCCTAGGGAGAAATTCAGCTTGCCAAGTGCCAATGGTGTCTGTAGTTTTTCTCTCTTTTATGTGTTTGTGTGTGTGTGAGTGTGTGTGTGTGTATACGTGCGCACATGCACCTGCACACTGGTGCATATATATACATGCAGGTAAATGTACACAGACACAGATTCAGTACACTCCTAGATAAACAGTTGAAGCTGAAAGACAAGATGCTGTGCTTTAGTGAATAAATAATACCTCTAAGAAATAAAACTGCTACCAACACTCGTGATGGGCAGTAAAAAAACATGTTCTTCCCAACAATGACAAAGTAAACAACTTTGTACTTTATGCATAAAAACACTTTGATACTAAAAGACTAATTTCATATCAAAGTTTCCAGTTCTGATTTATATCGGTTTCCATTTTCTCTTACCATAATTTTTAAGACATCTCAAATCATTAAATTCTTAAATTAATTTATTTTAATGATGAATCTGACTCTCCTTTAAAAAGAGTGCCCAGTACATTATTAAAAGAAACTAATGAAGGTAAATGCCTTAGAAGCTCTAACAATCAAAAGACGACTTTTTTGGTTGCTATTAATATCTTTTTTCAAGATAATTTCTCTTAGTAAAATACGTTAATTTACTTTGGTTACAGGTTATCTGAAACTTTCCTAAATGTCCACTGCTAATTCCAGCTGAAGGCAGTGTAATTTGAACCCAGAAGAATCAAGACCATGTTTTTATTAACTTGAGCACAAGGCCCTAAATCCCTCAAAACGTTATCCTTCAGGACACATGTTGCCTTCTCTAAACCTGTACCTCTTTGCAGTATGGATTGTAAAAGGACAGCAGTAGCACGAGCACATATCTGTCATGACAAAAATAGTCTATTCATAGCATTGTCTGACAAAGCACCTTTAGTAACAAGGCACCCTATTCAGAGATCTGATTTTTGCAGACATTTGTATGCCAAATTAAAAAAATCTCTATGATGGTGGGTTTAATGAGGTACTTTGTTATTCTCTGTAATAAAAATTAAGACAGAGAGACAGAATTCTTCGGCTTAATTGCCACATCTGTTATTAGGCACTTTACTGTGATTGACTGGAGTGTATGTGTCAGAGACTGTGCCAGAAAACAGGCAAACTTTGTAAGTAGACTTATAACTTATAGCCCAACTGGCATTAGCAGCATCTCTGTTACAACTTCTGCTGCCGCTCAGTTAAAACTACAGGAACGTTGGCCTTGGTTCAGGCATTCATTAAAAATAAAAACAAGTATTGCAAATTGTGCATGGGTTTTTTTAAAGGGAAATTAAAAGCGTTCACTGTTTTCAGAAGGAAATGCAGTGGTCATCTGAATGTGTGAATGTGTCATCTCTCATTAATGGATGAGAAACATAAGCAATCCAGAGTTTGGAAAGTGCACAGGATGAAATTTCACGTTCAGTAGTACATCTGCTGCTTTATTTTGCTAGCAGACAAGCAACCAGCTGAGAGGACAGTGAAAAACAGTGCAGCATTTGCAGAGGGACTGGACGATCACGGTGAGGGAGCTTCTGGGAAGAGCAAAAACGGAATGGACGCTCTCCTCTGATCTGCGTGGAAGTTTGGGATGAAACCTGAACTCACTCACAAAACTGCTTGTTCTCTCTGAAATCCAGAGCAGCGCAACAGCTCAACGCTGCCAGCGTTTGCCAGGTCACCTCGCTGGCCGCAGCATTGACACTCCAGGCAGCTTGGCAGGGCGCTTCGTGCGGAGATAGCAAAACCAACTGCGGCTCCCTGGCAGCAGACAGTAGGGGAAAGCAAAGCCCACGTAAGAGGGAGAGACCAGAGGAGCTACCCTGAGGGATCGCGTGATGCCGGAGGAAGCGCAACCCTCCTCCTGCCCATGGCCGTCTGCTGGTTGGTGCTGACAACTGACTTTTGATGACTAAAGACTTAGATTCACGATCACGACACCTGGTGAAAACTCTACACTTGGGCTGGCCAGTAACTGCTATTACACTGTTTTTACTACCAGCTGATCTTCTTTTGGCTCTAAAAACCAAGCTCTTAGCATCTACCAGTCCTGACATAGCAAACCGACTCTGAGCTTACACGCGCCTTCTCCCTCGACTAACTGCTTCTTTCCAATTTCACACAGGCTTTCTACTAAGAGCACAGAAATGTATGTTGCTATTGTCAGCAAGGAAGATGGACAGGCCAGCTGCCATATTGCTTAAAATTACTTCTTTTCATCCATTTCATCCAGTAAGGAACAAGGGATTACTTGACCTTCCTTACCGATTTTCTGCGCTGCTCTAGAGCGTGCGAAGAAAGGTAGGAATGTGTAGAAGAGCAACGAAAACTGTACCGATATCCATTGCATCCGCTCCTGAAAGGCAGAAGGATGCCCTTGTGTTGAAAGCTAAAGCAAAGCTGTCTACCACGGGCTGGGGCAAGCGACGGGTGCTTCGTCTGACCCAACCTATCAGCTGCCTGGTGAACTAATCCATGAATAAATCTTTCTTCTCTCTGGAGGGCAGATTGGGACACACTAATTCCCTCCCTCCAGGACACCAAGTGACCGTTTTTTGGAAAGAGTCTCCCCCAACGGGTGAGATGAGCCAGGGCAGATGCTCTCTGTCACTGTCTGAAGGTCTTTGTTGTGCTCTCAGGAGTCCAAGGCTGCTCCACACTGCAAGAGGTTCCAGCAAGTTTCTGTGTGGCTCTGTTTCTGGGGTCTCTTTCCTCTCATATGCCTTTTGCAAACACCTCATCTCCCTCAACTTCTTTAATTTAGCAAAAGATAGGATTCACTTACTTAAGAACGCTTATTTTTAGGTATATGTTATGTAATAATCTCACATACAGTATTTTTATCAACATAACTCCCTATTAGGGCAACAAGAAAAGATTCTATAGGTATGTTGGGGATA
Organism: Pygoscelis adeliae; assembly: GCF_000699105.1. Lineage (NCBI taxonomy): Eukaryota > Metazoa > Chordata > Aves > Sphenisciformes > Spheniscidae > Pygoscelis > Pygoscelis adeliae. The sequence continues at coordinate 448,762 of NW_008823919.1, read as the reverse complement.
AAAGAAAAACAAGGGAAAATGCGGGCTCTCTCTGCAATGAAACTGGAGACCTGGTTACCCAGGACACGGAGAAGGCAGAGGTACTCAATGACTTTTTCGCCTCAGTCTTCACCGGCAAGTGCTCGAGCCTCACTGCCCAAGCCGCAGAAGGCAAAGGCAGGGACTGGGAGAATGAAGAGCCACCCAC
>NW_008823919.1:445383-447291 GCF_000699105.1 Pygoscelis adeliae | reverse complement strand
CAGGTTGCCCAGAGAGGTGGTGGATGCCCCATCCCTGGAAACATTCAAGGTCAGGTCGCACGGGGCTCTGAGCAACCTGATCTAGTTGAAGATGTCCCTGCCCATGGCAGGGGGGTTGGACTAGATGACCTTTAGAGGTCCCTTCCAACCCAAACTATTCTATGATTCTATGATTCTAAGATCTACAACACTTTTTCTAACACTGTAAGGCTTTTTGTTCTTAAGGCTACTCTTAATAAACACACTGTATATGGAAAGTATTTAGACTCCTCTAAATGTTTTACCTCATTTCATAAAACAAATCAACAGCAGAGCTGAAAACAATTTAGGTCTACTATTCTATGATTCTATGATTCTAAGATCTACAACACTTTTTCTAACACTGTAAGGCTTTTTGTTCTTAAGGCTACTCTTAATAAACACACTGTATATGGAAAGTATTTAGACTCCTCTAAATGTTTTACCTCATTTCATAAAACAAATCAACAGCAGAGCTGAAAACAATTTAGGTCTGCTAGTCTCCATTTTCAGCCTACGCTTAGGACCCATGTCTCCAGTTCGACATTTTGCCACTGTGGCAATAACATGCACATTGTGCTTACAGTGCTTACTCTGGGTGTAGCATCAGAATCATGCAATACAGATTTTTGGGTCTTAGGCATTTACAAAGGAATCACCACACACAGTATCACAGCTGAGAGAATTTTTAACAGATTTGGGTCACCTCTGAAGAGGCCAATAATGCCCTCTTGTCTGTCTGCTTTTTTATTTCTGTATTTTTCCTATTGGTATTCTTCTTGTAAACTGCAATTAAGAAAAACACACATATATGCCTAAGAGAAAACCTCAATGTACTAAAACTTTGGTATTTCCCTGGAGACAGGCAATACAACAGAAAGCAGGGTAATTTTTGGAAGCATAGTGTGAGACTGCCACAGGAGAAGAAGAGGAAGCTTAAAGTACATCCTAGGATGCAGCCTCCAGAGATGTTTCTGAATGGCACTAGACAATTTTGGAGTGACTGCAATGGATTTCTGCTTCACTCCAAAAACTTCCTATGGAAGACCAAGAGGCACCAACTTTTTTTTTACATCTTCTCTCATTGCTAGATGAGAAAGAACATTTCCTCCCTGCATCCCAGCACTACTTTAGTTTAGCAAACCAAACAAAACAAAAATCTGTTTTCTGAAGTTGATCCACTGTCAAAATAAAAATCGACTTGTAAAAGGCTGTGGTACACACAGAAAGGTTGACAGTCTGCAAAGACACAAAAAAACTCTTCTTTATCTTAGTGGCACAGACCAGAACCCCAAATCACTGTGTCCTTTGAGGTTCACTTACCATGAACACATATCCTGGCTGTCATTATTCATATATAATGCAAATTGGCATGAACTAGCGTTCAGCAAGAAAGAATGGAGCATATCTTAAAAGTGCATTAAAGTTGCAGAGGAACAATACTGTTCTAGAGATGAGATTAAGTCTCCCAGCTCTCTGAAACGGGTTATGGAGATGGAAAAATCTGCTGACAGCAGCGGGGATACTTAAAGCATATCTACATAAAGGAAGCATCTCTCTTGCTGTGTTTTTGTTTCATTTTTCAACAACTACTCACCCAATCTTCTTATTCAATAATTAAGAATGTACTCTTTTGTGGGTTCAGAGTTTAAACAACTTCCCCGGAACAAGAGAAACTCAATTCTATTCAGTACCACCTTCTGTCTTAAAGTGATGAAGCCCTGTGGCATACCTGCATAGCAGTATTTGCAATGTGTAGTGCCTTTAATCCAAAACAACCCTAAAGCATAAAGAGCACTAATGTTGCTCTGCATTCTCAGCAGAGTCCATTACAGAGCTGGCAATTCAGCTTTTTTCTAAAAGAAAATTTAATAATCTATTAAAATATGC
>NW_008823919.1:441166-445336 GCF_000699105.1 Pygoscelis adeliae | reverse complement strand
AGGGGTGTGGGTGTGTTCACAGATTCTACAACGCATTACCAAGGCAATGCACAAGGGATCCGTGTTCATGCACCTCACCTCAGTTACTCTGAGAGTCCACTGATTTCACTTGAGTTATTCCTCGTTTACTCAATTCAAGTAAGAAAATGGGCCCTCAGCCTCTGTTCTCTTATGCCTTTTATTTTAAAAGAAATGAAACTAACTAAAATTAATTTATAAAAAAAAATAAAGCACATTCTTTGCACACAGCTAAAATCTTCATGAAATCTACCCCTCAATTTATAATACACATTTCAATCTCACTGGCAGGTAACCTTCAGAAACAGTTGTTATTTACAATATCAGCCTGGGGAGGGAAAAAAAAAAAAAAGAAAAAAAAAGATTAAAAGATCAAGTTACTCTTCACTTCCAAACAAGCCCGGCCACAGCTGTACATCAGCTTCCGAGCAACTGCTCCGCAAACACACAACAGGGCTTCTGTCTTCCCACAGGGTTTGCTCGGGTCACCCGCATGTGGCGTGGATTAAAGCAGCACTAAAGCTCCATTACAGAGCAGGCGGAGCCGCGAGTTAAATGCACAAGCCGGCGGTGCTGCTGGTAAATGCCCCCGTCCAGCGCTCTGCCCCGAGGGGTCTCCCCCAGCGCCGGGAGGAGCCCAGGCACAGCTCTCACACGGTCAGCGGCCAGGGCGGAAAAAAGGACCCAAACGATTTTTCTGCTTTTACGTTGTCACTGTCTAAGCAGAAGGAAGTCGGAGGGAAGGAGACGAGCGTGTTAAGAGGGGTTTTTGTAGGCAAAAAGAGGATAGTGGAGAGGCAGCCTATGATTTTGGTGGTGACGGAGCAATGGAGTCAGGCAGCCTGTGCAAATTGTGACATTTTCTTTAGAAACACCATTGTCAAAACTGAAAACCAGAGGAAGGTGCAGCCCCCACGTCAAACACCTGAGTACGCAGCACAGAGGCTCCCCGTACGGGGATGCCTCCTCAACCCGCTGAAAAGGCAGAGCTCGTCCCTCAGCGCCCAGGCAGGCTACAGGCAGAGCGCCCAAGCCCACACGAAGCCCATACCCTGGCCAAGGTTTAAGACCTCAGTCCCCTGCATGGGGAGGGAAGGAGACAGTTTCACCAGGGCTGTTACACTTGGTAGAACACCAGCCTTCCTGGACCTCAGCAGCCCAGCGAAACAACCAGCAGGGCCGGGGAGGTGGGTTTTTTGCTCCTGGATATACAGTTTCTCTCTTCATAAACACGACATTGAGAAACCGCAGAGTGTTATGTGTTTTTTCTTTCCTATGGGTCATGCCAGGGAGACAACACCAGCGCAAAATGGTGGCACCAGCCGTCTGGCCACTGGTGCCCAGATCTTCGTCACGGCAGGAAAAAGAATCCATGTCTTAACTGGCATTCTTATGCATAAAAAGCAATCATGTGGTTAATCAGAATCCACTAAAATAAATAAATAAAAATAAATAATAATAATGCACTGCAGCCAGTGAAACACTCCTCAGCTGCAGTGTGTCAGAAACTCCCACCAAAGGGCAAAGCGACACCACCCTGCTGGAATAATGGCACCAGGCATTTTATTCTGCCTCTCCTCCATGCTCTCCAACCGACATACAGCCAATGTGGGCAGGTATTAGTTACTTCTTAACTGCTTCATCTTTGCTGCTTCGAGGAACGTGGCCTTTGTCCAGGAGAAGGGACTGTGAAGTAGCAGAAGGGGACATACAGTCACCGATGGAAGAACCACCCAGAGTTTGTGGATACAAGAAAAGACAGGAGGGAAGCATGTGAGAACTCACAAAGCATGTGAGTGACGGCTCTGGAAATAGCATCACAAAATTAGGGGCACATAGGCCAATGGTACAAATGGGCAAATGGGACTCCCATTTAGGAGTTTACAAAAACTCTGTTTAGACTTAAGTGTCTGTTTATTTGTATTACAATTATCTAGATTTTCTATGAAAGTAAACACCACGCTAGAGAGGATATAAACTAAGACTTGTTGAACGCAACTGATAAATCTCCTTCCCATCCTTCCACAAAATCTTTTTGAGGTGTTTAGATTCCTGAAAGTCTCTTAATTGCACCACAAAAAATAAAATTTCACAAGTTTCAAAGTTCCTGTATTTTGATGTCACTGAATACAGTAATTTGGATACTTCCAATGCATCAGAAAATACCAAAAGGATGGGAGGACCTGACAAAATTAAACAGGACTGTGAGAGCTTACATCATGAGAGACAGCGACACCTATACCAAACCGTATATAGCAGGCAAGAATCATACAGCATCATCTCTGCATTAAGCCCTACCCATAATTTTTAAAATACATACTCAAATGTCCTTGTCTTTTGCCATCCCAAAACCAAACATGGTACAGGTGGATGTGATCTGAACAGTAAAGCACACCCGGGGCATGAGTTCATTTCTACAAATCGAAACATTAGTATTTGGAAGTAATAATTTTCTTTTGCTGAGTAAAAGGGCCACGTGAAAGATGGGATTTCCAATTTGGAGAGGCTGTTTGCTTTGCTGTCTTCAGGAGATGGACAATGTGCTGTTTCACATGACACGCACTTTTAGGATATTCATGATAACATTATACTTGAAGAGATTCTTACGCACAAAAAAGTAATTATATGGATAATTAAAATCCACTGCTGTCATAAGGCTATGCAGTGGCCTACGAACATCCTTTAATGGCAGCACTTACAGAGACCACAAGCATCATTTCCATAGCGCTTGCAAGAGAAAAGGAAATCCTAACTTCTATGCAGTCTGGAACCCTTCTAACACAGTTTAAAAAAATTAAGTACCGATGCTTTTCTTGAGGACTGTTTGAAAAAAAAACCAGTCTGTCTAGCCCAGCTTTACCCTCAGCAAGCATTTATTCATCTGACTTACTCAGACAGATCACTGAATTTCTTAGACCAACAGCTCAGTCTCCCTCTGACACCAGCTGGGTTGTATCCTCAGTATTTCTTTCTGTTAAAAAGATTTGGTAAAACATGTTAAGGTAAACACTGGGGGAAGAAGCTGGTCAGGAGTCTAACTATGCCAACCTTGCTCCCCAAACCAAAGACCTCCTGTTTTTTTCCCAGGAGCAGTGAGACTCTTCAAGCACACTAAGGTAAAAGAAAGAAGAACCACCAAAAAACCATCCAAGTGTCAGGCCAAAATTGGCTGGGACTTTTACTGACAGGTAAAATTCAGACAAAATCATTAAGCTCTCTAGTTTTGATCCTCAACCACAAGCAACTTGGCATAAAAATGAATTTGTGAGCAGAAGTGCCAGGTTCATACAGAGCCTGCAACAACTCCTGAGAGTCACGTTTTTGGAGTGCGGGGGGTGAGCGCAGGGAAAGGCTGGCTGCCGGAGGCAGCCCTCAGCAGGTGCTGGATGGAGCAGGACTGAGCTTGGCCCTTCATTGGTGCAGGCGGGAGTAACAAAATATCAGCTCTTCAGGCACTTGGCATTGTGTATTTAAATAGAGCTACCAATATACCATGCTTCTTGATTTTATCATTTGTACCCGGAACACAAAATACGGCCTGACCCTCTTCACATTAATTCTTGATGACACAAAATTCTTAATATAGGCATAAGTAATTTTGGTGATTGTCTCTCCCAAAAGTATAGACAAGAAACCCTCAAAGAAAAGAATAATGACGGAGAACTGAATAAATAAAAAGATGAATTATTTAATACTATTCTGTCACCAGTTGCAAAAAATGCTTTCTTTTCCTCTTTGCACTTCAAAAGCTTCTCTAAAGTTAAATATTCACTAGGAAATTGTAAACAAAGCAGGAAATATGTGTCAGTATAAACAAAACAACTGCAGAATATGAAATAACTTTATATTTTGAATTACTGTATTCAGAAAGTGTAAGAGTCAGAGCAAAATGAAAAAACGTGTTTGAACCTTACGTGAAATTAAAGAAATAGAACTCATGGTGCTTTGTTTTTATACCAGTACCAAATATACCAACAAACAGGCAAAGACTGCTCTGTAAATGAGGTGTTTCCCTAAGCTAAGTGTTTAGGAGCAATAACATTCAAAAGCAAACACTAGTTTAATAAGGTCCTCAATCAGAGTAAGAAAAAGGAAGAAAGGAAGAGGGAGAGAGAGGGAGCAGGTGGGGGAGGGGGGGGAGAGGAGGAAGGC
>NW_008823919.1:434297-440901 GCF_000699105.1 Pygoscelis adeliae | reverse complement strand
AAAAAAGGAAAAAAGAAAAAAAACAGGGAAAAGGAAAAAAGGGGGAGAAAGGGGGAGAAAGGGGGAGAAAGGGGGAGAAAGGGGGAGAAAGGGGGAGAAAAGGAAAATAAAAGGAAAAAAAAGTAATGTAAGGCAATAGCTCGGGAATGAGGCCAAAGCATCTTTGCCGGGTGTGATCACCAGTGACTCTGGTCATCATCGGGTGCCACCTCTTGTGTGCTGGAGAAGACAATCCATCCCTCAGGGCTGCAAAGGCGAAACAGTTGTTTTTAAACAAATACATTTCTAATTGAAGAGCTTTCCACTCCAGCTGCCGTATCCTATTTTTTAAGTAGATTTACAATGGCTGACGCAAGTATGCTGCCTTTGGGGCCAAGATTGCCGCAGCTCACAAGTTGTCAGGGACATTTCTCCATGTATCAAGTGCTCTGATTCTTGCCGGTGCTCTTGAACCCTTTGAAGGGAGTTTATAAGTCACCAAACAAATGCTTCCCACAAACACACATAAGCATTATTTCTGCTTAAGTTCTAGTGATCATAACAAGTGTGTGTTGACAGATCGGTGCAGTCCAAAATTTTGTAAACACTTTAGAGGAAACTAAAACTCAGTTATACATGTTCAAAAGCCCACTGTAGGAAGCAATCTTGTAGCACGGAGCAAAGGAACTGGAAGATCTACTTGGTCTGTTGACGTACTCTGTCTTATTCCCACCATGTCTGTCCTCAGTGCTACGTTACATGTTTTTTGCTGATTAATGACAGCAACTTCCAGAAAAACATAAACAAATAAATTATGTCATTTTGTACTTACAACTTAACGGGACCTTGGCACACACACACATATGCGCGCGTGCGCACACACACACACACGTCTTTTTCTTCTTTTTTAGCATGCAAGTGCTTCCAGTGTATTCATGTTCTTGGGGCGACCAAGCTTAGTCTGACTATCGGCTTTGGGAGGATCTGATGCCAGCCAGCCGTGCATAATGGCCTCTTTGTCTGGCTGTCACATGAACAGCATTGTGTTACAATCATTGTCACTCCGAGCTTAAACTGCAAGGCATGCTTTCACACAAAACATTCACTTTGGGGGCTCTTTTTGGCAGAGCCCTGTGATCGAAACTCTTTCGCTCCGCTTTAGTTAATCAGTTCAGCAATGCCGAAACTTTAAAAGTCAGGATTCAAAAGCTCTCATCCAAATCAACTGATTCTGAAACTTCTCTATGGGTCACAGGAAGAAAGGGGCAAGTAACGTAAAATAGCCGTCATCTAAATCACTACGTGTGAATCAACACCAAACTCAAGTGTTGAGCCAACATGGTTAATAAAAAATAGACTGCCGTAGCACAAAAGATCTGAATGAAGCTAACAATAGTGAAAACATAGAAATAAGTTTGATTTAGTTCACCTTTGCAGTATGCAGGGTCAGAAGGATACCACCATGGTAGTGGGATCCCCCTAAAGCCCAGTTTAGGAGAAGACAAGCACAGCATCGCAGCTGCAAATTCTTCCCCTTTGTTCCACCAGCTAACAACCTCGCTGTTCCCGCCTGCGTCTACAATGCAAGGCAGATGCACCCTGTAGCCCTGATCTTTAGATATGAATTACAACAGTCAAAACTGCATGTCAAAACGAGACTGCAGCATACAGCTTCCTCCAGCACATGCTGGCTCCTCATGGGAAACCCCAACGCACGGGCAGAGCTGGAGCTGGGGAGCTCTCAGGCAGCTCCCACACACCCTGGGCTGGCACCACTGCAGGGCTGCGGAGTGACTGCAGAGTACAGGCGGTGCGCAGCACTGTCAGATCCACTGCAAACCATGGATGAGGATCTCATCATTACTTTTCCTAAGCCCTTTGACCGCAGAATATTTTGTTCCAAATAACAGCTGGGGGTGGGAAAAATCCCAAGTCAAAGTTATCTCCACCTTGTATTTTTTTCTCGTGTACTGCAGAAAAATGTCTGCAAGATAAAAATCAAAACTTTTCCACGAGACAAAGATGAGTAACTTACCAGGTGACAGTGTTACTGTTTGCTGTGTAAATCCTTTAAATTCACCAAGTACCCAAAAAAAGTCCTGAAAAGTAGATAAACAAGATTTCTGTATCGGAGAAACTTCAAAAGATGCTGTGAACACGCTGAACTCATTGAGACCCTGCACGGATGTCTTTGTTTTCATTAATGAAAAATATTCTCACAGGGCTAAGACCAAAATATGTTAAGAACGACATCCTCCTGCCCTTACTGTCTCTCGGAATCATTCTGTGCTGCACATATTTGTCTCATACAGTTACTTACGGAATACAGCGCTAAACACTTTGAAGAGGGCTTACAGGATCTACCCCTGAAGGAGACAAGCGTGATGCGGCAAGAGCTCATAGCATAACGCTTGCAATGTACATAAAATTTTACAAAGCAATGGCTTCTTTCCAAAAGAAATGGGGATGTGAGCAGAACAACAAACTACCAGCTTGCTCATTGTTTTCTGTCCAGTTCATTTTTCTTTCCTTTGCAGTACATCAAAGTAACGTATCTTCCACTAAACTCTGGTTTGGTATTCCACCCTGCTACTGCTCATAGATGCATCAGTCGCCCTAAACACACATTATCGCTCTCTTGACCATTTTTCTTTCTTGAGCAACCTTGACCAGCCCTCCCTCTTCCCCACATCCTCCACCACTGTTTTGAGCACACCCTCCCATACCAGGACTGGCCATGAGAGACACCACTGGGCTGGGTCAGGGCCCCCCAGTCTCATGCCTGGACAACTTCACCCACACCACAAAACCCTGTTGGTCTTCTCTTGTCCAGCCTGACAAATCCACCTTCTGCATCGCCCTAAGGTCACGACTTCTCTGAGCCTCCCCTTGCCTTTCATGGTCTCGTCCCATGCCCGATATTTCTTGTACTTAACAAGATGTTGATCCCTTCTTTGGCAGGGCCATGGTACCAGCCCTCATTGGTAATATCCTGGTGTTTCGGAGAAGTAGTTCTACGCTGTCTCCTATTTGAAGACTCACCTGAAAAAAACTATCATTAATCCCTTTAAACATTTTAATTTCCAGTATTTTTGATGAAGAATAATATGACTGTGGCTTGACCGCTGTTTTCATGAGTTCATCCTTCCTTATTTCCTATTGTCTTTTGTCTTAAATTTTTGATTATAAAAGGCAAGATCATTTTTGCTGTTGTTTTTGTGCTGTTGTACAGCTCCTGTGACTGCAGTGGTGGGACACTAGAGCCGTACAACCTACAGCTGTTAGTGCTAGTGTTTCTTTTTTAAATATAAGACACATTAATATGAAGTCTTTATATTCAAGTTTCTTTGCAAGAGTTAACTTGCATCTCTGTGTGTTCGACAAAAGTAATCTGGTAGGCTTAGAAGAATGTTCTTTTACAGCAGCAGAAAAAAGATTAAATTTCTTTTCTGAGGTCACACAGCAAGTCAGTGTCAAAGTTAAAATTATGCTTTCTGCTTCCCAATCTATATTCTTTCATTGTCTTGCACATCAAAAGGGCTCAGAATTAGTACCTCATTGCTGACTATGGGCTAATTTCTCTGACAATCAGATACAAAACACTGATAAAACATGAAGAGCTGGCTGTCTACATTTTAATATAAACCTAATGTGTACATCCGAAGGCATGAACCACAAATCCTTACACAAGCAAAACATCAATTAAAGACCAGGCAGTTTGAATGGGTTAATTAACAAGAATGCTGACACAATCAATAGAGCTGTTCTAGTAAAGGCAATCCCTCCCCAGAATACTCCTCCTATTTTTCTGACAGATGGCTTTAGATGATACATACTCTTTTCATGAGAAAAACATTTGGAATATCAAGACACAGATTCTTCTCATAGATAAAAAAATAATACAGTTATATCTAAGTTCATGATATGCTGATTCTAGCATATCTTCAAAGAGGAATATGAGTACCAATTACGGGGAAACTCATCTCTTAATATTAAAAATCAGAGTCAAATTCTATTGCTGACAGTGAGTTGGTAACATAACTACTATATAGTGAAATCTGGTGCCACTGGCATCATTCATCAAGGAAGACACTGCTTAATGGGAATAAGGATGTAAGAACTTTGACTGCAATTCTACTACACCATTCCACTCCACATCTAAAGAAAGGCTTATAGTGGATTTTTACTGTTCTACACTGTGTTCCATTTAAAAAATGAATACACTGGATCACATCCATGTTACCGTATTCTCTATGGAAGAATCAACATATCTTTGTTTTGACTAAAATTGTAGCACATACGCAAAGAATTTGGTTTTTTTTTTCCTTCCTTAAAAGCCACTTACCTCCCCTAATGAGAAGAAGTGAAAATGCCTAGATAAGAAAAAGGTATGTAGAGACACGGTGCAAAACTCCTGCCAAGTAATCTGAATATAAATTCAAGGGATCCTTACCAGCTGCAGTCAAAAGCCCACTCCAAACTCTGTTAGATGTTAATCAAACTTAAGTATGTTAATGCACGGTTCCCGTGTTCTTTGCATAGATGAGTTAACTGCTTTTGTTAAACTGCATTTGCTTCCCTAGGTGTATGCCCCCATACAGCAGAATACATCCTTTTGTGGAAAATGTGGTTATGAGAGTCACGGAAGGACTGTTCACTTGGTCAAACTCTTCTGTTCACCTGCAGGGCAGGAACAGTTAATTTAACACTGTAAACCCTGGACAGGTCCTCCCGATGCCCACCCTGTGAGGGCACAACCCCACACCTCACAGTCGCATTTAAAGGGTTGGCATTAGCTATGCGTATTTTAGCTAGAGCAGCTAAATGGTAACATTTATGGTATACAAAGGGCTAAAGCATCATGCTATTGAGGCAAAGGCAGTACAGTTTCCGCCTACAGGGGCTGTCTCTGGGGAGTCGAAACTGGTGTGCACAGCCCTGCCCCTGGAGAACAGTGCAGACTCTGGACCGCTTCACCACGCGAAACTCAAAACAGGGGAACTCTGGTAAGTGATTTCCAGGGAAATTAAATAGATACAACCAGCTTACTTCACACAGGTCACTGAGCAGCCAGCAGTTGGGAATTTTTTTGCAAGATATGGATTGTAATCAGTAAGCGAGACACAGAAAATTCATTGCCAACCCTGTGAACTGCTCATCTTCTAGCAGAGACTTGTAACACTCCAGACTTATAACTGCACCATCTTAAGAAGCCAAACACAAAGCCATGCCATCTCCACAGCATATTAAGAATCAATACTAACACGATGCAACTGATCCACCTCTTGTGGGAGCAATCGCATTTAAATTTGATTGTATGACAAGGCCACATGGTGATTACAGTTGTCTGTGTAAGAAAAATTAAATAAATTTTACTAGGTAACGCCCCATGTTTTGATACTGTGCAGGTGCATGAGTTATATGAGCCAACAAGTAGAAACTTGGGGCTAAATTACGTTGTTTGTCCAGCTTATTAAAAATCTAGAGCACACCTGCCCAGCTGGCCTTTCTGACTTGAGACAGAAAGTAAAAATAGGCTTCCTAATACCATTTCATTTGCAGGGCCATTGAGTAGCAACCGATACAGATAATTTGGCCACCCAGGCTGTTATTTTCCTAAATTCTGTCTCCAGCTCAGGCAGTTGCACGCCCCCCTGCACTTCAAGAAGAACACACATACCTAATTACATATGCGTTGCTCCCAGTATTATGTTATTGGGCACAAGTGCCATTTAGGGGTGTTGACAAGGAAACTGAAGCCTGAAGCCAGCTTTCAGTTTCAGTCTCGCATCAGGCATGCTGCTCAGTCAAAGCATTTAAGACTTTTCAGCGTAGGTCTGTAGCTTATCTGCTGGGAAACAAATGTCACTCTCCAGACCTGGCCTTTTTTTTGCTCTTCCAAGTTGCTGGATAAAACCATTTTTCCTAAATAGAGTCATTATGTTAATCTGCTTTCCAAACTGCTGCTGCCAAAGCTCAGTTACAAACCTGAGAAAGTATGCCACGAAACATCTTCAGTACTGACGGCATGAGGTTTTAAACTTGCTGTATAATCCAAAGTTGGTACTTGAGAAAAACTTCAGAGCTGTACACGATTCCGGGAAATACATGCCTGCTTTGACTACATTTAAATACCCAATGACTGGCAGCAACATTTAAGTAATTTGTAAAATTACCAAAAAGCCCTGCATTCCCAGCTCATTCTAGGAAAAGCAGCTGCTTATTTTTCCTAATTGATTTGTGCCTACGTTTCCAGATCGAGCCTACTTCTTGGCTGAAACACAAAATAGGAAATATTTACACTACTATGACTGTCGCCAAAAGAAAATCTGCACAGGATACCACACAACTGAGAGTATAGTCAAGTCATTAAACAGATGTGCATTTTCACGTGCAGGTCATGCTTATTTACATATGTACACAAACATCCCTCTATCTCAGTATGTTCCCTCGTTCCAGTCCCTGTTTAGGACTGCCAAAAGCTTCCCGTGAAAACGAACGGTAACCTTTAAAAAAAGATCTTTCGCGCAAATCCTCTGCTCTACGGAGAGCCTGAACGGACTCGTCCCGGCTCCGGACCGCTAGCGCGGGAGACGGAGGCGATGCGGGCTGGGGAGAGCGAGAT
>NW_008823919.1:432341-433211 GCF_000699105.1 Pygoscelis adeliae | reverse complement strand
CGGACAGACGGACAGACACTTAACCACTCACACGATTTTCGGGCTGGTGTCGCCCGTGGGGCGCTCCCCGGCGCGGATGCTGCCCTCCCCTCCTTCCCCCGCCCCAAAACAGCCTCCCTCCAGCCACTTCCAGGCAAAGTGAAGGCTACGTAGGGGCCTCAGAGATCATTTTGTTCAGCCCCGTGGAGGACGGGTACCTACGCAGCAGGTGACCGAGGAAGAAAATCGTCAAAGCTCCTTAGGTCCCGCGAGCAGGAGTTGGTCCTCGGCTCCGTCAGGGGACCCAAAACCACAGAAAAACAAACGTCGTGTGCTCCCCTGCGGTAATGCTTGAGAAAGGAAGGACATCGTTACTTTCCTACTTCTATATATTTTTGCACATTTAAGTGGAGATACTAGTTATTCCCCAAATATTTCGGGTAAATCGGACCTGTGAGCCTCCTTTGTGACAGAGCACGGAAAGGAAAATGTTTTGTGAAACTAAGCAACCACTACTTGTGTCTTTAAACAAAAGAGAGCCCAAAAGAGACTGACAAATGTCTTCCCCCCCCCCCCCCCCCCCCATTTTAACACAGCCTCTGCACGATAAACAAATGTTAGCGTGTTTTAAATATGAAAAGCAATCATAAATAATGAGGACAGTACCTAATCTAGCAAATCAGCTTTTGCAAGGGGAAATCTGCCTTGCATGACGGGCAAGCATTATTTTGCCTGCAGGTGGAATTTGGCTCTTAGCACTTCACACGCTAGGAAGTTGTGCCATTAAAGCACCTTTTTCTTTACAGAAGAGCGGGCGGGTTTTAGGGCTGCTGGCAGCTCAGGCCGGGGCGCGGAAGCAGGTCGCAGCGGGCGGGGGCCGGGCAGGGCGGG
>NW_008823919.1:430032-432275 GCF_000699105.1 Pygoscelis adeliae | reverse complement strand
GGATGTGCTGGGGAGCGGAGACACCTGCTGTCGCTGCAGGCGCCGCGGGCCTGGGAGGCTCGTTCAAGTACAGCGCGGCAGCTACGCGGGTGGGGTAGCTGTAATACTACCTGTAGGTAATACCTTCGACTTACCCTCCCCGAAAAAGCCATAACCCAAATTTTCTTGTCACATACATTCCTAAATCCCTGTATCTAACCCTGTTAGAACTAATGGCAGTTTTGCTCTGATCTCAAGCCTAAATGATTAAAAAACACTAAGAACTAGCACTAAGATGGCAAATAAAAAAAAAAAAAAAAATTTTTTCGAGATGATTCAAATTAAGTGTCCTAATTACAGCCAGATTTTTTAAGGCAATCGAGAACAAAATGGTAATCATCTGCACAAGGAGTTGATCTAACCAACTGAAGATCACCAATGCCGGTTGTCTGCTTGTTGCTTAAATTTCACTAACTTCATTATCCTTCAAGGGAGCATGTATCTGTTTGCTCCTTCTTAATGTGTGTGCCTTAAGACTTACCGGTGTTTCAAAACACTACAGTTTCTCCAAAGCGGTAAGTTTGTAATCTAGTTGCACGTGACTTGCTCTGGTTTTGGTGTCAGAAAGATAATATTCATTCTCAGATCCCCAGTTAATATATCAAATGAAGTTATGCCAATTGTGTTTTACTCCTTTTTGACATCTCTTACAACTTGAAGAACTTCCTCTCTGTTTCTTTTAATCATTTGTTCATTTGTAATGTACACATATAAATGTGAAAGAGTAAGAAAATATAAATATATTTTTCATCCTCTTTTGCACTGAGAACCACATTCTTCTGTGAATTGTCTCATTTTCTTTAACGGAAGTTGTGGAAGAATAACAAACTGCTTTATAAGAATATGGCCCTAAGTGCTCATTTGAAGATAACTTCCTATGTAGTACACTTGTCATGGAAATACACATACCAGGTAGAAAATTAACAACCTCAGCAACAAATGATGCAAAGAGAAGATGTTCTACCAATTAATGGAATCGCCTTTGATAAGAAGTTACTTCTTTTTTTCTTTTTTTTTTTTTTGGGGGGGTGGTACCTCTTCAAACCGAACTCTTCCAAGTAGTCTGAAGCCAACAACCCTGTCTTACTATCAGGATAAGAATTAGTTTAGAGATGCACAAGACAAACAAATCAGGGCCAGAGCCAAAATTATTTGCTTTAGAAGCCAGTTTCCAAATCTTTCTTCAGTCTGGAAGTCCACACTGTTTCCTAGTTAGTTATCTGAAACATTATTGTCACTGATAACAAATGGAGAACAGTAGCATATTTTCATTTCCACCATCCTAAACTGATCTCCTTAATCAGAAAAGGTTTAAAACATTGTTTAGTGAATATGCTCAAAACCAATCTGAAATACAATTCAAGTGTTTCTATAAAAATTATGAACCTGTAGAGGATCAAACATTATACTAAAATGTAGTTGTCCCTAAAAGTTAAACATCAAGTTAAGCTAGTCATCATTGCAAAGGGCACTTAAGCTTACCTGTGGTAAGACACCTGCCTTGGGATGGGGTGAACTGGCCTCTAAAGATGTTTGTCTATCACTACTGACTAACCATGACTTAGATTAGATATCTTAACTTTTAGACTGCGATAGGTGGCGTGAGATGAAAGCCACCCTAAGTTGCATACTCAGGGATGTGCGAGGCAGTGTATCCAGATTGCTGGCCAGAAGCACACACTGAGCTGCAAAGCCTTTCTGTGAATAAGCTGCTATCACGAAGTCATGATTCTCAACAATTAATTGCAGCAATCAAGAATTCATGTTCTGAGTGCAGGAGAGCACTACATATCTTGAATATGGCGAGATGATAAAAATGTCTGACTTGCTAATGAAGCCTGAACACCCTTAAAAATTCTGAGGACTATGGGACAAAGAATAAGACTTATTATGTCTGCACTCTGCTGTTATCACTAATGCTCTTCAACTGAGCCAATAAGGCTTAAGTTCAAAATACACTAAATGTTTTAAAATATTATGATGCCCATATATGGTCCACATAATTTCTCTGTAAGCGTGATTATTTCTCCACACAAATAACACTTTAAAATAAGTAATAGCCAGTCCCACTCCCTGACTCCCTAAGAAAAATTAATTGTATGATGATGTCTTTGATCTGGTTTCTTTTTGAGTATGGAAAACTTTTAAATTATTGTGTGGAACACCTGGATTCTAAACACTGAGCAGAAACCACGGAATGGGGG
>NW_008823919.1:426473-430013 GCF_000699105.1 Pygoscelis adeliae | reverse complement strand
GAGCGCGGGGGGGGGGGGGGGGGGGGCAGGTCTTTGACCATATCGGCCTCTCAAGGCCTTCAAGTACACCCACAAGAGGTTGTGAACACACATAAGTGACACTGGGTAGTAGTAACGCTTCAAAAGGAAGAGCATAGGTCCAGAAGAGGAAAGGTATCGAACACTGTCTACTGGGAAAGAGAGTTATATAAGCATAAAATATGCATGTATATAAACAGCACAGAAAGTGTTATCTACAGATATACCTATCCAATATTTTCCACTTCTATTTACCACTTTGCCAGCCAAATTATTTGATCTAAAAATTACTAGACGTGAAAATATATAACATGACTGATGCAGCTGATACACAGAAACACAATTGCATTAGAACACAAAATTTGCACTCACAGCCCAGATCATGTCTACAATTTCACACTGTAAGGACTTCAGGATGAGATATTCCTTCGCAGAAAATGAGGTATGAAGAAGAGAAGTGGTGTGACCACGAGTTACAAGTGATTTCATCATTCTTTAACTTTGAAGGGACGGGAACACAGAGTAACACTGCTGCATTCCCCAAGTGCCTCACGCATACACTGTTTTTCAGTGATAAAGGGAATGATGTTTGCTTTCAAACTGTAATTGCAGGGAAAAGGAAAAGTGAAAAAAAGGGGATCACTGAAATCAGGATGACTCTTCTCACCTGCGCTTTGGCCTTCAGAAGGCAAAGGTGAAATGAAGGGGTGATTGTAGGCTGGCCCTAGACTTGAAAGTAAAAGGTTCTGGGGCATGGAGGCAGGAGACTGGAGAACAAAAGTAAAAAAAGAAAGGAAGCAAGTAGGGAAAAAATACAAAGATAGTAAGGAGAAAAAGCCAAAATAATAAACAGAATGAGGAAGGAGAAAGGAATAAGCAAAATAATATGAAAGAGATGATGCAAGAATGGTTTTTGAGTTGTCAGGTTCTTCAAAGATATCCATCCTGCGTTTCAAGACAGGCAATATTTTTAACCATTCCTTATCATTTTATAACAAAACTATTTTGGGCCTAGTTCTGGGCATGAGCACTGGTGGTAATCCTGCTATGATATGTGATAACAATGTGATATCAGAGAGAAACAGGACAATTTAAAAATCGCTGACTCTCCATTTCTTTTTGGTGTGGATTTGGGGACATACCATGACAGGTTTTCAAAGAAATCTGTAAGTGAAAAAATGATGAAAACTTAAGTATGAAAATGGAATGATCTATGATTTTGTTGTGGTTTAACCGGGCAGGCAGCTAACCACCACGCAGATGTTCACTCATGCCCTCGCAGAGGGACGGGGGAGAAAATTGGAAAAAAAAAAAAGTAGAATTCATGGGTTGAAATAAAGACAGTTTAATAGGACAGAAAAGGAAGGGAAAATAGTAATAATAATAATAATAATAATATACCAAATAGGTGATGCACGATGCAATTGCTCACCCCCCCCCAACCGATGCCCAGCCAGTCCCTGAGCAGTGGTCACTGCCCTCCGGCCAACTGCCCCCAGTTTATGTATTGAGCATGACATCACATGGTATGGAATATCCCTTTGGCCAGTTTGGGTCAGCTGTCCTGGCTGTGCCCCCTCCCAGCTTCTCGCTGGCAGGGCATGAGAAGCTGAAAAGTCCTTGGCTAGTGTGAGCACTGCTTAGCAACAACTAAAACACCAGTGTGTTATCAACATTATTCTCATCCTAAATCCAAAACACAGCACTGTACCAGCTACTAGGACAGATTTGAAGACATAGGTAAAAAAGAAAGACATTCAGTATTGGAATTCGTAAATTTTCTGCTGTGTAGGAGTTAAAATACATTTTATGTTTACCTTTGAAAACAATCTTTCTTCACTTTACAATAGTGACCAGGGACACTATCAGGTGGAAAAAAATATCTGCTGTGGCCAGCAGACAGCTACTTAACATTCCAGGAACAACGAAATATGCACAGCAGACACAAGCAGTTTTGTAAGGTCATCTCATCAAAACAAATTAAACTGAAATAAGATATAACTTACAGTATTGGCTTTTGGAGGTGTACAGCATTTTCTATGTACAAAAATTACCTTTACATTGCAATGATCCTCTTTAGAAAAATAATAGTGTTGCCATGCTTGTATTATTTACGGTAACATAATAGGAAAATCCAGGATTGTTCATCTTACAGCCAATAGAAGAGCAAACAAAAATAGCTTAAATATCATTCTCCAAAATCAGTCTTTAGTCTTTCATAGCACGATTTATCTAAAAATTCTCAGCTTCTTGCAAGCATTAATTCATTAAGTGTTGAGATACTTACGTTTCTCGTATACATTGGTAAACCGAGGCTCAGACTGGCTTACTGACAGAGCTTAAAACAGGCCTAGATGTTTTGAATCATGGTTCCCTACTTGCCAATACCAGATGACACCTTTAAACTGCTCCAAATGCAACTTTTTTCCCAGAACTCAGAATTAGTTAGTCTTATGCTCTGAAATCTCAGGATGGAATAAGTTTCCTGTGTGCTTCTTGGTAAACCTGACATTTTCACACACTGATAAAAAGAACAGCTGTAACAGCATCTTCAGTCTTATCAATAGACATACACTCCCTTTAAAAAAACACTACAGCAGCTTAATGGCAATGCTTTTTCTTTTTTAAGATAAGATTTTGTTCTGTAACTTTCCACTATGCAGAAATCGTAATGCCCAGGGGAGGTATTATACTCCATTCAGAAACACCACCATTCAGGGACCATTCTGCTTTGCACCGGTCCCATCCCCATGGGATGCTCCCCACAAGCTGTTCCCTTCCTTATCTTCTCACCATCTCTCTGCTATTGACTTTATGAAAGAAGAGCACTGAGCAATTCAGATCACTCTCACAACAGAATAAAATCTTTCCACCAGTTTACTACAGCTCAGAATAGTGCATAGAGGCTGGTGACAGAAGCCAGAAAGTGATTTCTTCCTACCACTTCAAAATAGAATCAGAGAATCATAGAATGGGTTGGGTTGGAAGGGACCTTAAAGATCATCTAGTACCAACCCCCCTGCCATGGTCAGGGATACCTTGCACTAGACCAGGTTACTCAAAGCCCCATCCAACCTGACCTTGAATGTTTCCAGGGATGGGGCATCCACCACCTCTCTGGGCAACCTGTGCCAGTGTCTCACCACCCTCATAGTGAAGAATTTCTCCCTTATAGCTAATCTAAATCCACCTTCTTTCAGCTTAAAGCCATTACCCCTTGTCCTATCACTACATGCCCTTGTAAAATGTCCCTCTCCAGCTTTCCTGTAGGTCCCCTTCAGGTACTGGAAAGCTGCTACAAGGTCTCCCCAGAGCGTTCTCTTCTCCAGGCTGAACAACCCCAACTCTCTCAGCCTTTCTTCATAGGAGAGGTGCTCCAGCCCTCTGATCATCTTTGTGGCCCTCCTCTGGACTGTCTTCAACAGGTCCATGTCCTTCTTATGTTGGGGGCTCCAGAGCTGAATGCCGTACTCCAGGTGGGGTCTCACCAGAGCAGAGTAGAGGGGCAGAATCACCTCCCTC
>NW_008823919.1:406356-426428 GCF_000699105.1 Pygoscelis adeliae | reverse complement strand
GTTCCCTGCTCCAGGCTGAACAACCCCAACTCTCTCAGCCTTTCTTCATAGGAGAGGTGCTCCAGCCCTCTGATCATCTTTGTGGCCCTCCTCTGGACTGTCTTCAACAGGTCCATGTCCTTCTTATGTTGGGGGCTCCAGAGCTGAATGCCGTACTCCAGGTGGGGTCTCACCAGAGCAGAGTAGAGGGGCAGAATCCCCTCCCTCGACCTGCTGGCCACGCTTCTTTTGATGCAGCCCAGGATACGATTTGCTTTCTGGGCTGTGAGTGCACATTGCTGGCTCATGTCCAGCTTTTCACCCACCAGTACCCCCAAGTCCTTCTCGGCAGGGCTGCTCTCAATCCCTTCATCCCCCAGCCTGTGTTGATAGCGGGGGTTGCCCCGACCCAGGTGCAGGACCTTGCACTTGGCCTTGTTGAACTTCATTAGGTTCACACAGGCCCACCTCTCAAACCTGTCAAGGTCTCTCTGGATGGCATCCCTTCCCTCCAGCATGCCAACCACACCACTCAGCTTGGTGTCATCTGCAAACTTGCTGAGGGTGCACTTAATCCCACTGTCCAAGTCGCTAGCAAAGATGTTAAACAGCGCTGGAAAATATGGTCAAGCCTAGCACAGATGACAAGCAAGGGCATTCTAAAAACATCAATATAATATTGCATTTATCTCCCGTAAGAGGCAAGCAGTGGTAGAATAATCTGAATAGCTAATCTGAACAGCTCAGCATCGCCTCTGTTAACAATGCTTCAGGTCTTTCCACTTTAGCAAAAATGTTTAACTTTTCTGTTTCTTTTTTTTGTCTCAGACTAAAAGCACTCATTTCCACTTAAAAATCAAAGCAACACTTTTACGGAACATGCAATGTGCAATGTAATAAACTTTCTCTACTCTAAATTATGATACAGTCCCAAAGGGTTCAGATTAGCCAAGGACGAGGTTCTGTTGTAGCACAACAGATCTACAGCCTACCCAAGAAAGAGTTCTACAGCAACATTTATAGTTGTACACAAACTACTTTTAATGCAAGGTCTGGGATAAAAAAGAAGTCAATAAGACTTCCTGTTGATTTGCTCTTTAGTCTCTGAAATCTATTTAATGCAAAAGCACAAGTTCAGTTTCATTCAAGTTCAGTATTCCCATATAACATACTAAAAGACATGTATCCATTTTTGGAAGCTGAGCATCTTTTAACATACTTGATTTGTTATTTTTCTGTGCTAGATTTTAAACCAGTTTCTGTTGTGTAGAACAGTCAAGTCAATATAAGCACAGAAGGCTTGTGTAAGAAAGAAACTATTTCTAGCTTATGCAACCAACCCAGCTATGTCCCTTGGAGCAATTAGGCCATAAATAGCAATGACTGACATAATCAATCAGATGTGCTTTACCACATCTTTACATGTACTGTTGAAAGTAAAGCTATCATCTCTTCTTCATTTAATAGCTGGTATTATGCTTGTAGTATAACAGAAATCGCTATCTATAAGGTCCAAACGTTCACTAGAATTTGATTTTAGGTCATAGGAACCCAAGATAATATATATGTGCATATATAAAAAATATTATTTTATATATCATATATAAATATTATTTATTATATTATACATTAATACGTGCACATTTCTGCGAAGAATTTGTCTCCCCATCAATGCAGCATCCATGGATTTCAAACATGCTTTTGAATTCAGAGTCCTGATACAGAAAAGGAATACAAAACAGTACCACTTTCAATGAAATAGCTACTTAAATGCTAGCTAACCACATGCGGAAAAGAAAACAACATACAATCAAAATTTCAATAACTTTTCTGGTAATCTCCTATTTTGAGCCTCTCAGTTTAAAAGTATGGCTCTGAGGGTACTTCTTAGTAAAATCCTTTTTTTTTTTTTTTAAGACAGCATCATGTAAATTAACAGACCATTGAGTAGAAATAAATACAATAGATTATCAACATTGCAGAAAATAAAAAGGCTTATTTTTTCATTTCACAGTTTCCCAATATCACTTCTTAAAAATAGTTTTTTCTCCCATTACAAGTAAATTTTGGTGCTTTGAAAAACATAGCCCAAAATCTCTGATTGCACTAGGCTCTGATAGCCTGCCACTTCAAATTCTTGAAGGTTGTTAATAAAGCCTTCAAATTTCATTTCTGGGAAAATGCTTGCTCTTCTGCAGCAATAACTGTAGATTCCCAGACTGATACATTACACATGAATGAAAAAGAATATATGTAAAGGTCAACCGTACCAAGACAAAACTCCAATCCAATAAAGTAATTTTCATTTACATCGTGACAACAGATGAACGTCTGCTCTCTGTACTTGGAATCATAGAATCATTTTGTTTGGAAAAGACCCTTAAAATCATCGAGTCCAACTGCATAGAAATAATTAAGTGTTGTCTGCCCAGTTACAAACCAGTGACCTTTTGCATGTGAGGCAAATGTGATAACCACTACACTACAGAAACACTCCTTGTGTTCTTGCTCATCTACTCTGGGAGAAGTGCCTATAGTCAAAACAGTCATGGCATACCATTTTATTTATTCAATGTCTAGTGTAAAACTATGATTTCTCTTGTTCAAATATTAGATCCTATGTGTACGAATGATATATATTAGTATATTGTTTGAGGTGACAGAAATAAGCTCTATAATTTTGAAAAAGTTCACTAATGTGGCTCTCTAACACAGTTTTCAATACAGAATATGAAGTTAGTGTTGCCATACTTGCATTTAAATCCCACACTAAGGAAAAAAAAATTTCACATAAATGAAGAGCCTTATCTGAAGTTAGATCTGATTTGTGTGTTACATTTAAACATTTATGTTTGTTGCACTACACAAAGGCAAATGGTTTTCTTGAACCCACAAGAAGATATAGTGCTTCTCTTGCGGGTTTTAGTACCTTATAAGAACATAAAATTAAATTTTTCAGTTCATTGTGACTTCTTGATAAGGTAGATCTCGTTTTCACATGGAAGCAAAGGAAAGTGCAATTTGGTGGCAGAGGTATTCACGTAAAAATCTTGACATACCACTCTGCTACAAAAATCCTGAGGCTGGTATGTTGAGTAATTTAACATTAAAGAGAACTTAGAAAAGAGATAAATGAGGCAAACCCATATGTAAATTGGCTGTTAAGAATTTCTTCAGTTTATGCTCTTTTTTTTTAAGTCTAATCTGTTTTACAAAAAACTAAAACCAAGATAATAAATTATACCCTTTTAGACAAATTCGTCCTCAGAGTTTGGAGCAGAAAACTAAGATGTTCAGAGCCTCATAAAACTAAGTGCAGTTTAAATCAGTCACACCTCTTATATGCAGCAAACAGAAGAAAAGCATCACTCAATTAGGTCCACAGTCTCTGGAGCGCTACATGCTGGAACCGGAGCTGGATGCTGCCCTACTGGCTTGCATTGGGAATCGTCAGAGCTGCCATGTTTAGCTCAGAGTTTAAATATAACCGATTCTGTAGCACTTAAAAGAGTGGAGGGTTTAATTCACTCTCCTTAAAGATTTAGTGCTTTCTTGTTTACTTTTTTAAGAAAATTGTGTTTTGGGATTACTTCTTTTGAATTGCAAATTTATCTTAAACGGCTTATTAGTCTTCCTCACTAAAGGGATGTTCTACAAAGTTAACACAAGCTGTATTAGCAGCTACATTTTCTGGCAGAGCTGGAAATTTGAAAGACTAGAAAAGACTGCCAGGCTAGAAAAACAAAAGTGGGGAATACTGCCACATTCCTTCCAATGTAATTCAGTAGCCTGAAGTTCAATTAGATGCCACTGGTTATTTGCTACCAGCACTTTGCTTTGTCTCAAGGCCTGAACGCTCATTTCATTATGGAGTTGTGCATTTCCAATTTTTTAACATGGTGGACATCTGGAAGTGTGGCCCACTGCCCTGAATGCAGCACACCAGGGATGGTTGTATTGCAAAGGGTATATGGAAATAGGATTGCAAGGAAAACATGCAAATGCCGCCTGCAACTCCAAGACACTGCAGATGTGTCTGTGTTTAGCACAGCCCTCCTCTACTGCTGCACACGTTGATATCTAAGGGGAGAGAAATCAATAAGGCAATTATATTTGCAGCTATGCCGTTTTGCTAGCAAAATCCCTATGCTGTTGAGGGCAATAGATCAGGCACAGAAGCTTCAGTGTGTCTCAGTCTGGAAGCAGCAGCTCAGTATACATTTATAGCATTATTATTTACCTTTGGGGTTTATTTATGTATTTTTTCCCTTTTCATGATGTAGTCTACTCTCGCATCCCACTGGAAACTAGGCTACAACCTTTGCTTTCATCGACATAATAAAGCAGAAATGACAAATTTTTTTTACACTTCAGCATTTGAAAGATACAGAAGCTGTTGTGGTGCCTGTTAATGTGTGGTCCATCAATCATGTTATAGATTCACAACCAGAAAAGGCATAATACAGTAGGAGGGGAACACTTGCATGGCACTTTATTCTATAGTTCGCTGCACTGTCTCAAGAACGATCGCAGCCACTCCAGACGCTATAATGCATTTAAGTACACATATCAAGCAAAGTAAACAGAAACCACAAGTCTTAGGGGCAAAGGAGACTCTTTCTGTAGGTTTTTCCAGGATAAAGGGGTCAAGGCTATTGTGCAGTTTTGGGCACTTCCAGAGAAAATATTGCTTCATACCCAACACTGCAATCAAAAGCATCTAACGGAGGTAATAATGTCAGCATGAATATCTGTGTGTTGATTTTTAGGTTCAGGTGACCTGCACTGAAAGCCAAACTTTAAACTGAAATTGCTGTCCTCTGCCTTTGCAGTGCACAGTTTGGAGTGCGGTGGTTGAAGGCCAGAGATAGTCATGCAACAGGGACATTGTCTCCACACTTCCTTTCTCCTGGCCACACTCTCATTTAGACAAGGCTAATATAAGGCTACTCAGGGTATGTCTGAACGACATCTTTAAGTGTTGTGTGGATGTAAAGCAGCCTATGCACATCAGCATAGAGCTTTGCAAAGGGCACCATCTGCAATGGGATATATTTGTCTAAGCAGAACATCAGATGAAAATGAAAATTGTTAGTATGCAAGAATTTGCCCATGTATGCATGGCCCTGAACTGACAATGGAAAACGTTCCATGATCCCTGTCCCTTGCTAGGGGACCAAGCAAGGCAACAAGCATGAGCTGATCCTAGGGTCAAGCACTTGCAACAGCACTTGCCTGGTAAGGATGCCAGGAGTGCCCATATACTCCAAGACTCATTTTGTCACAGCTTTTTCCATAATGTTACCAGAAGGATTACCAAAAATGAATTTTTAAAGTTACCTCATGTCCTAGTCCTTTGAGCTGTATAGCTTCCAAAATACACTTCAAAGCAGATATTCCCGTCTCATGTAGAAGTCTAGGTGAAAAAAAAAAGTATTTGAGAGCAATTCTTATTTTGAAAAACATTTCTTTAGCATATTGATACCTACAGCGAAAGGATACTTACACAGCTTTAGTCTTTGTTCTCAGCAAGAGTTTATGTACAGAATATTACTACTGATAAAGAAATATATTAATGCTTATAAAACCACTGTTATGGTGAAGTAGGAATGAGTCTGTAGATAAAATTATACACTGTTAAACAGCTATTTACACTTTACTTTTACAAAATAAAGGTTTTCTTCTTTAAATTTCAGAGGTATAGTCTTCTACCGAGTAGAGTTCTTATGGAGAGATTTTTTGAATTAAGGCAAGACTTTTCCAAGCTACCAGAGTTTAAGGAGTTTTGATTTCCTCCTTCAGAAAAGTTTTCTGTGCCATATAGTATCTAAAAAGAAAAGCTGCTTCTGCCTAAAATGTTTCTGTGCTTTACATGAACAGAGTTCCTGATGAAACCTCCATTTCTTTCATTCAATTCATTGCTAGCTTTCCTAAAACTAGACGTCCAGACTTGAATGATGAGCTACTCTCCACGAACTAGTATTTGCAAGTGTATAGGCTTCTTCCAGTTATAATGCATACAACCCATTACAGTAGTATATATTTTTACAACCAAATCAATGAGATGGTGGTACTTTACATAGCTTGATTTTTTTTTCCATAGAATAACATGTTCAAAAAATAGCTGAGATTATGAAGGAAGCAAAAGTAATACTTCTGCAGGTTTATTATTAATCAGGAAATTTTCAGAGAGAACTTCTAAGACAGAGTAAAGTTTATAAGTATACTTTCTATTATTAAAAAATATTTGAAGGTTAGAAAGCAGCTGTTAGGTTTGTGGAATGGAGATAGATATATATATATAAATCAGATTATCATAAAATGGTAATATTTTTTCAGAAAGTAGGTTTATATGTTAGACAGTTTAAGAATCGTCATTTAAGTTTCCAAAAATTTTTTGCAATAACCTAACCAGCCCCTCAACTAGATACCCCTTGCCTGTTGCACAGCACAGGAAGCTGTACATACCTGTAAATGGTAAAATATCTTTTAACATGAAACACAACACACATTTTGCAAAAAAACCATATACCCTACATACCATATTTTGAATATTTGGATTCTTTTTTTTGAATTTCACTATCACCTTTGTACATTTTAAATTAAATACAAGCAGATTTGACCTAAAAACCTCTCTATACCATTTACATAATTTTCAGACTTCTGTTAATGTTCAAAGGACCTAATTATAGAAGGTCTTGAACTGCTAACAACTCCATCCAACACTGACTACAGACAGGATGTAGCACAGTTACTGAAATGTCATACTGACAGATTCCAGTCATGTTTTCTTCTAATGTGTCAAAATTATTACTTCTGCTCTGCATTAGAACTTAAATGGACCAATGATTGCAACTGTACTTATGAAACCTGATGTTTATTTCAGAGGCCAAAACTATGCCTTCCGTTCACAAATTCACTTGAAAGGTCAGGACAATGCAATATTTTCTCAAGATCTCTTCATAGAATTTCCTGTATCATTCTAAAGGAGTTGGTTCCTAAGCCTTTGACAGAATATCTAACAGCTCAAACCTGAAAGACATTATTGGCATCATTGAGTATTGATGATATATACCCGTTAGTACTATTGACAATAACACTAAGTAGCTATTAGTACATAAACGTGCCAGTTAACTTCTCCTTAGGGCAAATTCCCCACTGAGCTCTACAGTGATGTAGCTAACCTGCTAGGTATTCAGTGCAGTCAGTTTAAAGCAAGGTCAGGTATCTCTACTGTGTTGCTGCTATTTTTCAGCATGGAAGGATAACCTGATAGGTAGCTGTCAAAAATGAAAAACAAAATAAAAGGATCTTCTTTCTCCTCATTCATGCACATGTACACCCACCAACCAATTTTCTCTGCCCTCTTCCCCTTTGTTTTCTCACATTTGCCTGTCAAGTTGCTCTGGGATTTCTTGCTTCGGTACTGTTGCCTCCACCTCAGCCACAACCAGACTGTCAGCTGCTCACTCTGAAATGGTAGTTCTCATTTGAATGTATCTGAGAAATAATGTCAGCTAGCAGAGGCTACTCGGTTGTTGTTTCAGTATCTAAGGCCAACCCCTGAAATATGGGTGCAAAATTAGCATACATGGGATGTGGCGTACAAAATAAGCACCTCCGGCATTACCAATATGTAAATGCAACAACCAACAGATACTACTGGAAGAGTTTCACAGGCTGGTGTGGTTTTGGGCAGCATGCCCTAGTTAAGCCCTACTTTCACCTATATAATCAAAATTTCACCCAAACTCAGTCCAGCTAACATCCTTTGTACTTCTCTGGGTGCTTTAGGTAGACTTTACTCATCAAGAAACACTGCGTATTGTTTATACTGCATAGTCAAGACCAGGACTTATAGGTCTGTGTTGCTGGAACAAAATCCATTACCTGGGACTTCTGTTGTTTGAGTCCTGCTGAGCACGAGAAGTTTGGTGGCTAGCAAAACAGAACCACATCAATGTTTCCATTTCTTTCCAAGTAGAGCACAAATCTCTGGAGTGATTTATTAATAGAGGAATATCATTACATAGGCTGTGAAACAAACTGTAGTGATTTTAGGGTTGGTATACAAAGAATAAATAAAACAATAGAGTAAGAGTGCAAACAATAGCATCCTTTGTTATTATGTACTGTCTCACTTTTGTGACAGGTGTGGCAGGGGGCTGTCAAAATGCCATGAGTGACAGTGACACTCAAGGGTGTCACAGAGCCCCCCACCCCAACCCTGGTCCCAGGGGCCAGATGTACAGGGGCACAGTAGGTGTGATACTGGGAGGTGTTCAGAATACTGTCTCATTACTGAGAGTCCTTTGCACTAGCAGAAGGAGAGGTACACAGGGCCTCCAGAAACGACTAGCAGGGCCCTTATTTCAGAACTGAATTGAAATAATACATATTAGGTTTCTAAATATCTGGAGACTATGTTGGCAAAGCCCTACCTGAGGCACTACTTGAGGTCCAGGTCAATTTGATTCATTGTAATCCATATTGTTGGATATATACATGCCTGTATATGAGCTCAGAGATGGCTTATAGCTTTCTGTGAATAATGAAAAAAAAGTAGATACAAAGTAGTGAAGGTTAACAGCAGAGGGTGAAAGCTATTTGGTTTTAATAACTTTTCGAATATGGAGACATATTCTTGCCCCCAATACACTCTATCTCATATGCAGAGAATCAAGGTTTTTTAAAACAAAATCCGCTATCTTTCATGAGCTAAAATAAATTACTTATTTTCATGTGTGTTATAATAATAACCAGCATCAGAGGGAGTCAATCAGAGAGATTTTAATGTAGGATTTTAAATGTTGCAAAGCAAAGTCAAGCACAAGCCACAGGGTGCCGCTATTCTCACTGTCAAATAACAAACATTTTCTGCATCTTACTTGCCCAATAAATTAAGGACAATAGGAAAAGTTGTAATTATACCTAGAAATGCAGTTAGAAGAGCCGAGGAATGATTTTGCAGCCTGATGACTCTCATTGAGGAATTACGAGGTACATTACGATTGCTTCACTGCAATCAAACCCTTTAAAACGAGGAATTAAATTCAACATGAACAGAACAACAGAAGGGAGTACAATGCAGAGACAGAGCCAGACAAACTCCAGTCAACTCTTTGTTTCTTTCCACTCCATCATCACACAAAATTCTGATCAGATGCTTTAGTCTGTGATGTAATTAGTTTGTACCATATTTAGACAGGCTCTTAACATTTTGGAGTTGATCTCCCAAGATCACGGTGCTCTCCCTGTTATGGTATTATGCACAGACTTCTCCTTAGTTTAAAATCTGCCTCATTCTTCAGCTGCAAATGCCTTCTGGCAGTCTTGTCCTTCTGTACCTGTGAAGTATATGAGGTTAAGTAGTTAATGGCTCTTTCCAGTGCTTGCTTCAAGAAAAACTGGTCTGCACTGATTGGTTTAAAATCCATAATGAAATGGCCTTGGCAGAGATTAGCTCTCCTTGATCAATAGAAATTATTGATTCTTTTCCTTTGCAAAGAAAGTTGCAAGTACCTTGTTAAGGAAATTATAATGCTTTGCAGTTGCTTCTTGTAGTAACCCCAAAGTGCTGAAGTGCTTGCTGAAATGTATGCTGACTTTGTAATAGCTTGCAGTGATAATTCTCAAGAATAACAGATTCTCCTGGTTTTTAGTAGCTAGCATGCTGAGGAGAATTTCATTCCTTCCCCATCAACAGCTGTAGAAACATGACAAACAGAAGACTGTCCTACTTCAGCTCACTGTAGGACCTAAATTTTTTGGATTTATTAATTTCTGTTGCTTAAACTTCTCATCCTAGTTCTCAGCTAAGAAATGGAACCTTTTTCTGAGGTTCTAACATATGAATGGAAACCAGTTATCAGCACCTCCCTATGGCAATGCAAAACCAACAGCAAAGCTAAATAAAAATTACATATCAACTAACTTTACTACGGGTAGAACACTACAATATTTGTTTCCAAAATAGCTGCTAGGAAGAAGTCATGGAGTGCAGCAGAGAGAGATTAGCTGGGTTAAAATATACCAAAACCATCTATGTAGGATTTGGTATTAAAAAATTAAAGGGTGGTAAACACTAGAATAAGTATTGAAGCATAAACAGATAAAATTATTTTAATCTTGTACTCATTCCTATATAAATATATAATCATCTTCTTTACAATCTTCCCACTTGTCTGCGCAACTAAACATAAATATCATTAAGAGAGACTGTGCTTTGATTGCATCCATTATAATATAGTATTTCCAGTATCATTCTGTAAAGTTACCCAGACCTCCAAACCTATTAGGTAAATGTTAGAGTACTACTACTACTAACAACAAAAATAATAATAACCCATTAGAGATTCTGTGTGCACACCATTTCACTACTGAAAGTAATCAGGGATGGAAAATCAGTCAGTGTGAATAATGTTATGCCACTGAACTAAAGTGCTTACTATATTGGCAGACAAGATCAAAATATCACTAAGAAAGGGTGGACTGTAGGTTATTTATTAGGTTTTTCTTAGTACACATGGTATGATATTCGGTAGATTTATCATGCAGCTTTAAAAGGGCAAGCTTTCACAGTCCTTAGGCTCACTTCTTAGATTTGTAAAGAGTGTATGTGGTAATTCTTACCATACAGTTATCACTATATAATAAAAAAAAAAAAACTAAGGGAAAAAATCTGACTGTTCCCAGAATGGCCTAGTTTTAAAGGGACCTGATTTGCAGACAAACTGTTGAATGCTTTGTGGGAATCACTCTTGGAAATCCCCAGTATCTCCACAGAATTCAGGAATTCCTTGTGACACGGGAAGCTTTCTTCAAATTCATGGGTAATATTTATTTTTTAAAATTCAGTAATGAATAATGATTGAGTAATTGTAACACGTGATATCCACAGGCTCCTCGTGAACATCAGGTACGTCAATGCAGTCAGTGCAATTACTGAAGACTGTAATTGTTTGAATGAAAAGATTGCAGAAAAGTTTGGAATAAAGAAAAACTCACTAATACATTGTCCTGAATTTATGTTAAAGCCTTATGATGTCAAAACATGTTTAGGCATATCTTTCTATATAACAATTTCAAAAGGAACAAACATTGCATAGTTCATCAAGTTTGCAAATGTATTTAAACTTTCACTTCTGCTTAGGCTACTTTACACTGTTTTGGCAAGGCCACAAATGAAAAATTGCTGATCAAATGTCAGGGTGAGAAGGCTCAACATGAAAGGAAAACTTTAACAACCGTAAGACAGCTACAAACTTCTGCTACATTGCCTATATGGAGTCAGGTATACAATTAATTTATGTCTCAGGAACAGATTATTTTATCTCGTATTGCGAAATTACTTTTCACCAGATCATCTGCATCACAGAATGACCTGCAAGTAGATTTGACATATAAAAAAACATTGTAAAAGTACCGTACAAATTCTGAAGTTGTAGTAAGTAGGTCCTGCAAGTTGCAATAGGAAAAATGTTTAGTCTCTTTGTAGTTGCCATTTGAACTCTGGTTACAAACACTTTCATGCAAATAGTTTAAAGTTAGCAGAAGAGTAAAGCAACACCGTACCATCTCTTCTCTAATATGCAGTGTTAGAGCAGTATTCGCGGGACCAATAAGTAAGTCAAAGCTCAGCCTTTCCTCAGCTGCTCTAAAGAGAAGACAGCAAATGGTTAAAGACACTTTAGGCACAAGTAATACTGCATAAAACCCCTTGTTCAAAGAGTTGGAATTTTGCAGCCAGAATATCTTCTTTCACAAAATAGTTTTCAGAACTCTTCCCACTTCTGTTTATATAGCTATTGATTTGATATTTTTTACATAAAGCTGAGACTTCCCATTTTCTTTTAATTTGTTAACTGGTCTACTGTGTTGTTTAGATTGAACTTTTCGGGCCGGGACCCTGCATCTGAGTTTGGTTGATACACTATAATTTGTTTCAGGTATTTTCCACAAATTTAAGTAACAGTTTCCAGTGATGCTATTGAACTTGTGATTTTAAGGATTAAAAACAAGGATTCAAAGACTTTCAACACTATTTCATTGCCAACTATTTAATTGTCCAGTTTTTCAGACAATGCTAATTTATAACCAAAGAAAACGTCTGCAAGTCTGATGTCGTTCTTTATCTATGCTAGCACACTGTAATTATGATTAAACCTAAGATTAAAAGTACTTAAAACTTTATATGGGTTTATGAAAACTTGACAAATACAAGAAACATTTGGAAGCTCATTTCAGTGAAGAATTGTTAATTAAAATTAAATAATACACCTGCAAAATCTGATCACTTGTTTCAAAGTCTTTGATGGATTTATACTGCCTGGCTGAAGATCATAGGCACATTTTAAAAGAATTAGGTCTGTACTGGTTACAGCCTTTGAATCATGGTGTATTGTTCTGTTCTGACAAACTGGAAGTCCTTGCACAGATAATTATATACAAAGTCTTGAGGCTCAATTTTGCCTCCTGACAAGCACTCCACTTAGCTGAAACCAAAGGAAAATTACAGCATATCTTCCAAATCAAAACTGAAGTTCCTTGAAACAGAAGGAAGACTTTTTGAAAGAGACTCTGAATGCTGCATCTTACTCACACCAGTTTAATTCTATCATTCAGAGCAAAGAAAGAAGTGGCTACAACAAATTACAAATACTGCACTTCAAGTTTATCATCATCATCATCATCATCATCATCATCATCATAAATCCAGATTTGTTACTCCATCTGTTATTTCATTTCTTTGATCAGTAATATAGCGTTGACCATGTAAGTACTCATGCACTACCCTTAGCACCCAACTATGAACTAAAAATATGTAAAGCAGCATGAACTCATCCTGTCCATACTTAACGCTGTTTTCCCAAGATACTGGTTTTCCACTAGTTAACAGGAAGATAGTAAAATAGGACTGGAATTCCTCACCTCTTATCCAAAATTGCACCAAAAGGAGTAAGTTTTGCAACATGTCTGAGAGATTAATAAATTAGACAAATCAAGGAAGTAAAGAATTTTTGGTGAGGAAGCTCTGATAAAGCTCCTTTTCTATGTAGGCTTACTCACCAAATCCCAATCTACACAGCCCCACCAAAAGCCGAAGTAAGAGTTATGCATTTTCTCTTAAAACTTTCTGCCTGTACTGCTGAGATAAAGCTAGCTTGTCCTTTGCATTGCAGAACTAAAACTGAGTTATTTAATTATCCTTCCCTACTTAGGAATCTTTTTACCTTGTTCAGAACAACTCTCAATATCTTTCCCTCTCTTTCTCTCATCAAAAATAAATACAATACAACACACCATACTGAAACAAAGTCTCATAATATAACTGCAAGAAGCCTCTGCAGGTGTTCTCAGAAATGAATTTTGTTGAATATCGACTGTATTATTTAGATGCCTGTGCAGTATGCAGTCACATTCCAGCTGTGCTTAGCATCACACAGATGTACCAAGAAGATGGCCACAATTTTTATTGAAGCTACAGGCTGCCTGACAGCAGGGTCCTTTTTTTCTTGAATATGAAACAACAGTTGAAAGAAGTGGAAGAAAACCACAGAAAATGAGGGCACACATATGAATAGTACAGATACCAATTGACTACATGTTATGTGTCCAGTTAGTTTCTGAAATAATGAAAATAGCTGTCTTCAACACAAATAGGCTGTCCTGTAGAAAGTCATTCTAATGAACTGCATCGTTGTCTTGAGCAAAGTTGAGAAACTGACTGCTGTGAGAACGTTACACTGTCAACACATGGATCTCTGTTGGCTGTCAGTGTACAACAGATAATATTATTCATATTAACATTACTGTAGCAGTTTTGGAGACATAATCAAGAGTCAAGGCTGACTCATATATAAAGATGCAACTTATTAAGGATCTTTGCTTAAGGTCTAACCTAAACATAAGGCCAGAGATAAGTATGGATAGTCAGAGAAGCTTGGATGATTCGTATGACTGAACAGGCCATCATCACAGCAAAGTGAATACTGGACTACATATAAAAATATTAAATTATATTAAAAATCAGAGGTGACAGGTAAGCTTTGAGGGCTGTGTAAGTAAGGAGAATACTTGTATTTGATATGACAGAGAGTAAGAGTCATGGGCTGAATAAAACTAGACAGGTGACGATGAAAATAACAGGCTAAGGAAATTTTATTTACAGTGCGAATAGATGCATAGGAAGCAAAACTGCATCTTTCCTCTTCTCAAGGATGAAGAAAGGCTTTTGCAGCAACTGAGTCATAAATTGAGATCCCAGGCAAGAATTTTAGCTGCATAAATAAATAGGAAAGGCCATGGATTGGAGATGATGTATGACAAGATCTAGATAGACCAGAGAAGTAACAACTGAAAGAGAGATCTGAGTTGAAGAGTTTGCCCAGTTATCAGCCTGAGTAACACACACTATGGTGATAATCCATAGGGACAGAGAAAAAAAGTGGCGAGGGAGATTAACGTTGTTTTACTCCAGCAGAACTAACAACTAAACAAACAGAAAAAAAATGCAAAAAGTACTTAACCAGCTACATTTTCATTTGGACAGTAGAGAGAGGTCCAGAAGTAAGAATTTTCATTTTAAAACAGTAGCTGAATCTGTGTTTGAGGATTCGATCACTCGCAGAGAAACAAGGTATTGAGAAAGAGAGAGGTGAATACTGTGGGACCCTGCCGCCTTTACCTATTTTCAACCTGCTAACACATGCACACATGCACAAACACACAAGCTGATCAGGAATTGAAGAGCCAATGCTGAAGGAGTGATTAGAAAACAATGAATTCTTTCTCCCATTCTCCCTTATGCCTACTGAAAAACACACAGTCTTGCTGAATGTTACTTTTGGATAAAATCTTGACTTTTGGATAGAAAGGACAAAATGCCCACTCTGAGTATATGCATGCTGTCTTTTTAAGTTGTAGGATCTCCAGTTTAACCTAACAGTTCAAAGAAAGTACTGAATGGAGTCACAGAAATACCGTGAAATTAAGTCAAACAGAAAGGCTAGGGGGTTTTGATATATCTGCACCGATTAGGAATAGAATAAAAAGCTCATATTTGATAGCACCTGTGCACAAATTACCATAGAATTGCTTTAATTGGGCAATGCTGCTGAAATAAAGCTGCCATCCTTTCAGGCAATTTATTTTATGAAGATCCCAGGGCAGCTGATAAAGCACGATGAGAAGCTTTACATCAGTAGCAATAACCAGGCGTCACCATCATTGTCACCTTACAACATTTCTGCCATAGGATCATAATTAAAGCAACACCCAAGGCATGAGTTAGCCCATCATGTGTCTTTGTGTAGTATCAGGGGCAGTACTGCCCTGCATGCTAAGGAGATACCCGTTATTAGAAGTTTAGCTTTGAATACAGTTTGAGATCAAATCCACTCAGTGACCCACGCAGCATACCATAACTGATTTTTGCTGCTGTCAGATCAAATCCTTGAGATGTCTAGACGATGAAGGTCATATAGCTCAACATATATTTGGTAACACAAGCTTTACACAGAAAGTCAGAGCCCTCATCTATGAAAAAATCATAGTAACAGCACGTTCAGCTAGATCACATTATATTGACGGGCATAAAAATAACAGCCTTTTCATCTCGGCAATCCAATTCCTTTAAACACACAAATAATAAGTCTATCTATACGGCTGTTGCCAAAGTCAAGAAGCAGAGTAAACGAGAATGGGCTGAACTCATGCTAGGTCTGCTGCAAGAGACTGCTACAAGAGCCAAACAGCATGTTTAAAGCTTGTCTGGGCATCCTCAGGCTAAGGGAACTATTGCTGTGCAGACATCCCAAAAGGCAGACATCTTCACGAACCTTGAAGATAGCTTCTTCCTTTCTAGTCTCCCCCATCTGACAACAATACTTTAATAGTCCCCCCGACTTCTGCAAAAAGGCCCATGGATCATCACCCTGGGATGCTGGCACGCTAAAACAGCTGCTGAAAAAAACCCAGATTTTACAGAGGAAAGCCCAGGCAAAGGCCCCAGCAGAGAATGACGAAGACACTTTTCCATGCCTTTAGGCACCTACTTAACAAAAGAACAGTAAATCTGCAATGTAACCATTCTCATGCCTTGGAATAGTTCTATTCAGGAGACAAGCTCTATATGGATTTTGAAGTTGCACACTTTTCCCCTTGTTCGCCTTCCATCTTACTGCTGAAAGGAAAAACTTTATCATAAAAACCATGCTTGTCACATCCCTAGACGCGGAAGCCCCTTCTGCAGTTGAACCACTATGAATAGATGTGGTTTATTCCCATTACTTCATTTGAAAACAAAGAACATGTTCTGTTTTTCAGAGAACGTGGCTCCCTGCGCAGTCCCTAGCTTATGCACTCACCTGCACATACCTAGCATTATTCAGAAGAGACCTAGAAGACACATTCCACAGAAAAATTGAAGGGTGTGAACTAACAAGAAAATGGTATAGACACTTGTGTGCCAATACTTAATGCAGCTGTGTTGTGGTTTAACCTCAGCCGGCAACTAAGCACCACGCAGCCGCTCGCTCACTCCCCCCGAGTGGGATGGGGGAGAGAATTGGAAGGGTAAAAGTGAGAAAACGCGTGGGTTGAGATAAAGGCGCTTCAACAGGTAAAGCAAAGGCCGCCCACGCAAGCAAAGCAAAACAAGGAATTCATTCACTCCTTCCCATGGGCAGGCAGGTGTTCAGCCATCTCCAGGAGAGCAGGGCTCCATCACACGTAACGGTTACTTGGGAAGACAAAATGCCATCACTCCAAACATCCCCCCCCCCTTCCTTCTTCTTCCCCTCAGCTTTATATGCTGAGCATGACATCATATGGTATGGAATGTCCCTTTGGCCAGTTGGGGTCAGCTGTCCTGGCTGTGCCCCCTCCCAGCTTCTTGTGCACCTCCAGCCTTCTCAGTCGGTAGAGCCTGGGAAGCTGAAAAGTCCTTGGCTAGTGTGAGCACTACCTAGCAACAACTAAAACATCGGTGGGTTATCAACATTGTTCTCACCCTAAATCCAAAGCACAGCACTGTACCAGCTACTAGGAAGGAAATTAACTCTACCCCTGCCGAAACCAGGACAAGCTGCTGTGGCGCAGTTTAGCTTCATGGCATCGCCACGACCCAGCAGCCTCACACAGAGGCAGCATGTGTGGGGCTGGCACTGAGCCACGGCTCCATGGTGCAGACAAGACTGAATGATGCACCCACAAATTAAATGTTGAAGGGCTTGTGGAGGGGATGTTTGTTCATTCATTTGTTTAGCCTCAACAAGCATAAATGGAAGAGTGAGAGCACACCCATCCCCTCCTAAGGGTCACGATCCTGAGGGTCCTATGACAGCTGCATGGCATCTTAGTTAATACTACAGTTTGTATGACTCAGTATTTTTATTACAAAATGGGAATGTTAAGTGAATGGGATTACCCAACAATTAAAATGAAGTACACATTGGATCAGCATTTTGCTGTATCAGAGTTAAACTCCACATTGGTCCTCTATTATCTTGCAATTTTAAGTTTGAGAGCAGTTTTTCACTGATTTTAAATCAACATAAACCCCAATGTTGCTGCTGTTACGAACTGGCACAAAACGCTTATCTAAAAAAGTCCACAGCATCAGAGGGGATGGGTTACAACACAGATTATGCTGGTAATGAGTCAATTATTTACTGTGTAGCAAAGGAAGAAACAGCACTAAGAAACAAAATATTCCTGAAAAAATGATGTGAACAGAAGCATTTGTATGCTACATATAGTTTTAAATCAGGTAGTTAGAGTTAAAATAATTATGATTTCAAATGTAAAGCCACTGCTTTACTTTTTTACTCAGACGCAATTCAAAATAGGGAAGAATTTTAACACTTTCTAACATTTCTTATTAGCTTTCTAGCAGAGGGACAGAATATGACTTCCTTGTGTTTGACTGTAAAGTAATCAATTGGGAATAACAGCAAAAATCAGCCTTTGCATGATAGTAACAATATTTTGTGTGAATTTGAAAGAAATGTGTTAACAGTGTAAAGGTATTGGGAGAAGACCCATTTCCTTTAGAAACCTGCATTATGAGAGAGGAAATAAAAGCAACACATTTTATATTACTTAATACACCAGTACACCGTACATCATCACCCTGAGAAAGAAACTGTTGCTTCTTCATTTGGTAGCTGAGAGAAGGATACCAGAGCTTCACATTCAGTCTTTTTTCTCATTTTCTTTCAAACTGTAAACATTTTTTCAAGCAGTGAGTGTTGCAATATGATACAAGGAGAGGCTCTTTTTGCCTTAAGAGGTAAATCCATGTAAAACACAAGAAGACATTTCTAGGAAAAAGATATGAATGTACAGGAGCAAAATTACAAAATTACATCTCCACTATTCACTTTATAATGCCAAACAACTGCTACTTGTTCACATGCCATTTATGTGCAATCAGAGGCATGGTATGTGATGGGAAAAGTTTGGTTAGAAAAATGACTGCTGAGACCTTCACATAATTTATTGAGGGCACATGGACCAAAATTATATACATTATTTCACTGTCCTGCTATTCTTCAGCTATATGGTCTTGGAGATGAGGGGAGTCAGACATTTACAACTACTGTTTATCAGAGCAGCCTTAACATTTATTTGAAGATAAGGCTAGTGCTTATTCTAGCTCCCATAAAAAATTCCGTCTTCCTACAAATACTCTCACTGAGCTAAAATTTGTGTAAAGAAAATGTTACTATTAAAAAAGCTGTTAAATGCAACCATAGTCAACTCATTTTTAGCACTCAAAACAGACATACCACAACTATTTTCTGTGCTGCACACAAAGGAATGGTCTGACCCAAAGCTTTTAAAGGGAAGGGAAAGAATAACATTACTTTCCAATGGGCTCTGGCTTAGCCTGTAACCAAGTGCTCTGTTGGTGCTCAGTAAACTAATGTGTAGACATCGTAATAGTCATCACAGCGACGTTCCAATAGAAATGATTAGATATAAAAATAAAGTCAAAGTACTGTCCAAACCACTATTATGCAATGTGTCATTTATGTGTTGCTACATCTAATGTTCAGATGATCACTGGGCTAACAGACAGTGAAAGTAGGCATAACTTTCACTTATGTAGGTCATTTAGGCAAATGAAAATGATATTCAACTGACATTCATCATTTAAAGAGACACATTATGTTTCTTTAGTATATTCCTCAAGGTGCTTTGCCTTGAGCTAAGATCTCTAAGAGCCGTTCCTTGCAGTTACACCTTATCGCAAGAATTTTCTCTAATCTTAGAGCCAAGTTTAGTTCTCTAAAATATTCTGATGTTCCTCCACTCCTTATGTAAGTTACTGAATCTGTGACATTGTGATTGTTTTTTCAATTTGTTACCTTTTTCATATTTAAATTACTTGAGCATTCAGGATTTCACATTTTACCCATACAAAATTATTCCCTCCCCTGTGCAGCCTGTTGCAATTCTTGATAACCCTTTCAGTGAAGAAATTTTTCCTAATATCCAACCTAAACCTCCCCTGGCACAACTTGAGGCCATTTCCTCTCATCCTATCACTTGCTACTTGGGAGAAGAGACCAACACCCACCTCGCTACAACCTCCTTTCGGTAGTTGCAGAGAGCGATAAGGTCTCCCCTCAGCCTCCTTTTCTCCAGGCTAAACAACCCCTGTTCCCTCAGCTGCTCCTCATAAGACTTGTGCTCTAGACCCTTCACCAGCTTAGTTGCCCTTCGTTGGACACGCTCCAGCACCTCAATGTCTTTCACATCGAGGGCCCAAAACTGAACACAGTATTCGAGGTGCGGCCTCACCAGTGCCAAGCACAGGGGCACGATCACTTCCCTACTCCTGCTGGCCACACTATTTCTGATACAGCGCTGGCCGTCTTGGCCCCCTGGGCACACTGCTGGCTCATATTCAGCTGGCTGTCGACCAACACCACCTGGTCCTTTTCTGCTGGGCAGCTTTCAAGCCACTCTTCCCCTGTAGCGGGGTTGTTGTGGCCAAAGTGCAGGACCCGGCACTTAGCCCTGTTGAACCTCATACAGTTGGCCTCGGCCCATCGATCCAGCCTGTCCAGATCCCTCTGTAGAAC
>NW_008823919.1:405035-405952 GCF_000699105.1 Pygoscelis adeliae | reverse complement strand
AGGAGAATGCTGTGGGAAACGGTGTCAAAGGCTTTACTAAAGTCTAGGTAGACAACATCCACAGCCTTCCCCTCGTCCACTAAATGGGTCACCTTGTCATAGAAGGAGATTGGGTTAGTCAAGCAGGACTTGCCTATCATAAACCCATGCTGATGGGGCCTGATCCCCTGGTTGTCCTGTACGTGCTGTGTGATGGCACTCAAGACGATCTGCTGCATAACCTTCCCTGGCACCGAGGCCAGGCTCCCCGGATCCTCTTTCTGGCCCTTCTTGTAGATGGGCGTCACGTTTGCTAGCCTCCAGTCAACTGGGACCTCCCCAGTTAGCCACGACTGCTGATAGATGACTGAAAGCAGCTTGGTGAGCCCTTCCGCCAGCTCCCTCAGTACCCTTGCGTGGATCCCATCTGGCCCCATAGACTTGTGTGTGTCTAAGTGGTGTAGCAGGTCACTAACCATTTCCCTTTAGATTATGGGGCTTCATTCTGCTCCCCGTCTCTGCACTCCAGCTCAGCGGGCTGGGTACCCTGAGAACAATTGGCCTTACTATTAAAGGCTGAGGCAAAGAAGGCATTAAGTACCTCAGCTTTCTCCTCATCCTTTGTCACTATGTTTCCACCCACATCCAATGAAGTACTGAGCTTCTCCTTAGACCTCCTTTTGTTGTTAATGTATTTGTAAAAACATTTTTTATTGTCTTCTACCTCAGTAGAAAAATTAAGTTCTAGCTGGGCTTGGGCCCTTCTAAATTTATACCTGTATAACCTCACAACATGTGTGCGCCTGTACCAGGGCTAATGCCCTTACCGTGCTTTATCTGAGCACCACTGCGTCATGTTGTCTGGTCTTGCTGGGCCCTCTTTCCCCTCATTCAAGTGCTACTGGGACACAAGGCGAGAAAGATGGACATGCTGCTGC
>NW_008823919.1:401614-404950 GCF_000699105.1 Pygoscelis adeliae | reverse complement strand
CCCTCACCACCACCCCCACCACCCCTCCCCATCGCATGCTCTCTGCAGGACTTCCCCCAGCACAGCTCCTCTCTGCTGCAAGTGAACCCTGCAGAAAAGGCAGCGCATCTTCTCCGTGCTCCCCAGGGACCCTTGCCCTCCTCTCACACACCACTCTGTGACCCCTTCTGCAGCCAAGCTGGCCATGCAAGACGAGGGGAGGGACAGAAGGTGGCTGCTGGGTTTGGCACCAAGAGCTGCTGCCGGGCACCAAAGGAAGACCCAGGTCCCAATGGCATGAAAGGCCAAAACTCAGCTAGAGTTGAAACTGGCCAGTGTTGTGCCAGACAACAAGAAAGGACTTCTTAACTAAGTTAATAGCAAGAGGAGGAAAACATTGGGCCGATAATTGATGAAGATGAACTGGAACTATTCTATTCTCTTCTATACTTTTTACTATATATTGATTGAAGAGAGGAATGGACAATTCATCTTTTAACAATGTTAAGCTGCATTTTAAATACAGTATTTATTAAATGTCCAAACAAAAGAAACTATGCAAGGTAATGAAAAGCATATTGTTATATATACCAGATACAAAACCGTGAAGCTATACATTAAGTCAAAACACCAGTGAAATAAAAAAGAAATCTGGAAGAGAACCTAATTGAAGGCCATTGGGAACAGCAATCCATCACAACATGAATTCTTTCTAGTCCAAAAATGTGGAAGCATGTACGCACTTTATTTAAGAGATATGCAAAAAATATAGGAAAACTTGTGCACCATAGCAGGATGCCTATGCAACAAATTTAACCATTGAGTCATACCTGCCCTTGATATTTAAAGACATCCTATGTGCCGGAATGAAAAATAGGGTGGAGTTGCACTACTTTCAGATCTCAGAACACATTTTTAAATAGCAAACCTTAGAGCAATCCATATTATTCCTAAACACAGCTATAGTGACTCATGTTCTAAGGCAATAATTCTTTCTGTATTTGTAATATTTTTCTTCTCAAATCACTATGAACATTAAAGATAATTCATCACATAACTAATGTATTAAAACCAAAGGTAATTTTGTGCTGAACTATCCACAACAGTGTACCAGAAAGCTGCCAAAACAAAACTGGTCAATATGGAACCCTCTTTTTCTTTTACATATTTATCCCAGGTTATAAACAACCTGGTTTAAGGGTGAAGCCAGCCCACACCAGATACACCTAAACACAGGACAAATAAATACAAGTGACAATGTAAGACCGAAAGGTCTTGAAAAATATTTTTCTTTTGCAAACAGCACACAATCAAATGAATGCCATTCTGAACAGTTACCTCAGCAGGGCCAGTTAGCAGTTTGGTTAATAATTGAGTGGAGTTAGGCAACATGACAACACATTGAAATCAGGAAAGAAACACGGCCAGAGCACCGCTTGGCTTCAGCAGAAATTCTGTTTTAATAAACTGACCAGTTTGGGAACTGTGTGCCTATCTTCTCTAGGTTTCTTTGGAAATCCTAGACACAGATCCCAAAGTAGGCTAGGCTCATTTTTGGAGTGAGAGGGATAAAACTAATCTGGGACCTGAGATGTCAAGAACATGCTTATCTCTTTACTTACCACTGCTTTTCAACCAGCCTCTGCTGCAATTGTCCTCTCCCTAAATGTCTCCCTTCCACCCCCTCTCAGAAATTAAAAGCCAGGTGGGAGCCAGTTCAGCAATTCCCTCATGTGAGGCTTGACAGGTCTAGCATCTACCAATGCTGAACACCGAAGTCTGATACTGGATTTTCTGATTCTGACACAAAAATGAGCAGCCAGTGTCAGCCGCCAGCGTTACATCTCTGTTCAACAGAAGGGATTAAGATAGTGGTTGAAAATGAGTCACTAGGATCCGGAGCTGACTAATCCTCATGTTGGTTTAGTCTGCTAGTTAATTAGATATGTCACGTCAGCAGGGTAAGGCTGCTCTCCTGGAGGGCCTTCTCACTACATGCTGTTGTACTTCTCAAAGCACAGATGAAGAGGGAAACCTGACTTGAGTCTATACCCCAGAAGATTTGTCTCCCACTCTCAGCCTAAGAACAGCTACAAAAGCACAACCAAAATCCTGATGGAAATACAGCAACTAAAAGAACATGAGCCTACAGCTTTCATCCCCCAGCAGTGACAACTTGCTGCTTTTTATTTAAAACACTTTTCTGGAGAAAGGAAAACAAACACACCTGACAACTAAAACACTGCACAGTAGTCAGAGCATCATGAGCAAAGACGAAGGGCAAACTACATATTTCTTTACACAGGAGCCCTCTCTTGTGGCCATGTATCTGTCACAATGGAAGGGACAAAAAGCTCACAGTTTCAGACAAGGATGTGGCAATCCATTTCTGCAGGGAAACAGTTCTTGGGACTGTCAGCTTGACAACGTCTTTAAATTAACCTCTTTCCTGCTTTTATTGAATTCCATTGTGTTAATTTGAGCCTATTTAAAATTTAATTTGGATTTATTCATATACTCCAAAATACTCTTGTTTAATCCCGGCTTCATATCACCCACTAATTTGCTTAGCATACACACCGTGTAATGCTTCAAGCTGTTAATGAAAATAGTAGAGTATCGTGTTTAGAACGGGTGTCTGTAGTCTCCCACTCTTTTTCCCGATGTTACGCTCAATCATGACTATACCTGCTGCCTGCATTAAATTTTAAAAGGTAAAAATTAAAGAAGCAACATATCACATCTTTAATAAAAACCTGTTTTATCTACATTGCTGCTGCTTGAGTCACAGGGAAGTGGAAAAGTCTCACTAAAACTGAAATGTGTACTGTCAAAAAGACAATCTAGGTCCATTGCTTTCTTTTATTACATTAAACTTATTG
Source organism: Pygoscelis adeliae (assembly GCF_000699105.1). Taxonomy (NCBI): domain Eukaryota; kingdom Metazoa; phylum Chordata; class Aves; order Sphenisciformes; family Spheniscidae; genus Pygoscelis; species Pygoscelis adeliae. The sequence goes on along the minus strand of NW_008823919.1, from coordinate 402,089 downwards.
CAATTTCAAAGGACAGAAATCAAATTAAAGACCGCTTACTCCATTTGAAGCCAACAGAAGCAGCATGAGCGAAACAACTGCAGGATTGGCCCTTTGCTTAGTGGAAATTTCTGCCTTTCTACCTAAGCTGCTTACAATTTCTCAGTGTATTTTCCCCACACCTTTCTCTTATGATCCCTACGTGCTTTCATTATTGTGACGCTTTGTGCTTTAATGATACACTAATAATGGGGGGGTGGGGGTCCATTATGTCTAGAGGTACTCCGTTGTCAGCCTGAATGGGTGGCCAAAATCCAGGTCCTGCACATCCATCCGGGATGGAGGAGAAGTTGATGAGGCAGCTGGCTGCTTTTTGATACACAACGGAGGGCACGGAGTAAAGAGAAGCAGAGGAGCTCAGCGCGGCACAGGGTGGAAGCTGCAAGCCAGAAACCCTCTCCAGCAGAAAGAAGGGGGCGTCCAGTTCCGGCTGAGC